>NC_135379.1:63500745-63821162 GCF_049243985.1 Paroedura picta | reverse complement strand
CATCAAAAGGACACCTGCGAAAGATCTGATGTCTTCTGTTTTGCTAGCCATCCCTAACCATCTCCTTGCGCTGGATGTGTTGCAGGGGAGATGCCTGTCACGGCTGCCTCGCTCTCTTTGGTCAACGAAGCACAATACCTCCTGATAAATCAAACAAGTGTTTTGCAGCTCAGTGATCAGATCACAGCAAGGTACACACTTCCTCTTCTGCATCCTGAAATCTGTTGTTTTTATCTTTCCCCACAAATAGGGCTTGTTTTCATTGAATCTCTTACATTCCCCCCTCCCTTCTTGCTTGCATTACAACCTGCTGGACATCTCCATATTCCTTTCCTTTCCTTCTTGGTGGGGATGTTTTGAAGCCTCGTGCCGGTATTCTGTCCTTGTTCAACCCCCCACCCCCTTCTCTTCCCCTGTCCCTCCCAGGGTGTTTTCTTTTCCACAGCATTAGGGTGTAATAAGAGTACTGCCTATGCCAAGGAAAGGAGATTCCACTGCTGACAGAGTCCCCAAGGACACGTTTAGCACGCTCCATAATTATTGAAACGGTGCACAGAGTTCGACAATTGCCACCCGTTTTCATTGCTGCTGCCTAAGAGGGCGCAAGGGGTGGCTACCATGCAGTTCTCCTCCAGTTAAAAGGCCCAGGAGGTTGTTGACATGGAGGATCTCATCCTGAGGCCCTGGGTGGGGAGAGAGCCCCTGGCAGCCCGAGGGAAGAGCCCGGGGGTCAGATTCAGAAGGCGGGGCCCCGTGTCCCCTTGCTCCGGGGCCCTGATCTAGCCGGCAAGCCTAGCAGCGGCCTTGCAGGGCCAGGGATCGGATCCAGCGTGAGGCAGCCTGGTGCGTGCAAGAGGGCACAAAGCGGGTTAAACAGCTGGAAATTGCGGGCGAGTCGACGACACGTTGGAGTTAATACGAGCCCATTTGTTTTTCTTCTCCGGCGCTGTGGAACAGACTCGGGGAGCCGCTTCCCCTCCAGAAGCTCATGCATCGCTTCCGTGCCAACATCGTGGTCAGGACAAAGGAGCCCTTCGAGGAAGACCAGTGGGACGAGGTGGCCGTTGGCAGCCTGCATTTCAAGGTGCACAGGGGCTGGGGGGCGGAGGGGGAGCCGTTGGAGGCAGGGCTAGAACTGGGGCCACCCTGGTAAGGAGGGGGCAATGCGCCACAAGGGCTCAGCCACGCCCAGCCCCCGGCAGCACAGGGAGTGGCCAGCAGGGACGTGCAGGCCCTGGCAGGGGTGGGGGTCTTGCTGGTGGCAATCAAGACCCCTCTCCCAACACCTAACAATTATACAGAGAAGGTTATTTTAATGTACAAGCCTGCATCTGATAGGCATGACAATGTTTTAAATTCTGGCACACTTTAATAAAATGATATATTTTAAAAATCCGAGTGACTGCAGGGTGGCATTCATCCATCTACGTAGCTGGGTGCAGGAATAGAGAGCCAGCTTGGTTTCGTGGTGGATTCTATTCTGGAGAGCCAGGTTTGATGCCCCATTCGTGCTCCGCAGGAAGCCTGCTGGGTGACCTTGAGCCAGTCACAGTTTTTTCAGGTCTCCCTCAGCCCCACCTGCCTTGCAGGGTGGCTGTTGTGGGGAGAGCCAGTGTGGGGTCATGGTTAAGAGCAGCAGCCTCCAATCCGGAGGTTTGAGTCTCCACTATTTGCAGTCTGCTGGGTGACCTCTCAGAGCTCTCTCAGCCACACCTACCCCTCAGGGTGTCTGATGGGGGGAAGGCTTTGAGATTCTTTAAAGCAGAGAAAAGTGGAGTATAAAAACCTCCTCCTCCTCTCCATGCGGCAGAAGGCCCCCTCCAGTCCTCTCTGCTCGGCTCCCTGTTGCAGTGGCAGAACAAGGGAAGAGGCTTGCCGCCTGTCTCCTTATGTGGGCCACGGCAGGCTTTGATCAGGTGCCTGTCGTTTATTTAAAGAGATGAGACATTTCTTCTTCATGGAGAATTTCTCACAGAAGAAAACATACCTTTGCCTCTGCAGCCTTTCTGCCATTTTCCATTTCAAAGGAGAAGCCAAATAACTAGATACTTCCAATTCTAAAATGTGTTAAAAGGAGCCCTTCGACTGATGAATATATTTCGCTTGGAGGAATCATAGAGTTGGAAGGGGTCTCCTAGTCCAACCCCCTGCAGAATGCAGGAAACTCACAACTACCTGCCGACCCACAGTGACCCCGATTCCATGCCCAGATGATAAGGAAGAACAGGGTGTTGTTGGGGGTTTTATTCAAATTAATAGTTGTCCTCTTCCATTAATTCACTCTCTGCTGCAGGTGTTCCTAAAATGGCCCCTGTGGGCCACCAGGGTACCTGCTGAGACATTTCCGGGCACTCACCACTGTTTTTAGGAAAGGGCTTTATGCCCAGCAAGGTTTGCTTATTGGCTGTTAGAGATTGGATTGGGTTTGGGCTGATCCTGCGTTGAGCAGTGGGTTGGACTAGATGGCCTGTATGGCCCCTTCCAACTCTATGATTCTATGCAGATTTTTAAAGGTCAACACTTAGCAGCCATTTTGTGGTTGATTCCACCTCTCACGGTAGCCATTTTGTGGTCACACCCACCAAGCTGCATCCGAATGCCAAAAGTGCCGACTTCCTCAACACAACTGGGGCCCCTGGATCCTCTGGGTATCTCTCTGGGGAAAGCCTGAACAGACCCCAGTTGAAAGCATCTTCATGCTGGAGGGAGTACCAACAATGCTCGAGTTCCCTGCTGAGGCAGGAGATGTTGAGTTGTGCAGACGATTGAACTGAGAGCCCTTTCTGTGGGAATTTCAGGTTATGGGGCCATGCCACAGATGTCTCGTGATCTGTATTGATCAGCAAACTGGACAACGCAACAAGGAGTTTCTTCAGAGTCTGGCTTCCACCAAAGATAGAAAGGTCAGCCTAAAATATCTTGAGGGGATGGATGGGAAGAGTTGACTAGATGTTGTTGTAGCCCCCCTTCCCTTGTGACTCCTGTCCCTTCCAGGATAGATTGTTTGCAGCCGTGCCCAATTTAAAACATCCTCCGCCACAAAAAAGAAGATGACACACACACTTCTAATTAACTTTTTCTATTGTGTTGTTCCAGACAATATTTATGGACTTCCAAGCATTTATGCAAAATGTAAGCATCAGCATGCAGTGAGTTCCTGTTTCTTTCCAAGGCCTGTTTTCCTAGCATCCTCTCAGCTGCAGTTTCCTGAGAGGATGCAAAATTCTTGAGAGGAGTCTCAGACCTTAGCCTCCGCTTCGGAGCCTCTGGGCTGCATTCTGCATATATTCTTGATTTGACAGCTCTGTGCTTTACACAGTTCAGGTTGTTATGTGAAAAACTAGATCCTGAGATGGGTATAAATTGTGAAAATGGGCCTAATCTGTTGACATTCTGGCAAGTCACAGAGGCACTGAAATTGTGACCCCACCATTACCATCTTCCTTATTAATTAATTAATTAAAATTTGTATACCGCTGTTCCTGTTTGGGCTCACGGCAGTTTACACAATAAAAGAATAAAAACACAATAAAACCCATAAATACCCGTAATTACAATTACTAAAGGTAACAAGATGGCAAGCAAAAAAACTAACTAAGCTCACCCCCTTGACCAGCCAGGGTCAGACTTCTGACTGTCTTACTGGTGAGATTGGGGAGACATATCTATTTATTAACAGATGGACATGGGGGATCTTAGATCCTGGCCTCAACTGTATGCCTAGCGGAAGAGCTCCATCTTGCAGGCCCTGCGGAAAGTTGACAGCTCCGACAGGGCCCTTAGCTCTTCGGGAGCTCATTCCACTAGGTTGGGGCCAGGACCAAAAAGGCCTTGGCCCGGGTCGAGGCCAGGCAAGCGTCCCGAGGGCCTGGGACTACCAATAAGTTCATACCCACAGAGTAAAGAGCCCTGCGGGGGGCATAAGCAGTCAAGCGGTCCCACAGGTAAACAGGACCCAGACCGCATATAGCCTTAAAGGTCAAAACCAAGACCTTGAACTTGTTCCAGAAACAAACTGGTAACCAATGAAGATGTCAAAGCACCGGCTGAATATGGGCCCTCCATGATGTTCCAGAGAGGACCCTGGCAGCCGCGTTTTGTACCAGCTGTAACTTCCGGATCCAAGCCAAGGGCAGGCCTGCGTAGAGCGAGTTACAGAAATCTAGTCTGGAAGTGACTGTTGCATGGATCGCTGTGGCCAAGTGATCTGAGGAGAGGTAGAGCACTAGTAGCTGGGCTTGGCGAAGATGGAAAAATGCTGTCCTGGCTACTTTAGTGACCTGAGCCTCCATAGAAAGGGAGGCATCAAAGGTAACTCCCAAATTCCTGGCAACCAGTGCAGATGTTAATTGCACCCCTTCCAGGCATGGGAGACGCGCTTCCTGGTCCTGCCCTCCCCAGCCACAGGACCTCCATCCTGGAGGAGTTGGCACTGGATATCATCCATCAGAATGACCAGTGCGGTCTCCACTCCATGGTCAGGATGGAAGCCAGACTGGTATGGGTCAAGGGCCAAAGTTTCCTCCAGAAATGCTAGGAGTTGATCTGCCGCGGCCCACTCTATCACCATGCCCAGAAACACAAGATGTGAGACTGGGTGGTAACTGGCGGGGTCCCGCGGGTTCAGCGATGTTTTTTTCAGTAAAGGGCAAACCACTGCTTCCTTAAGTCCTTTGGTGAACTCTCCAGATGTCAAGGAGAGGTTGACAATCTCCCTCAAAGAACCTCCTATCTGTTGGTCGCCCCAATTTGAGCAACCAAGACGGACAGAGATCCGAGGGGCAAGTGGTCGCCCTCACTGTGCTTAGCAATCTGCCCACTTTGTTTAAAGAGAGACGCCTGAAGCCATCAAACACTAACCTCCGCGACGGCTACGGAGCTTCCAGTTTGCTACCTGTATCAATCGTGGCAGGGAGGTTGTGACGGAGCAACAGAACTTTGTCCACGGAATAGCTCAATAAAGCCACACAGCTTAAATCCAATTTCCTTATTGTTTGATGCCCTTCCTCGAGGGCAGTAAGGGACCTAATTACTCTGAATAATTGTGCCGGGCAAGAGCTCATGGACGCGATTTCCGCAGGGTAGAAGTCTCGTTTAATCACTTTCACCGCATTCTTATTCACTTTCATAAGCATGCGATGAGATGTTTTTGTTGCCTCGTCACGAGTCTTCCTCCACACTCGTTCAAGCAGTCTCACTTCCTTCTTCCTCTCCTGAAGCTCCTGGGTAGATCATGGAGCCTGTTTGAGGCAAAGGCAGAGAGGGCGCCTAGGAGCAATCTCGTCAATAGCAGCTGTCAGGCGGGACTGCCAGTCCTCCACCAATGCTCCTAACGAGATGCCGGAGGGCATCAGGTCCCGCAGAGCATTCAGGAATCTCTGGGAATCCATAAGTCTCAGCGGGTGGACCAAAATCTGTCCATCACCCAAACGGGAAGGGGGTGATATCCTCAGTTGAGCCTTCAGGGCATGGTGGTCTGACCATGGAACAATGTTATTCACCACCAGATCTACCACTACACCTGCATCAAAGATCAAATCGGGTGTGACCAGCCTGGTGAGTGAGACCAGCAACAAATTGCGAGGGCCCTAGTGTTTCCATGGATGACACTAGGTCCGGGCCAAGTCCTGAAGCTGGCGCGTCGACATGGACATTGAAGTCACCCAAAATCAGAAGTTTTGGGTACCGCAACGTCCAGCCAGCCACCGTCTCCAGCAGGCCTGGCAGGAAATCTGGAGTTGCAGTGGGTGATTGGTACACCAACCAGATAACCACATTCTTGACTGACTCCCACTCTAGACTGATGCACTCTATCCCCAGGATCGATGGCACAGGAAGAGCCCTGAAGGAGAAAGACTCTCTGACCAGGATTGCCACCCGCCCTCCCCTCCCCTCCTCTCCCCCGGAGCTACCCTTTGAGCTTTCTGCAAGCTTGGGGAAACACAAATGTACATAACACTTGTTTTTTAAAAACTGAGATCATATAAAATTTAAAAGACAATACTCAGGAAGTGGCGTTCAAAGGCCAGCATCACGTTCTATGAATTTACTGCAGGTTCTTCTGCTGTTCCATTTTCTGTGTGTATGTGCTCTTATTGCTTTGGGTTTCTTTTTTCCCCCCTTTTCTGAATATTTTGCTCTCTCTAGTGGTCAGTTCAGTATTACATTGCTGTAATTTCAGTTTTTAATGGTAGACAGACAGCCATATAATAACAAATTGACCACTAGAGGGAGCATAACACATGCAGAAAAGGGAAAAAAATAACTAAAGCAATACGGACACATGAGTGAGGAAAATGAGAATTCAGAAGAGTCTTGTGCTTCAGTGTACACAAGGAATAAACTCAGCAGGAAAAAAGGTTCCAGGCCTCCAAATGGCACCACTGCTTTATCTGAGATTTTATAATATTGGAATGCTGCTTCTCCATCAAGATCTTGTGGTTCTTACCTCATCAGCATTGTGCAGTCTGATGGATAGTTGACACTGTAAATGTTCTATGGTTGTTTTCTTTTCCAGACTAATTTTGGAATCTACCTGATGAATCATCCCGACCATTCTCTCCCCATCCCAAATATCTTGTCAGTGGGATCTCAAGTCCTTGCAGTGGAGAAGAATATCACACATTCTTTGTCCTCTGAAGAGCAACCATCAGGGTGACTTCAGGTCAAATCTGAACACAGAGTGCCTTTACCAGTTTCCTTTGTCAGGTGCCAGTCTGCATCACTGATCAGAACTAATAAAGTTATATAATTATTTCAAATCTTTATGGTCAGCTTGTTTTGCCTGGGAACAAGATATCCTGGAGGGATTATGTTAAATAGAAAATGAAAAATTGTGGATGGGTCAAATGATTAACTGATGGTCTTGGATTTTCAGCAGATGGTATAAAGGTGAGCCGGGAGGCAGGGAGCAGGGGGCAAGACAGTGAAGAGTGGTGTGTGTGAAACTACAAACACTCCATGAAATTGGGTAGATATCCATTTCAGGGGCTGCAAGCAAATAGTAAGGATGTCCTGGATACACAGAGGTTTACCTTGTTCTCCTCCCTTTTGTTTTACCCTCACAAAAACCTTATGAGGAAGGTTAGGCTAAGAAAACATCATTGGCCTAAGGTCATCCAGCAAGCTGTAAGCAACTGTAACCATGATCTCAGGGGATGAAAATAGCCAGCCTGTTCTCCCCTGGACCTTGCTAAGAAAAAATATTCTTTCCCTCCGTTCCTCCATCCAGGCAGTTATTTTGTCTTATTGTGCCTGCCCCTCCTTAACTGTTCTAACTCAACATCAAGAGCACACCTGTTCCTCCACTCCTGGAGAGCACCTGGCTTCCCAAGGACTTTTCCCTCTCTGGAACATTCAAAAACAACCCACTGGGAGGAGGTCTTCCAATCACTAGACAGAATGGAAGAGAGCTGTCAAATGCCTGTCTGGGGCAGACCTAATTGGGTAGCCGTGTTGGTCTGAAGTAGCACAATAAAATCAGAGTCCAGTCAGGCACCTTTAAGACCAACAAAGATTATTTAAGGCATGAGCTTTCGCGTGCAAGCACTCATATAGTCTGACGAAGAGTGCTTGCACTCTAAAGCTCACGCCTTAAATAAATCTTTGTTGGTCTTAAAGGTGCTCCTGGAGTCTGATTTTATTGGGACAGACCTCGTTAAACAAACCACAGGCTTAGTGAAGAAACCAATAGCTTTAAGGCAGGGGTCATCAACCCCCGGTCAGCAGTCCAGTGCCGGGCCGCGAGAGCCTTGGCAGCGGGCCACGGCTCCCTCGCCCCTCTCCCCCCCCCCACAGCGAGAAGCTCTCCAGGCCGCGAAGCGGACAATTAGATCGCAGCCCGGAAAGCTTCTTAGTGCACAAGGGGGGGAAGAGGGAAGTGTGGCCAGCGGCGGCACAAATGCGCATGCGTGGACCTGTTGCACATGCGTGTTTGTGCCTGGCAGGGTGCAAATGCACACACGTGGCAGTTTCGTGCATGCATACATGTGCAGAGCTGTTGCACACACACGTTTGTGCCCCCGCCGGGAGCGCAAATGCGCAAACGCGGCAGTCCCGCAAATGTGCGAAACTGCCGCATATACGCATTTACTCCTCGCCTGGCGCAAACGTGCATGCATGACAGGTCCGTGCGTGCACATTTGCATGGGGCTGTCACACATGCACGGAGCCCTGGGTCGTCCTCTCCCCCCAACCCTTGACAATGGGCCGCAACCTCAAAAAGGTTGCGGACCGCTGGTTTAAGGTATATAACAGGCAGGCTGTAGATGGGGGGGGGGGGAATCCACCATAGGCTCCCTTTCCGTTGCCCTTCCTTGTAGCGAGCTCTGACCCCAGAAACAGGATCTTTCTTCTGAGACATCCGTTGGTGTTTTTCCTTCCCTGGCTCAAATAAAAGGGGGCCAGTGGGGTGAGTTCCTTAGGCTTTTGTGGGGTGGGGATTAGAGGGAGTCATGGAGGGGGAGAGGGCAGCCAATGACTGAGAGGTCCCAATGCCACTTGCTGTCAAACGTACAGGAAACAACAAACTTCTTAATAATAAAGAGTTTTATTGATTAGTACTATACGCAAGGGACTGAGAAGTCAAATCTGACCAGAGGCCAGATTTGCCCCAGCTTATCAATACATTTCTCCTGCCCAAAACTTGACAGTTCCCAAGGGAGGGGGCAGAAGAGAAAAGACATATGTGTAACATAAACAGGATTTCGTTCACACAACCTTGAGGAGGTGACAACAACCCCGTGAGCCCACAACAAGATAAGGTTAACATAACATCACTATTCATTTTTATAGCTAGGAAAACTACAAGGCCTGGGGCAAGCAGGCGCCAGGTCCAATAAAGCAATATAACTGACATGGAGGAACTCAGGCTAATTTATGACAGAGATTCTACAATCCTGACATCCCTCCGCATTAAAACAAACTTCCCTCCCCCCTATCCTGCATCGACGGGACGAGGACAGTCGGGGAAAGCTCGATGAAAAGCCCGGAGAAGCCTTTATGTTCCCCGCTTCCACCCACTCATTGTCTCCTGAGGGGAAATCCTTCCAATCAACCAAGTATTGGAGACGGCCCTTGTGCACACGAGAGTCCAGGATCTGGTTGACCTCATAGTGGGTGTCTTTATCGATGTAAATTGGCACCGGTGTAGCTGGAGGGGGGTGCCACCCATCCGGGGTAGGGGCTTTCCGCAGCAGGCTGGAATGAAAAACCGGATGCACATTCCTGTAAGTTTTTGGCAAAGCTAGTTCTACAGTTACAGCATTAATCAGTTTTACAACCTTGAAGGGCCCCACATATTTAGGACCGAGTTTCTTTGATTTTTGTTGGCAGCGCAAGTTCTTGGTGGACAAATAGGCCAAGTCACCCACTTTCCATACGGGCGCAGGTGCCCGTTTTTTGTCTGCCTGGGTTTTATAAGCCCGTTTTGCATCTTCGAGGCTTGTGACTATGGCTGGCCACCCTGCACTAATAGTCTCTGCCCACTTATTGACTTCAGGAGCTTCGGAGGAATTCAGCTCCCAGGTGGGAGCAGCCACCAAGTCAGTACCATACACAACTTTAAAGGGGGACACACCCGTGGAGGCATGGGCCCCATTATTGTAGGCAAACTCAGCCAGGGGCAACAGGGAAACCCAGTCATCTTGCTGGTGGTTGATAAAACAGTGCAAGTATTGTTCAAGGATTTGATTCACCCTTTCAGTCTGGCCATTCGACTCCGGGTGATAGCCCGAAGTGAGGGCTTGCTCCACCCCCAACAGTCTCAAGAGCTCCCGCCAGAACTTGGCAACGAACTGGGGGCCCCGATCCGTCAGCAGGCGTCCCGGGATCCCGTGTAGACGTAGTATGTGGGTCACGAACAATGAAGCCAATTTGGCTGCTGAGGGCAAGCCTGCGCAAGGGATGAAATGGGCTTGCTTGGAAAAAGCGTCCACTACCACCCAAATGACGGTTTTCCCTTGGCTGGGAGGCAGGTCCGTGATAAAGTCCATTGTGACATCAGTCCACGGACGGGAGGGGGTGGGCTGGGGTTGCAACAATCCCTTTTTCTTCCCACCAGCTGGTTTAGAGACGATACAAGTGGGGCACCCCTGCACGTATTTCTCCACGTCCTTACGCAGAGTTGGCCACCAGTAATGTCTCCTGATCAGGTGCAGAGTTTTCACAAACCCAAAATGTCCAGCGGATTTCGCATCGTGGCAGAGTTTCAAAACGTCCCCGCGCGCCGCTGCTGGGACGAAAAGCCGCTCGCCTTTGAAAAACAACCCCCCCTTCTCAGTTAGGTCTGGGCGAAGGGAGTGGAATTCAGAGTCCTGCGATACCTCCTTCTAAACCCAGCCCCCCGGGATGGACGCTCCAGGCTTTGTTTGGCTGCGCGTCACCGCGGCCATCCCCAGCTGGGCGGAGGTAAAAACTGTATCCACCAATGGGTCGCGCTTGCTGTTGTACTGGGGCAAGCGCGACAGGGCGTCTGCCAAAAAGTTCATTTTGCCCGGCAGATGCTTGAGAGAGAAGTTGAACCGAGCGAAAAACTCCGCCCACCTCATCTGCTTCGCTGAGAGCGAGCGGGGCTGCTTGAGAGCCTGGAGGTTCTTATGGTCCGTCCATACTACAAAGGGAACTGCGGACCCTTCCAACCAATGCCTCCAGGTGGATAAAGCTAATTTTACTGCCGCCGCCTCTTTTTCCCAAATCGCCCAGTTTCTTTCAGCCCCGGAGAATTTCTTTGACAAATAGGCTAGCGGGTGCAACCTCCCATCCTCCCCCTCTTGCAGGATCACGGCCCCCATTGCCACATCCGAAGAATCTACTTGCACGGTGAATTGCTTAGTGGGGTCGGCATGGGCTAGCACCGGTTCAGAGGTAAACAACAGTTTCAGCTTCTCAAAAGCGTCCTGACATTGGGAGGTCCACTGGAGCGGCGCACCAGGGCGGCTTGCCGCCTTTCCCCCCTGTTTTGTCTTTAACAAGTCAGTGAGAGGTAACGCCACCTTGGCGAAATTGGGGATGAACGTTCTGTAAAAGTTTGCAAATCCTAGGAAACTTTGCAATTGTCTCCTGGTGCGAGGAGGTTCCCAAGCCAACAAATCCCGCACTTTGCCTGGGTCCATCTCAATCCCAGCTTGGGAAACCCGGAAGCCCAGAAACTCCACCGCATCTCGGTGGAATTCACACTTTGAAAGTTTGGCAAACAATTGGTGCTTCCGCAGACGGCGGAGCACTTCGCGGACCAAATCTGCATGACTCTCAACATTTTCAGAATACACCAAAATATCATCAATGTACACCAACACCCCCTGATACAATAAATCGTGCATAATTTCATTGATCATATTCATGAACACGCCTGGAGCGCCGGCGAGGCCGAACGGCATTACGGTGTATTCAAATTGCCCCAGGGGGGTGTTAAAAGCAGTCAAATATTCATGTCCTTTTTTTATCCGGACCCGGTAATAGGCCTCCCTCAAGTCAAGTTTCGTGAAAATCCGCGCCCTCCCCAAGTGACCAAGCAAGTCCTTTATCAAAGGCAGCGGGTAGGCATTACACGTAGAAACCGCATTCAGACCCCGGTAGTCCGTGCAGAGGCGCAACGACCCGTCTTTCTTTTTCACGAAAAGAACCGGGGCTGCCAGGGATGAGGTAGCGGGCCTGATGAAACCCCTGGCCAGATTTTTATCCAAGAACTCCCTGAGTTCAGCCATCTCCCTCGGGCTCATTGAATAGAGTTTGGCTTTTGGGAGAGACTCCCCTTTCTTTAATTTGATGGCACAGTCAGTCTTTCGGTGAGGGGGAAGCTGGTTGCACTCAGATTCCGCAAACACGTCTGCAAAGTCCCGGTACTCCGGAGGGAGAGTCCCATCCCCCACGGATCCCAACGCTGCCACTGCCCCCTTGTCCAGGGGGAGCTGAGGCCGAGCGTGTTGCTTGCAACCAGGGGAGGTGAATTCCACGGTCCCCTCTTTCCACTTTACCGTGGGATCGTGCTCCCTCAACCAATCTAGCCCCAACACACATGGGAATGCAGAGTGGGGTGCTACCAGGGGTTGGATCTGCTCCCAATGTTTCTTAACGTCCGAGTCCATAGGGCGCGTCTTCACTGTGGCTTCCCCCCCGGGAGCGCACTTCCCATCTAGTTGGGTGATCGGCAGGGGCTCCCCCAAAGGCACCTTGCCCACCCCCAGAGTCTCGGCCAGTGCTGGGCTTACTAAAGATTGGGTGCACCCTGAGTCCACAATGCAGCGGACCCCCACCGTCTTCCCGGATTTGGGATTGGAGAGAGTGGCAGGCAGTAGTATCAAGGGGGAATCACTCACCACGCGTTTGCCCCTGTTGGCGGCCTGCTGGCGGGGCGCCTCTACAGCAGACCGTCTTCGTTTCCCGACTGCTCCTCTGCTTGATCCTCGCCATCCTGACCACTGCCTTCCTCCGAGTCTTCCACGGCCGTCGCTGCGCCCACCGGCACCAGCAGAGACTTGGCACTTTTCTTCGGGATGGTTTTCTTGGTGGGTTGGGCTTTCACCGGGGGGCTGCCAGTAGCTTTCGCCCCGGTCACCGTCTTTGAGGGGCATTGCGCGAGGAAGTGACCAGCTTGGCCACATCCCAAGCACAGCCCCTTCTCCATGCGTCGAGTGCGTTCAGTCGGCTCCAACTTTGCTTTCGGCTTGACTTTCGCGGGGGTAGAGGTTTTTCGCACCAGCCTTCCCTGCAAGACCCTGGAACACTGCGGCCCTCTCCAGACGATTCTCCATCTCTCCGGCCAGCTGGATCCATCCGTCGACCGTGAGAGGGTCGTCTAAAAGGAGGCATTTGCTGGACAAGTCCAGCGAGAGACCCCCCACGAACGCGAGCACGCGTTGGGGCTCGGTCCAGTCCGGCACCGAGGAGGAAAGCTCTTTGAATTCTCTGGCGTACTCGACCACCGACAATTTTCCTTGCCTCAGAGCTTTGAGCTTTTTCTCCGCTGTCTCCCTCTCAAATGGTTCCACGTACATCTGGCGCATGGAACGCAGAAAATGGTTATAATTGCGGATGGCTCGTGGGTTTAACGGTACAAGTCCAGGAACCACTTTGCTGCCTTGCCCTCCAGGGCTTCCCCCACAAACCTCACGCGCTCGGCGTCGTCATGAAAAGTGAACCCCATGTCCATCATGTAGGCTTGGAGATGCACCAGAAACGTGGGAAAGGCTGCGGGGTCCCCCGAAAACTTAGCCTTGAATTTGTAGGTGTTCCGCATTTCCACTCCCCGGAGGTGAGGAGGCAGACGTCCCTGGCCCCAATCCGCCGGGGCCGGGATTCTCGCTCCACGGCCGATGCCTCGCCCCAATCCTGCCGCCGCTCTCGCCTCCGCTGCAGCCCTTGCTGCTTCCGCAGCTCGCGCGGCCGCCAACGCCGCCTCTCGTGCCGCCGCCGCCGCCGCTTCGGCTCCCGCAACGTCCGCTGCCGCCGCCGCTGCTCCGTCCGCTGCTCCCGCGCCGTCCGCCGCTCCGGCTCCTTCCGCCGCTCCGCCGCCCCCGGCGCCTTCGCGATCCTCGCCTTCGCCCTCTCTCTGCGCCCTTGCCAGGGCCGCCGCCTCGGCCTCCGCAGCCGCTTGCATCGCTGCTGCCTCGCATTCCCGCAGGGTGAGCAGACCTCCCGATCTCCTTCCACTGGGTTCGCGTGCAACTCCGCCGTGCACCTCTCGCAGCAGGCGTTGTGTTCGGCGTTGCTCCTCCGGATCCAACCGACCCGAGAGGTCCTGCAGCCAGTTGGTCACTCTGTCCAGCTTGTACTGCAGGTCCTGCGTCTCACCGGCGGGCTCCAGCCCATAGCTAGGCATTCCAAGATGATCCGGCCACTGCTCGTCCCCAGTTGGTCGGTCATACTTCGATAAACGCCTGCGTTCGGTGACGTGCCTTTCCAAAAAGTCCTCAGGCCCAGGAGTTGCTCCCTCCACGGCCCTGAGCATGCCCGAGCTGTACGGCCCCACACCGGCACCGTCGCCCTGGGAGAGGTCCCAATCCAGGCTCTCTCCTTGTTCTGTGAAAGTATTTCCTTCGCCCTGCATGTTGGCAGGTGAAAGGAGTTGTGAGATTTGACTTAATGTCAAACGTACAGGAAACTCACAACAAACTTCTTAATAATAAAGAGTTTTATTGATTAGTACTATACGCAAGGGACTGAGAAGTCAAATCTGACCAGAGGCCAGATTTGCCCCAGCTTATCAATACATTTCTCCCGCCCAAAACTTGACAGTTCCCAAGGGAGGGGGCAGAAGAGAAAAGACATATGTGTAACATAAACAGGATTTCGTTCACACAACCTTGAGGAGGTGACAACAACCCCGTGAGCCCACAACAAGATAAGGTTAACATAACATCACTATTCATTTTTATAGCTAGGAAAACTACAAGGCCTGGGGCAAGCAGGCGCCAGGTCCAATAAAGCAATATAACTGACATGGAGGAACTCAGGCTAATTTATGACAGAGATTCTACAATCCTGACACTTGCTGGGGGGGGGGTCATAGTGGGGGCTACTGCTGCACTCCTGGTTGGTTTCTCTAAAATGAGTGGTTAGCCAAAGCAGAAATTGGAATGCTGAACTAGATGGGGTCATAGTTTGTTTGGGCGCTAAAATAAAACTTGGGCCAGCCTTGGGTGGGTCACCATACCAAGAAAATGTGGAATTGTGGGTCACCACACCGAAAAGGTTGGGAATTGCTGGTGTACAGACTCTTCTTTGCGAGAGTATTTTTTAAAGGCATCCCACAATTACCCTTGAAAATGTTAAGCGTGAACAGTAAGTGTCTTGCACTCCCATGCGTTGTGGTGGAAGCGAGGAGTGGCGACCCGTCTCGTCTTCCCCTCCCTCCCTGCAGATCCTTCCAGCCCTGGGCAAGTTCAGCCCCAGGATTCTGAGCTCCACGGGGATTCGGGGTCTTGAGGCAAAAGGAAGGGAAGAACATCACCCTCCCTCCCTCCCTCCCTCCCTCCCTCCCTCTTCCATAAGGGCCAGCAGCCCAGATGCAAGAGGCAGGATAATGATTTCACCTCCTTTCCACCACTTTGTCCCCCTGTCCCCTCTGATGCATGTGCGCTCTCTCTCTCTCTCTCTTGCTGTGTGTGTGTCTGTCTCTTCCCTCTCCCACACACCAGGCTGGGCTTCCCTGCCACAGGTTCCAGACAGGGTTCTCTTGTGCCCTAAGCTGTTTAAGGACTGTTTTTTTCCCCATCTCTCAGTGGCGCCCGACCCCAAATGTGCAGCACATGGAGAATGCCCGTGCTCTGTTATGTCATCCTGCAATGGCATAACTGATTCATTATGCATTCACAGGATCTAACCCGCTTTCCCCACAGGTGTTTCTCAGTAATGGGGAGCTTGTTAAGTGCAAAGGAAAGAATATGTCAAGAAACACGGTCTGTGACTCTTTGTCGAGTGACTAACCTGACCCAGTTGGTTAATGTGGCTGCATGGACCAGAGAGCCTTTTTTAGAGCTCCAGCCTTCCTGGAGAAAACGTCAAGAGGAAGATGGAAAGACTCTTTTTTTTTCCTCCCCAAATTAAAAAGTGGAAGCGTGCTGTCCATTGAAGCAAAAACCTTCTTCCTGTGTGCTCGTATGTATGTCTTGGACGGCCGTATCTCAGTTAGTTATTAACACTCATTTGCTCCCCTGGGCAATTCTGCTCTGCTGCCGGGAGCCCAGAAGTTGGGGGGGGGTGCAAAGACACCCACCCATCGATCAGTCCAGGGGTAGTCAAACTGCGGCCCTCCAGATGTCCACATTCGCTGGCAGGGGCTCCTGGGAATTGTAGTCCATGGACATCTGGAGGGCCGCAGTTTGACTACCCCTGGGTTAATCAATCAAACAAACAACAATGTTGCCATTAAATGTTCTCGGCATAATGAATGTTTTGACATATTTTGTTGACAATATCTTGTGAGATTTGATATTTAACAGCAATTACTGGCTGTCGTTTAGCGGTACGTACCGTAGTATCGGACAATGTTTCATAGAAGGCTCACAATAATCATTGTGTTTGACAGTCGACAGTTACGACATTTCATATTTGACATAGACCAAAACTGCTTTGCCTTGGGGTTCCTTGACAAACAGTATTTATTTATTCTAATTACAATATTTTATCCACACTGGTGACTCAAAGTGACTGACAAAATTACAAAGCACTTCCCAGGAATTATGGGTTACCAACCTCCAGGTGATGCCTACAGATCTCCCAGAAGTGCAGCTCATTTCCAGATGACAGATCTACTTCCCTTGGAGAAAATGTCTCCTTGGGAGGAAGAACTCTATGTGGGGTGGCTAAGCCTCGCTACCAGCAGGAGCCTGGGGGAGGCAGGGGTGTCAAGGACAGCTGTTGGCAGTGATGTCACTTCCAGGAAAAACCCCAAAGGGAATGCATGCCTCTTTAGGAATCATCGGAAACTATGGTAAACTCACAGAGTTTTCAGTAATCCCTATGGCTTTTCCACAGTCTCCTCAATTGATTTATTGTGTGTGTGTGTGTGTGTGTGTGTGTGTGTGTGTGTGTGTGTGTGTGTGGAGTGGGGGGGTTCTCTTCCACATGTATTTTGTTCCCTTGAGTGGTTGATTCAGTATGCCGGGCATAGAAACCTGTCAGGAGAATTGCCGGACATAAAGTGCTGTCATGTTGAATTGACCACTAGAGGGCATAGAAAACATGCAGTAGAGCAGGAAAAAGCACCTGCAGCCACAGGAACACACAAGCAAAAGAAAATGCAGAAAACCCCCTCGAGAGGACTGACATCACTTCTTGTTTATTCTGGAAGTGATGTCATTCCAATGACCTGACAATCATTTTAAACAATATTTTTCTCCTGTCACTGCTCTGAGGGAAATGGGAGGTGAGGATCCTCCTATTTCCACTGGGGACCTAGCAACCCTAACTGCATGGGTTGAATTCCGGATCAGGCTTAAGGTTTTGGTTATCACCTTTAAGGCCTTACACAGTCTGGGCCCAGTGTATCTAAGGGATCACCGCTCTGCCTACACCCCTCAAAGAACCTAACGCTCCACCAGCTCCAACTTCCTGGTGATCCCTGGTCCCAAGGAAGCCTGCTTGACCTCAACCAGAGCCAGAGCTTTCTCCATTCTGGCCCCCACCTGGTGGAACGAGCTCCCAGAGGAGATCAGGGCCCTGACGGGGCTCAAACAATTCCGCAGGGCCTGCAAAAGGGAGCTCATCTGGCAGGTATTTGGCTGAAGTCAACCAGTACCACGGCTTCCAATCGGCCCCCCTCAACCTCCCGTCTCCAACCAACATTGCAGGCTCACCCACCCCACTGGGCCATCAGTAAGCGTTGAGTTATTGTTCTCCCCAATGTTCTATTGTTCATAATGTTATAGTTATTATTGTATTATTATTTACTGAGTTACTTGTACAATTATCTCTGATGTAAACCGCCCTGAACCTTCAGGGAGGGCGGTATATAAATGTAATAAATAAATAAATAACTTCTATCCCACTGAAGTCTCTCACCTCCTCAAATCCTGCCCTCCCCAGCCAAACCTCCATGCATTTGCCAGCCCTGAGTTGGGAACCCAGTCAGGAGCTCATAAATGACATCCCACTGGCTTTTGTGAGCGTGGTAATGACGCGGGAGGGAGCATCCTGCTCTGAGCAGCCCTAGATGTCCTCACCAGGCCACATCCAGGCCAGGGCGGAAGAAACATCTTTGCCAGCTAGGTATGCCAGTCCCCTGGTGGGACTTGGGGATTCCCTGCATTTGTAGCTCCTCTCCAACGCCTCGGCAAATGGATTGATGTCTAGGGGCCATTTCGCACAGCTTCAAAATAGCACAATGGTTGCTAATTGAAAACGCTACTAATTTGCCTTAACGCACGACGTCGCAGACAATCTGCAACACTCCTGAAACCAATCAGCAAAAAGCGCTTCGTTGTAGCGCTTTCAGGGGAATCCAGAAAAGTGGATTCACCCTCCGGATAGCGATACACTCCTGCAACCAATCTGCAACACTAGCGCTAAAGACCTATGCGTTACCATTGTTGCGGGTTCTTCAAAGTCCCTCCTCCCGAGCCTGTCCTCCAAACTTCCGGCGAAGCGATCGCCATTTTTTTTTCTCCGAGCGAGCGGGGATAAACGCACCAGTGAGCCTCTTTCTGTTTAGAGGCTTCCCTGGCTTCAGTCCTTCACCTTTAGTCACTAAGCACAAACCACATAAAAGCCCGTTTGCTGAAATAAAGTCCCTTTATTTTTTACACATTAATTCAGCCGAAAATCGGGCCCGTGAGAGGGGGGGGGGATTTTTTTTTTATCACTCGAGGCAGCGTGCCAACGATCATACAATCAAACGACAGCTCACATTAGGCAGCTGGATGGGTCTCTCCGTTGCAACGAATCTACCTAGATTCGTTGCTATGGGTCTGTTGTTTTTTTTTTTAAACCTTTCTTAAAGGGAAAGGGGCTGTTTGGGAGCATGCTAACGGCTGCCCATTGGCTGCTTGACGGCCAGGGGCGGGACGAGCTTGGCAATAGCGCTTCCTTTCTAGCGATTTCTGCCGAGACCGGAAGCCTGTGGGAAACGCTAAAAAACGCAACTGATTCCACTACAAAGGCAGGTATGCATAACGACGAATTCCACTATTTTAAATGGCGATTTTTCATTCCGCAAACAATTTGCAACAAAGATCCCCGTGCGAAAAGGCCCTAGGAATTAGTGCGAATGCTGCTGTCCAGAGTCTTTTCCTTCAATTCCTTGCTTCACGTGTGTCTAGGTACAGCAAGACAATGGTTTCTGTCAATAGGACTCTTCTCAATGGATAATTCTGCCATTCTGTCCTTTTAAGAGCGTCAAGTCCTTTTGGTCTAAATAACCATCTTGAATGAAACTGTTTTCTGTGATGCTCAGCGGCCTGTCGTTTGTGCTTGCCACCCTGGAAGGAGGTTTCGATGGGACTTGTGGCACACTTGCAGGCTTTTAAAGTTGTACTTCAGGACCTCCTCGCATGCCTTAAGGCAGGGGTAGCCAAACGGCGGCCCTCCAGATGTCCATGGACTACAATTCCCATGAGCCCCTGCCAGCATTCTCTCATGGGAATTGTAGTCCATGGACATCTGGAGGGCCGCAGTTTGACTACCCCTGCTCTAGATGATAGAGACAAGGTCCTCAGGAAGCAATGGCTGCTTTGACCTCTTCCCTCTCCAAACTCCACCCCCAAACTGGCAACCTTACCCTTGTGAGTTTCTGTCCTGAGAACAGCAAACTAAATATAGTCCTTTGGAATATCTGTCAAAGCAAGTGTCTTTTAATCAATGTGCCTTGATGTTTTTTAGGATGAGATAGCTAGTTCAAAGGCGGGGGGGGGGTATTCCTCATGATGCCACCAGGTGGTGAGCATCCACTTTTCTTTCCAAATAGTCTTTTGTTTGTGGGTTTGAAAACGAATGTTATTAACCCACTTGGTGGATTAGAGGAGGGGGATGATGGGGTTGAGTGAGGCGCTTGCAGGAGAGTGAGAAGAGGAATGGGGGGGGAGGGGAGAGTTGTAAGGTCAAGAATATTTTTTAGAATTTTTCAGCTCAAGATTTTTTTTAAAAAAAATGCTATACCAAGTGGCATCCATCTCCCTATCAGTTACTTGAAATATGCCAAGGGGCTCATGGGAATGTGGCTGGGTTTGTGGGGGCCCCAAGGCCACTTTCAGACACATCTGGTAGGAGGGCAGGAGAGCAGCCAAGTTCTGGAATAGGATTGCTGCAGGTATCTTGTAAAGCAGGGGTAGGCAAACTGTGGCCCTCCAGATGTCCATGGACTACAATTCCCATGAGCCCCTGCCAGCATTTGTAGTCCATGGACATCTGGAGGGCCACAGTTTGCCCACCCCTGTTGTAACGTGTCAAGAAAGAGCTATCATTATCCCCCCTTTTTTGGAGGGGGAGTAAATGACATATAATTCCCTTGTAAAGATATTTGTAAATTTGTCATTAATACCATAACATCTGCAAGACTAGTTTTTGCTCAGAAATGGAAGAAAGAAAGAAAGAAAGAAAGAAAGAAAGAAAGAAAGAAAGAAAGAAAGAAAGAAAGAGGATTGGTTAGAGAAATCAGCAGCAAGTGCTTGCTTAGGTCAACTGGCTTGTCTGCTGCATGGCCAGTTGGCCGGATCCCTTTGAGAAATGGGGTGCTTCCCTGGTCAGGATGAGAAAATAATTTGGGGCCTGGATTATTGATGTTTTATGGTAGCTTTGTATGTTTTAGTTTTTATTTTATTTTTTTAAATTTAATTCAAAAATAAGTTTAAAAGACTTATAGATTATATGTATTGGATTATATGCTCTTTTGATTGTATGTTCTTTTCACATTGTTATCTTTTGATACTGCAGTTTTTTTCAATAGAAAACGTCAGGGATTTTGTTGAGTTGCCAACTCTAGCTTGGGAAATTCCTGGAGATTTGTGGGAGGTGCCTTGGACTTGCGGAGTTTGGGGAGGGCTGTCATGTCATGGAGACCACCCTCTGAGGCTGCCACCTCCTCCAGGGGAACTGGCCCCTCCAGTTTGAAGTTCGGTTGTTCATTCTGGAGAACTCCAGGCCCCACCTGGAGGCTGGCAACCGTATGGATTTGGCTACCTAAGTCATAGAATCATAGAGTTGGAAGGGGCCTTACATGCCATCTAGTCCAACCCCCTGCTCAATGCAGGATCAACCTAAAGCATCCTAAAGCATCCAAGAAAAGTGTGTATCCAACCTTTGCTTGAAGACTTCCAGTGAGGGGGAGTTCACCACCTCCTTAGGCAGCCTATTCCACTGCTGAACTACTCTGACTGTGAAAATCTTTTTCCTGATATCTAGCCTATATCGTAGTTTAAACCCATTGCTGCGTGTCCTCTCCTCTGCAGCCAGCAGAAACAGCATCCTGCCCTCCTCCAAGTGACAACCTTTCAAATACTTAAAGAGGGCTATCATGTCCCCTCTCAACCTCCTTTTCTCCAGGCTGAAGGGAAATACACTTTTGACATTTCTGTTTATTGATCAGTCATGCGCTGTGACCTTACTATTCTATCAATCAATTGATCTCCACAGTGACTGATTATTGCCTCACTTACATATGTGCCCCCAGAAATTGTATATTGTAAATAATTTTGAAAATAGCCACAGCGTTTTGTTTCACAGGTTATGCCTATCTGGTCCCCCAAATTCCAATTGATTTAAGATACTTAGAACTAAGTTTCTTTGCTATATATCTTTCAGGTATGTATACCTTCTGGGGTCTTTATTAGACACTTTAACATGTATGTACTTTGGATTCTCTGTAGTGTGTTTTATGGATTTATTTTCCAGGTTATTCATCATAACCAGATAAACAAAACATCACTAAACCATTTCATTCATTTTAGATGATCTAATTTGCCTAATGTCAAGAGCCTGGGAATTGTAATAATGCTTGCTGACAAAAATGATGTTGAAAAGGTGTAACTAATGGGTTTGCATTTTGGCTTGACTGAAAAATTGCTTTAATGAAGAAGATTTCCCAGCCACTAGAACAGGCTTTCTCAACCAGGGTTTCACAGCTCTGTCTCCCAATCATATTCTGCACGATTATGCCACTTCTGGGATTTCTCGAAGCCTGAAGAAGGTTTCAGGGGGTTCTCAACAGTAAAAAAGTTGAGAAAGGCTGTTCTAGAATGTCACCCTCCCCTTCAGTTTCTTTCACTCATCTAATCTGAGAGCCAGTTTGGTGTAGTGCTTAGGAGTGCGGACTTCTAATCTGGCATGCCGGGTTCGATTCTGCATTCCCCCACATGCAGCCAGCTGGGTGACCTTGGGCTCATCACAGCACTGATAAAACTGTTCTGACCGAGCAGATCAGGGCTCTCTCAACCTCACCCACCCCACAGGGTGTCTGTTGTGGGGAGAGGAATGGGAAGGCGACTGTAAGCCACTTTGAGCCTCCTTCGGGTAGGGAAAAGCGGCATATAAGAACCAACTCTTCTTCTTCTTCTTCTAATCTCCAAGTTAACCACCCTTTCAAACGTCCTTGATCTCCACGGGAACTGGAGATGAGCTGTAAATCTGGGGGATACTCATGTCCCCCCTGGAGGCTGGCATCCCTCTGTCCCTCTCAGACAGGGGTAGTCAAACTGCAGCCCTCCAGATGTCCATGGACTACAATTCCCAGGAGCCCCCTGCCAGCATTTGCTGGCAGGGGCTCATGGGAATTGTAGTCCATGGACATCTGGAGGGCCGCAGTTTGCCTACCCCTGCTCTCAGATTTTGCCGCTAAGCAGGATGCTTCAGGGTCTGTGCAGCACACCTGCTTTCTTGCCAGTGTGGAAATAGCTTGAGCTCTTGGGGGTACAGGTAACGCTCCCCAAATGTGTCTTTTGGGCAATTCTAATAATATGAGTCTGTCGGACAACAACTTCAGATTCCTGGATCATACAGAAATATCCTAACTATTTAAATTCCCCAGGAAGCCGAGTGAGTCAGTCTGTGAGTGAGGTCAATGTTTGCTTACAGAGAGAGTCATTACACGATGATGTAACAATGACCTTTTAGTTGGCTTGACATGTTTCCAGGGCCCTGGACTCAGCAAACAGCTCGCTGGGAGGCTTAGTAAGGGCAGCAGGCCAGTGGAGACATGCCTTTGCATTGGCTCGAGAACTTGGTGCCTGCAGCAGGGCTGCTCAGCGAGGGGGGGCCTTCCCTTTCTGCCTGCTGTGCAGACGAGTGAAGCAAAGGGATTGGCCAACTGCGGGTGCCTTTCAAGGTTGTGCAGCGAGTGGGTGTGACTTGCACTGAATCATTTAAAGCCGTTTCTGAGATGCACAACAGAGGAGTTCCTGGACCTGTTGAGCTGGTTTATCTGGAGGGCAAACAATAAGAGTATAACGATTGTAATTAGGACGAGGCAAAGAGACTTAACGAGGGCCGCTCTGAAGTGAAGTGCGAGTGACTTTCAAGGGCTCCCTGCACACGGAACCGGGGGCCTCTCCACGGAGCGCGGAAGCCGTGCCGGGAAACCCAATGGTGGAGCAGGAGATCTGGCTCGAATGCGCTTCGCCTGCAGAAAAATGTAAGTGTGGCGCCAGCAAGGAAGCCCTGGCTGTCGAAGGGGAGTGAGGGCGAGTCTGGCTTCGAACGAGGACAGAAGCCCCACGTTCCTGATGGGCCAGGTTGTGGCACAACAAGAAGGGGCCCGGGTGTGGAGCAGGGAAGGAAATGTGCTAATTCGAAAAGGAGGAAACAGGACCAGGATCGGCCTGCTGCTGGCGGGAGGGGAAGAATCCCCTTGACGTTTCAATGGGGCCAGAGTCTGAGGGGTGAAAATGTCTGAAAGCTCTGGCCAGTTCTGCCTCTCTGAGGAGAACAACAGACTTGTTTCTCCACAAAAAACAAGCCTCATTGGTCCATTACACTTGTGTATTAAGGCTGGAAACAGCCTCTGGGTGCCTCCTAGAATTTCACGAGGGAGCCAGCCCTAGGTTTCCAGGGAAAACCAGCATGGGGCTAAGGTGTCGGACTAGGATCTGGGAAACTCAGGTTCAAATCCCCACTCTTCTGTGGAAACTTGCTGGGTGACCTGCAGCCAATCACACATTTTTAGCTGACCCTACCTTGCAGGGATGTTGTGAAGATAAAATGGAGGAGAGGAGAATGATGTAAGCTGCCTCAGGTTCCCACTGGGGAGAAAGATAGAGTATAACTACATTTATGTTCAGCCAGGTGGGACCGGCATATATATGTCTCTTACCCCGAAGCACAGCAGAGGGCTCACAGTTTTAAGGGGAGTGCTCCTGAGTGGCTCAAGTGCTCCTGAGTGGCTCAAAGGCAGGTGCCCCTTTCCGAGTAAGCCGAAGGGAGGCATGAGCACATCCTGGAAGGGGGAATAGCCAACATCCACTTCTGGAACGCCATCTTCCCTGGGTAATAACAGACACACCAGCCCAGTTTTGGGGAGAATGGACAAAATCCCCCCCCCCTGGCTGGGGCAACAATGAGAGCCATCTCAAAAGAGCAAAGGCTATTTTGGGAGGCTGTTATGGCCAAGTTCTACCCTGGGTGCAAACTGTTGTGGGCATGCCCACTGCATCAGATCTAGAAAGCAGCCTCTGCAAATGTGCTTTGTCAAGTTGAATTTCTGTGCTGCTCATTTTCCTCAAAAGTGAATTCTCGGGAGACAGACAATGGAAAGAGAGAATGCCCAGATGTGCAGCTGCCACAGAGCTCAAGCCAACTTCAGCTGGTTATTGCATTTTGGTGGCTTCGAGGAGGCAGGCAGTCTTCACTGAGAATTCGGATGTTTTGAGCGCTCCACAAAGGTTGAACCATCTTAATTTGTAGATATGTCTAGTGTGCCTGAAAGTGTGAAAGCCTCTGAGAGCTGGACGTACAAAACTCTTAGAGCAGGTTTACTACATTGTTACCCCACCCTTCTCAACAGGGTCCCAAAAGAGCTTACATCCTTCTCCTCTCCTTCACTGTAGCCTCACAACGACCCTAAGAGGTAGGCTGCTTGGCCTTTGGTGAGCTCAGGGGATGAGGCCAGTGTTCCTGCTCTTGAGCTCAGCCCCGTGGCTCCCACAGCTGCCCGGCAGCTGCCTCAAGCCATTCAGATGGCTGTGCCCTCATCCTGTCCTTTGTCCCCAGGACCATCTGGGATTTGCATACATTCAGTTATCCCCTGCCCTTCTTCCCCATGAGGATCCAAAGCAGTTTACATAATTTGTCTCTCCTTCAGCGTGGTGTTGTGGTTGAAGAGCGGCCTTGATTCCCCACTCCTCCACATGCAGCCAGATGGGCTACCTTGGAACATTCACAGCTCTCTCAGAGCTCTCTCAGCCCCACCTGCCTCTCAAGATGCCTGTCGTGGAAGGGGAGGCAATTATAAGCTGCTTTCAGATACCTTCAGGTAGTGAGAAACAGGGTATAAAAAACCAGCTCTTCAGCAACTCTCCATTTTATTCTCACAACAACCCTTTGAGGGTGACTGCCCCAAGGTCACTCAGCAAGCTTCCTCAGCAGTGTGAGAATTTGAACCTGGCTCTCCCAGATCCTACTACAATACTTTAATCACTCTCCCACATTCTCTCTCTATCGTCTGCCTCTAGAGGTAGAAATCCCACAAAAGTATCACAGCTATACCTCTCCTCTGTGGATCGATGTCATTGTTTTTCAGACAACATAAGCCCATGATCAGCACCACAAAGCAGCCTTAAGAGTGGTCTGGTCTAAAAGCAATCCTGAGTCTAGACTGCGGCAAGCTGCTTGGGTTTAGGAAGTCCAGCCACAGCCTTGTGAGGGGAAAGCAGAAGACCCCCACGTGCTGCCCACCCGGATTTGCGTCTCCGTTCCGATCTCCCCTTCCCCCTCTGCACAGCTCGGCCCCAGGATTTCTCCCGTTGGTTCTGAATCTTGTTTGAGTCCTACGCATTTTGACCTGGTTGCTTGTCCACGTTGACCTGGTTTATGTGACTCACATCACATAGGTTATGACATGCGTGTTATAAACCTAACCACTGAAGGAGGAGGAAGATAGAAACGATTACTGCCATTTTAACTCGCGCGTTGCTTGGAGCAGCAGGTTTTCTTTTGAAAATGTTCCGATCCTTGCGGCAAACAGGCAGCTCAGTAATGTTGATGCTCAGATGGGTCCTTTTAGCTGATGCTGATCTGGATTCTTCTTCCGGAAGAGGCCAGAAGTTCTGTGCTGAAGATGGAGCTTCACGTTCCCTGCCTGTCCTTAAAAGCTGGCTCTCTAACTCCGCAGCTGCGCGTCTGTTTCGTTTTATTGATTTATTCGATGTATTAACTGCCCCTCTCTGCTTCCAGGCTTGGGGGGGTGCATTTAGAGCAGGGGTAGTCAAACTGCGGCCCTCCAGCTGTCCATGGACTACAATTCCCAGGAGCCCCTGCCAGCGAATGCTGGCAGGGGCTCCTGGGAATTGTAGTCCATGGACAGCTGGAGGGCCGCAGTTTGACTACCCCTGATTTAGAGTCTGCATTTTTCATCGGGGTGGGCTGGGGTAAGAATCCCCTTAACGAGAGGGCCGTCTCTGAGGCCGCCTTGTCGGGGCTACACAGCCGGGAAGGGATATTATAGGGCAGATGAATGGCCTGCCAGTGTGCGCAGGGGCTCTTTCCCGTAAGCCATGGAGAGCGGTTCCTTTTACAGCCCCGTAAGGAGGGCAAGAATCTTTACAGGCTGACAAGGGGCCGAGCTCTCCCCCTGCTCGTTTGCTAAGCTGTGACTCATCCGGGGTGCACTGCGTGCGCTCGGCCTCTCACACGGAACACCAAGCAAGTTTTGGCAGGATAATTGCCGCCTTTGGTACGGGAGGGAACAGATGGATCATTATATTGCTGATGCTGAGACTTCTTGGGAATGGCTGTGCATTCACCGTCGGCATAGTTCAGCCCAGGGGAAGCTTCCTCCAGCCCTCTTGAGCAATTTAAACAGGAGAGAAGGACTGCTTTCCCTCTCCCTTCTGGAGTAATTGCACCCACTGAGGTTTGACTTTTGCTCTTTTCGGGATGGAAATCCTTGGAGACTTGGGCGTGGACCCTGGGGAGGGAGGGGCTTGAGGAGAAGAAGGACCTCAGCAGGATTCAATGCTGTGGAGCAGTGGTCCCCAACCTTTTTCCGGCTGGGGACCAGCGGGGCAACTGCCCCGTCCGCGCAGCGAGCATGCGTGGCCGTGGCCGCGCATGCGCACATGAGCCATGCACAGCCAAAATCGCGCATGTGCGGCATTTTGCACATGCGCGAAGGTGCCGCGCATGCATGGTTTCACCCGAGCATGGCGCATGTGCGCATGTGCACCGCGGCCCTTATTCCCTCTCCCCCCCTCCTGCAGTAAGAAGTTTTTTACTGCGGGGGGAGGCGGGGAGAGGGAACCGCGGTCCGGCGCCCTGGCCTTCGCGGCCCGGCACCGGGCCACAGACCGCAGGTTGGGGACCACTGCTGTGGAGTTCATGCTCAAAAGCAGCCATTTGCTGTCATTTGGAGATCGGCCGTAATTCTGGGAGTCCTCTACGCCTCACTTGCTTCTGAACAGCCCTTGAGAGGGACAATGTCTCCCTGACAGGCTGGAAAGTGACCCAGGAGAACGGGCTGCAAACTGACTCCATTGAGCTGCAAACAGAGAGGAGCGAGATCTGGGTACTGGTCCTTCCTGGGGTTGCCAACCCGCAGGTGGGGCCTGAAGATCTCCCAAAATGACAACTGAGCTCCAATCTACAGAGATCCGTTCTGGAGATGATGGTGTCTTTGGACGGTGGACTTTGTGGCATCGAATCCCAAGGCCTCATGTGGAGAAGGAGTGGGGAATTAGAAGCGTTGTGGGGCAAAGTTCCCCTCAGCCCTGCCCATTTCCTACAGGCAATTGGTGAGCACAAGGAAGGTGAAGCCAGGTGCCATGGCATTGATGGAGCCCTGGCTGGGGACTCCTGCTGTAGCATAGCACAACAGCACTGCTGAAGATACGTTCAGCCATGTTGGTCCGAAGCAGCAGAACAGAACCTGAGTTGAGCGGCACCTTTAATGGCCAGCAAAGTTTAATTCTGGATGCAAGCTTTTGTGTGCACGGTCACTTGAATCTGCATGCACATTCACATAAGACCTAAAGATTTTTTTTTTAAAAAAAAGAAAAAACTCTTAATTCTTTTTTAGACCTCCTGGTGTATCCAGATTCAAACCCCCACTCCACCATGGGTGACCTTGGGCCACTCATACATGCTCAGACTAACTTACCTCACAGGGTTGTTGCGAGGATAAAATAGAGGATAGAAGAACAATATGAGCCACTTTGGGTCCCCATTGGGGGGAAAGGTGGAGTATAAATGAAGAAATTAAAAAAAATAAACAGAATCTTGGACAATCAATATTCTCTACGTTTACCGCCCAGTAAAACATGTCTGAAATATTCCAAACCTTGCAATACTGCATAGTAGCAGGAGAGGGCGCTGAGGATCTGTGTACCTCAGAACTTCCACCTCTGAGTAGCTGTGAAATGCCCCACTGGCAGCTGAGGTTGCTCCAGGAATGTGACATTTGAATGTTATGCCACAAGGGCTCAGTCAAAAGGCCTCCGTGGTTGAGTCTCTGTTGCTTGGGGTCATGGTTACTGCTGTTGAATTGTCTAATGTATTTTGTTATTTGTGGTGGGGGGAGGGGGGTAGCCACTACTACACATGGTCTTGTTTTTCAGTGCTGGTTGTGCGATGGACCGAACCCTCCTAGAGGAGAGCCAAGCAGGCTCTTCAGAGATGGTTTCACAGACATCCGAATGGGACTGTACTACTTCAGACTGCCTGTGTTTGTGTGTTTGTGGGGAGGACTCCGTTATTTAAAAGATGGGCGACTCAGGTTAGTTCGATTCCATCAGATCTTGGCTGCTAAGCAGAGTTGGCCTTGGTCAGCACCTAGATGGGAGATGCTGGGCTGCAGGTTGGGAGCCTCATGGAGCTTTGAGGAAGATCTCTGCGAGGCCAGGGACCTCAGTGGCATACTATGGCAATTTCTATTTTATGTATCATTGTTATTATCGTGTTAAATTATTATTGTTATTACTGCTGTTATAGTTACCTGTTACCATGTGTTAATTGTATCCTCCCTGTTTTCTGTAAACCGTCCTGAGCCCTCGGGGAGGGCGGCATAAATAAACAAACAAACAAATACAGTCCTCCCTCCAAAGCATCCATATTCTTCAGTAGATTGCTGTTATCTGGAGATGAGGTGCTATTCCAGGGGATCCCCAGGTCCCACCTGGAGGCTGGCATCCCTCGTTGCTGCAGAGTTGCCACCTCTGAATGTCTCTTGCCTTGGCTGTGACTTGATGGCCCCTCCAAAAAGACCCCAAAACTAGCACAGCAGGGAACAAATGGTTTTATGTGCTGTTTTTGACATAGGGGGAGCCATGAAAAGGTATTCCCTCCAAACCCCTGCAGCCTGAACCTGTTCTGTCTATTCCGCCACCTTGGGAATCTATGAATCATAGATTCCTAGAGTGGGAAGGGGCCATCTAGGCCACCTAGTCCCACCCCCTTCTCAAGGCAGGATCAGCCTCCAGCATCCAGGAGAAGGATCTGTCCAGCCGCTGCTTGAAGACCACCAGTGAGGGGGAACTTCCCATCCCAGTTGGTGGATGAGGTGAAGGAGGTGGGGACCCTAGGGGGAAGTGACCATATCCTCATAGAATTCCTTTTGAGATGGAGAGCCAAGGAAGCTTGTAGCCAGACGCGGATGTTGGATTTTCGTAGGGCAAACTTTAATAAACTCAGAGACATGATGAGTGTCATACCATGGACGAGAATGCTGGAAGGGAAGGGAGCATGTGAAGGGTGGGCGCTACTCAAACAAGAGCTATTGCATGCTCAATCAATGACTATTCCAGAAATACGAAAACACTGCAGGAGCTCTAAGAAGCCTATTTGGATGAACAGATAACTTCAAGAGGAACTAAGAAAGAAAAGGAAAATGTTCAGGAAATGGAGGGAAGGACAGAGCTCTAAAGAAGAGTACCTACAGGTTACTAGGCACTGTAGATCAATCATCAGAAAGGCCAAAGCTGAGAGTGAGCTAAGATTGGCCAGGGAAGCCCATTGTAACAAGAAAAGATTTTTCAGTTACGTGAGGAGCAAACGTAAAGTAAAGGAGGCAATAGGCCCGCTGTTGGGTGCGGATGGACAAACTCTAACGAAAGATGCAGAGAAAGCAGAAAGGCTTAGTGCCTATTTTACATCTGTTTTTTCCCACAGGTCTAAGTGTTTAGGCACATCTAGAGATGGCTGTAGCCAAAGGATAGTGTCTGGGTGGCAGGTTAACATGGATAGAGAGGTGGTCGAGAGGCATTTAGCTGCACTGGATGAGTTCAAATCCCCTGGTCCAGATGAAATGCACCCGAGAGTGCTCAAAGAACTTTCCAGAGAACTTGCACAGCCCTTGTCCATCATCTTCGGAACCTCTTTAAGGACTGGAGATGTCCCGGAGGACTGGAAAAGAGCAAACGTTATTCCAATCTTCAAAAAAGGGAGGAAGGATGACCCGGGAAACTACAGACCAGTGAGTCTGACCTCTGTTGTGGGGAAGATAATGGAGCAGATATTAAAGGGAGCGATCTGCAAACATCTGGAGGACAATTTGGTGATCCAAGGAAGTCAGCATGGATTTGTCTCCAACAGGTCCTGCCAGACCAACCTAGTTTCCTTTTTTGACCAAGTAACAGGTTTGCTGGATCGGGGAAATTTGGTTGATGTCATTTACTTGGATTTTAGTTCCCCATGATGTTCTGATGGATAAGTTGAAGGACTGCAATCTGGATTTTCAGATCGTTAGGTGGATAGGGAATTGGTTAGAGAACCGCACTCAAAGAGTTGTTGTCAATGGTGTTTCATCAGACTGGAGAGAGGTGAGTAGCGGGGTACCTCAGGGTTCGGTGCTCGGCCCGGTACTTTTTAACATATTTATTAATGATCTAGATGAGGGGGTGGAGGGACTACTCATCAAGTTTGCAGATGACACCAAATTGGGAGGACTGGCAAATACTCCGGAAGATAGAGACAGAGTTCAACGAGATCTGAACACAATGGAAAAATGGGCAAATGAGAACAAGATGCAATTTAATAAAGATAAGTGTAAAGTTCTGCATCTGGGTCAGAAAAATGAAAAGCATGCCTACTTGATGGGGGATACGCTTCTAGGTAGCACTGTGTGTGAACGAGACCTTGGGGTACTTGTGGATTGTAAACTAAACATGAGCAGGCAGTGTGATGCAGCGGTAAAAAAGGCAAATGCCATTTTGGGCTGTATCAACAGAGGCATCACATCAAAATCACAAGATGTCATAGTCCCATTGTATACGGCACTGGTCAGACCACACCTGGAGTACTGTGTGCAGTTCTGGAGGCCTCACTTCAAGAAGGACATCGTTAAAATTGAAAGGGTACAGAGGAGAGCGACGAAGATGATCTGGGGCCAAGGGACCAAGCCCTATGAAGATAGGTTGAGGGACTTGGGAATGTTCAGCCTGGAGAAAAGGAGGTTGAGAGGGGACATGATAGCCCTCTTTAAGTATTTGAAAGGTTGTCACTTGGAGGAGGGCAGGATGCTGTTTCTGCTGGCTGCAGAGGAAAGGACACGCAGTAATGGGTTTAAACTTCAAGTACAACGATATAGGCTAGATATCAGGAAAAAGTTTTTCTCAGTCAGAGTCGTTCAGCAGTGGAATAGGCTGCCTAAGGAGGTGGTGAGTGCCCCCTCACTGGAAGTCTTCAAGCAAAGGTTGGATACACACTTTTCTTGGATGCTTTAGGATGCTTAGGGCTAATCCTGCGTTGAGCAGGGGGTTGGACTAGATGGCCTGTATGGCCCCTTCCAACTCTATGATTCTATGATTCTATGATTCTATGATCTCCTGAGGCAGCCCATTCCATGACTGAACTAGACTCATAGATTCCTAGAGTGGGAAGGGGCCATGCAGGCCATCTAGTCCAACCCCCTTCTCAAGGCAGGATCAGCCTCCAGCATCCAGGAGAAGGATCTGTCCAGCCGCTGCTTGAAGACCACCAGTGAGGGGGAACTTCCCATCTCCTGAGGCAGCCCATTCCATGACTGAACTAGACTCATAGAATCCTAGAGTGGGAAGGGGTCATGCAGGCCATCTAGTCCCACCCCCTGCTCAGTGCAGGATTAGCCTTTAGCATCCAGGAGAAGGATCTGTACAACCTCTGCTTAGAGACTGCCAGTGAGGGGGAGCTCCCCACCTCCTTAGGCTATCGATTCCACTGTTGAACTACTCTGTGAATTCCTCCCCCCACCCACCCGCATTATCTAGCTGGTACTATTCTGCACATAGTTCAAACCCATTACTATGATACCTGAAGGAACTGACAACTTTTGTTCCAAAGGAAATCTCTAATTATGATAAATTACCACCACAGAACTGCAAATTATTTCAAGTAAGTGTTAGAATCAACAGAAATCTGTGCATGCCTTTCCCATCCTTCAGGCCTGAGAAGCAGGCCACCACCAGGAATTTCCCGGGCTGGAATTGGAGACCCTAATATTGACTCTAGGTGTGTGTTTGTTATGGGAAATACAGATATGCTCACTCTTCAGCCTCCTGCAGTTAAAACCTGGGCTGGGACATCTGCTTGGCATGCAGGAGGTCCAGGTTGACTCTCCCAGAGGCCCAGGTGGTGGGAGATGCCTCTGCCAGAGGCCCTGGGCCTGGGAGACAGAGAGAGACAGAGAGAAACAGAGAGAGACAGAGAACATGAACCTCTAATGTTGACAGTATTGACCCTGATGGAGCAGTGGCCTACATGAGTTCATAAAATGGAAATGTTCCCCCACTCTTTAATTAATCCCAGGCTCTCAGAAGCCATTTACATGCAACATCTAACGGCCCTCAAGAGGGGAGATGATCTTTTCTCTGTGTCCCTCTTTTAGCCAGTGGCTACAGATGTTTCCTCAAAGGACACGAAAAATGAGAATATGTTTTTTCCATAGTCGTTTCGAGCTGGTGGGTGCTGGCTAACAGACACACCTCCCACCCGTATCCCGCTTGTATTTTTATCTGGGATGTAGGTGAAAAGGATGGAAAGGATGCTAACCGGCTGTGGGGCTTGGAAGACGGGCCGAGGGAGGCGGGGCTAAGCCCTCTCTCAAGACACCTGTCACCTGGGTGCATGCCTGCCTGCCCAGTCACACCTCTGTTTGTTTGCATATGATGAATGACACTTGAGCCTGATGATAAATATATAAATATTATAAATTATAAATATCACTTGGGTCGGTCTGCAGTACCCAAGGTTTTCCCATGAATTCTCCTAGTGTGAAAATGGCAGAGTGCAGGAAACAATATGTATTTTCAAGCAGGCTTGGGGCAGTGTAGATAAAACTCATACTCCTCCCCGACCCGCTTAAATTCCCTTCAGTATTTCAGAAATATCACACTCAGAAGGACAGGATTCTCTTCCCCTTCCTGACAAACCAATTAGGTTGTCTGGACAAGATCACTTGAAAACCCTTGTACAATGAGACGTCACTATTTTTTTGGCCTGTGTGTATCCTTTTTGTAGCATATATGATTTTTACAACCATACATTGTGTTTTGATCTGATTTTATGATGATTGTTTTAGACTTTGGAATTTCTCTCGATGATTGGTCTATGACTGTAACAATAATAATTTGAATCTATTTTAGAAATAAGCAGCATCTTCATCCCCCACCGCCACCCCGCCATAGACTACAATCCCTAGTCTCCCAAGGTCCCTTGGTTCTTATAGGGCCCTCTTCCAGAATATAGCACCATCAGACTGCAGCTTGATGCCATAACACAGGGGTCTCCACCATCTCTGAGCTAATAAGTATCTTTGGAATTCTGACAGTGTAGTGGGCACAGTCACAAAATGGCTGCCACAGCTGGTGAAGCCAACCATAAAATGGCTGCTGCATCTTACCTTCAATCCCCCAGTGAAATCCCACCCATCTATCCTCACCCACTTTTTAAAAGCACGGTGTGCTCCAGAAAGGGGTTTGGCAGATGACATGACATCCACCACTGCTATGAGAGCCAGCTTGGTGTAGTGGTTAGGAGTGGTGGCTTCTAATCTGGAGAGCCGGTTTGATCCCCCACTCTTCTTCCTCCACATGCAGCCAGCTGGGTGACCTTGCTCTCTACTGTTCTCATACAACAGTAACATCAGGGCTCTCTCAGCTTCACCTACCTCACAGGGTGTGTGGGAGAGGAAGGGACGGTAATTGTAAGCCGCTTTGAGACTCCTTTGGCTACTGAAAAGTAGGATATAAAACTCAGCTGTTCTTCTCAGGTCAAAGCTGAGAGTGAGCTAAGATTGGCCAGGGAAGCCCATTGTAACAAGAAAAGATTTTTCAGTTATGTGAGGAGCAAACGTAAAGTAAAGGAGACAATAGGCCCACTGTTGGGCGCAGATGGACAAACTCTAACGGAGGATGCAGAGAAAGCAGAAACGCTCAGCGCCTATTTTCATCTGTTTTTTCCACAGGTTAAAGGGTTTAGGTACATCTAGAGATGGCAGTAGCCAAGAGATAGTGTCTGGGTGGCAGGTTGACATGGACAGAGAGGTTGTCGAGAGGCATTTAGCTGCCCTGGATGAGTTCAAATCCCCTGGTCCGGATGAAATGCACCCGAGAGTGCTCAAAGAACTTTCCGGAGAACTTGCACAACCCTTGTCCATCATCTTCGGGACCTCTTTAAGGACTGGAAGAGAGTAAACATTATTCCGATCTTCAAAAGAGGGAGGAAGGGTGACCCGGGAAACTACAGACCAGTGAGTCTGACCTCTGTTGTGGGTAAGATAATGGAGCAGATATTAAAGGGAGCGATCTGCAAACATCTGGAGGACAATTTGGTGATCCAAGGAAGTCAGCATGGATTTGTCTCCAACAGGTCCTGTCAGACCAACCTGGGCAGAGTCTGCACTTACTTTCTTTATTCCATTGTCAATCCTGTTGAATTCAGGTCGCTTTGAACTCGGGTCTTCCTCTCCCCCCCCCTTCCCCATTGAAACAGGAAAGTCTTCTGCACATGGTTAGGGAGGCTCAGAAGGTGGGGGGAGCCAAGCCTCTTTCTTTCTTTTCTTGAAGGGGGGGGGGAAGAGGAGCCAGGCAGGGAGCCTCTTTCTTTTCTTGGAGGGGAGGAGGAGAGGATCGAAAAAGGCAGAGGAGGGAGGAAAAATCCAGGACCGACAGAAGTTGAGAGAAATTAGGGGCTTCTCCTTTAAGGCAAGCGTGTCACATGACCAGGTGTAGCCTATCAGAGGTTCTCTACCATGGAGCTTTCTTTCCCAAGCTGGATATTCAGGATTAAAATCAGTCTGAAATATCGCACAATAAAGGTAGGGTCACTCCGGATCAATCCTTCTTGCTGCAGAAGGAAAATTTAAATCGCCCAAAATCCAAACAGAAATCGCATTCTGTGTAGAGGGCAGGGACTGAATCGATCTGGGGTTGGAATAAAAGCTCCGTGCAGTTTACACCCTGGTTTCCTTTTTTGACCAAGTGACAGGTTTGCTGGATCGTGGAAATTCGGTTGATGTTGTTTACTTGGATTTTAGTAAAGCTTTTGATAAGGTTCCCCATGTTCTGATGGATAAATTGAAGGACTGCAGTCTGGATTTTCAGATAGTCAGATAGGGAATGGGTTAGAGAACCGCACTCAAAGAGTTGTTGTCAATGGTGTTTCATCAGACTGGAGGGAGGTGAGTAGCGGGGTACCTCAGGGCTCAGTGCTCGGTCTGGTACTTTTTAACATATTTATTAATGATCTAGATGAGGGGGTGGAGGGACTACTCATCAAGTTTGCAGATGACACCAAATTGGGAGGACTGGCAAATACTCCAGAAGATAGATACAGTGTTCAACGAGATCTGAACACAATGGGAAAATGGGCAAAGAAGAACGAGATGCAATTTAATAAAGATAAGTGTAAAGTTCTGCATCTGGGTCAGAAAAATGAAAAGCATGCCTACTAGATGGGGGATATGCTTCTAGGTAACACTGTGTGTGAACAAGACCTTGGGGTACTTGTGGATTGTAAGCTAAACATGAGCAGCCAGTGTGATGCAGTGGTAAAAAAGGTGAATGCCATTTTGGGCTGTATCAACAGGGGCATCACATCAAAATCACAAGATGTCATAGTCCCATTGTATACGGCACTGGTCAGACCACACCTGGAGTACTGTGTGCAGTTCTGGAGGCCTCACTTCAAGAAGGACGTAGATAAAATTGAAAGGGTACAGAGGAGAGCGATGAGGATGATCTGAGGCCAAGGGACCAAGCCCTATGATGATAGGTTGAGGGACTTGGGGACGTTCAGCCTGGAGAAAAGGAGGTTGAGAGGGGACATGATAGCCCTCTTTAAGTATTTGAAAGGTTGTCACTTGGAGGAGGGCAGGATGCTGTTTCTGTTGGCTGCAGAAGAGAGGACACGCAGTAATGGGTTTAAACTACAAGTACAACAATATAGGCTAGATATCAGGAAAAAAATTTTCACAGTCAGATTAGTTCAGCAGTGGAATAGGCTGCCTAAGGAGGTGGTGAGCCCCCCCTCACTGGCAGCCTTCAAGCAAAGGTTGGATACACACTTTTCTTGGATGCTTTAGGAAGCTCTGGGCTGATCCTGCGTTGAGCAGGGGGTTGGACTAGATGGCCTGTATGGCCCCTTCCAACTCTATGATTCTATGAGTCTATGATTCTTCTTCTTCTCCTCCTTCTCCCTCCTCCTCCTCCTCTGTTGGGGTTCCTTAGCCTATCCCAAACCTGGTACTCATAACCTTTCAGGGGCTTGGGTGGGCATCCCCCAAGGGGGTTGGGGAAGGTGGGGGTGTTTTTTATCAGCTGTTGGCATCTCACCCAGTATTGCCAACCTCCAGGTGGGATGTGAAGATACTTTAGAATTACAGCTGATCTAATCTCAGCCCACAGAGGTCATAAACCCTGGGGGCCAAGCTAGACATCTCATGGGAGGTTTCATGATTGAAGTCTCCTGCAGTTTTTTTGTAAATGATTAGCAACCTGGCATGCCTGCTTTGAAGGTAAGAAAGTGGTCCTAAGGGCAGGTTGACCCCTTTATTCTCATGCTGTTTATCCAGTGTAAATTGTCTCCCCCATTTGCAAGGAATGAGCCCCCTAACAAAGCTAATTGCAGGTTGGGAAGAGCAATTTCTATGGGGCAAACAGTATGTTGGCAGCCCTGGGGGTGGCTTGATTGAGTCACCAACTCTGGGCTGGGAAATTCTTGCAGATTTGGAGAAAGTTTGAAGTGTGGCCTCTGCAGGGTGAAGTGCCTGGGGTCTACCCTCCAAAGCAGCCTTTTTCTCCAGGGGAGCTGATCTCTGTCATCAGGAGATCAGTCCTAATTCAGAGGGATCTCCAGGCCCCGTCTGAAATTAGATAACCCTGCCTTCTGCAGCTCAACGGTCTAATTTTGGAAGTAGAAGTGTCAAGCACCCTCCACTACGGAGTGCAATTCTCCTTTTGATGCCCACGTGATCATGGGAGATTACAGATCTACTCTGGGCGGTTGAATAATCATTCCCAAGCACCCTCTGCTTCTCTGTCAGTGGATCCATGAGCAAAGCCAGTCAGGTAGTTCAAAAATCACAGTGCGGAGTAAAAGATTGGTGGCACATCTATGGATGCACAAAAAATATGCAAATGTCACCTATCGCACGGCAGATTTCCCATGCGGAATAAGTTTGAATGTGCAATACCATCCTGTGAGATGGCTCGACTGGAATCTGGGAGAGCAAGATCCAAATGGCCACAACTAACATTAAGTGACGTCCACAACCAAGTTTGAGTCCCACTGGAGCTGAGGTCATTCTGGTTCCCAAAATCTGTGAGAGTTCCCCTTCATTCTCACCCCCCCCCCCCAACTTCCATTGCATAGCCTAGCTGTGTGTACGGCATAAGATGTTTTCACATCTCAGGTGGCAGGGGAAGAAAGGCCAGCTGCTGAGAAAGCGTCCAGGAAAACAGCTGCCCTGTGGGGGTGCAGATAGCTGAATTTCCCCACCCACACAGCAGCAGCTTCACTGAGATCTTTCCAAACGCTTGGTGTGAAGCAGGTTTGAGGAAGATCAGAGGAAAGCTGGGAAAACCCCTGGCAGGGCACAAATGAGGGGAAGAAACCTGCTTCCTGCAAACACTGAACCTGGGGCAGATAGACTCATAGAATCCTATAGAGTGGGAAGGGGCCGTGCAGGGCATCTCGTCCCACCCCCTGCTCATTGCAGGGTCTGTCCAGCCGCTGCCTGAAGACGGCCAGTGAGGGGGAGCTCCCCACCTCCTTAGGCAGCCCATTCCACGGTTGAACTAGGCTCCTAGAATCCTAGAGTGGGAAGGGGCCATGCAGGCCGTCTAGTCCAGCCCCCTGTTCAATGTAGGATCAGCCTCAAGCACCCAGGATAAGGATCTGTCCAGCCGCTGCTTGAAGACTGCCAGTGAGGGGGAGCTCCCCACCTCCTTAGGCAGCCCATTCCATGACTGACCTAGACTCATACAATCGTATAGAGTGTGAAGGATCTATGCAGGCCATCTAGTCCATCCCCAGCTCAGTGCAGGATCAGCCTCAAGCATCCAGGAGAAGGATCTGTCCAGCCGCTGCTTGAAGATGGCGAGTGAGGGGGAGCTCCCCTCTTCCTTAACCATGAACCCTGACTATGAACATGTTTCCTGATATCTAATTGATATTGTTCTCTGCATAGTTTAAAGCCATTCTGGCAGGTCCTGTCCTCTGCTGCCAACAGGGACTGCTCCCTGCCCTCCTCTAAGTGGCAACCTTTCAAGTGTGTAACCTATGTGGGACACATGAGTATAGAACTCTTTGCAAGGAGTGGTCCCGAACACATTCCCCTGCTTTGCTTTAAGTTAAAAGGGAGAAGAGGTTTCCCTTTTGTTTCCCATCTTGATGATAATATTGTAGTACTCATAAGGCATTGATAAGGTTGCCAGGCACCGTGCTATGGTCAGCAGGAAAGGGAGGTGCACTCTGGGAGCTCCCCCTCTGCACACTTACCCGAACCTAGAAGATGTCAACTCGCTGACATCACCTGGAAGCAACATTGGCACATCAGAGATGTCAAGAGTGACACTCTGACTTTTGGGAAAACTCTATTCTAAAAAATCAGCCTCAAACCATAGGGTTGTTTTGCCCCAAATCCAAACCATCGCCCCCAACAACCCCAGCGTGTTGATGTCATTTCGAGGAGATATCAGCACATCAGGACATCATTTCTGGTCCCAGTGAGTGCAGGGGGAGGAATGATCTCCATAAAACCGGCTGTTGGGGAGGGGGGGGATTTCCCTGCTTTCTGAAACTCCCAAAATGGGGGGAGTGAGGCCAAAGCAGGAGTTCTCCCAGTCTGGTGGGGGCTTGGCATCCCTAGACATGGAAGGAGAATAATCCCAACAGAAGTTCTTCAGATAAGACTCCTAGTTTACAATTCCAATAGATTTAAGAATGAACCACTGAACTTTATAGACTCTTACACACACACACACACACACACACACACACACAGAGGGGACAATTAATTCTCAAAGTATATCTGTGGCTTCACTGGCGTTGGCGGCCTTTTCTCTGGAATTGGATCTCTTTAAAACTGGCACCTCCCATTATGAGTCAGACATGCACAAAGTGACTTTATCAATTCAGAACTTGTGTCTGCTAGGAAATGAATTTGCCTATCCTTATTGGGAAGTCAGTGGGCAGGAGAGGAAAAAAAAAACCCTTGTGTTTGCAGGATATATGAGACAGCATTTTGGGAAATGGCTACCCACAGAATCCACTTCATCCAGTTTCCTAATTAGGAGCCGTGGTGAAACTTGGCATAGTTTTGCTGTCAGGGATTGAGCCCGGTTCCGCATGGAGGAGAGAAGCCGCAGGAGTCATGTGCAGGGTTCCAACTCCAGGTTGGGAAATATCAGGAGAGTTATGGCGTGGAGCCTGAGGAGACCAGGGCTTGGGAAGGGGGGACGACTTAAATGAGGCATGAGGCCCCAGAGTCCACCTTCCTAAGCGGCCATTTTCTCCACGGGAACTGATCCCTGTTGCCTGGATATCAGTTGTAATTCCAGGAGATCTCCATCCACTCCCCTGGAGGTTGGCCATGGGACCTTAACCTTTTATTTAAGCACAAGCTTCCGTGGATTAGAGTTGACTTTTTCAGTGCAGTGAACTAAGCCTCCTTATGAGGTGATACTGCCCGCAAGTTGCTGCTGATTTACAGTGACCCTGTAGGGTTTTCAAGGCCGGAGTCCTATTGTGAACGTTACACGGCTCCTTTAGAGCAGTGGTCCACAGCTGTGGACACTTTTGAAATTCTGGCACAATGTGGTGGGCACAACCACAAAATGGCTACCATAAAATGGCTGCCATGGGAGGCAGAGCCAGCCACAAAATGGCTGCCACAGCTTCCTTTCAGTCACACAGTGAAGTTCCCTGTGCTGTGGGGGCAGCTGATGCCAAAGCAACATTTTTCAAAATCCATGGAATGAATCACATCTCTGTTGACCAGCCAGAAGCTCAGCAGGAGCCTCACCTGGTCCTGCCCACTTTTTAAAAGTAGGTGTCAAGCCAGGTATTGGGGAGTGTCGTGTTGTTCAGGGGCGCCACATTGAGGAGTCCTACTTTAGAGGAAGCACAACAGACAATTCATTGTTTCTTTTGCTTTGCTTAAAGGAAGCACAGACAGCCCTCACCTGGCTGTCTCAGAAGGGTGTGACTGAGCAGATACATCTGATTTAACCAATTAAGACATATTTCTTGGGCTTCAGGCCCTGATAAATTACTGAGAGGCCACCGGCTTAAAGAGCAACTTAATTTCTCATCCCCAGCTACAGAAGTGGACCATCAGCACATGGTTTTAAAGGACATCCATATGGAAATCAATTCGTCTTTTCTTATCCCCTGACTCCTCACCTCATTCTTTATTCATTTTCCCCGTAGGTATTTTATAACTAGGGCTGTACAGTAAATGAGAAAAGACCCACATGTTCCAGGAATAACCACTTAAATGAATGGAGCACAGAGCTTATTCTTTACATTAACTACGACCTTTGGATGAACATTATAATGTTTGCACTCTCCGTCTTCTTTTAAAAGCATAAAATGGGAGACAGTAGACTAGCCCCTTCTGAAGCAACATACTGACAGCACAAGCTGTAGGATTTATTATGATGCTCCTACCAGACTTTCACAGTGTAGGTAAGTGGAGACTCATAGACTCATAGAATCCTCGAGCGGGAAGGGGCCATGCAGGCCATCTCGTCCCAACCCCTGCTCAGTGCAGGATCAGCCTCCAGCATCCAGGAAAAGTGCAGTTGCTGCTTGGAGACTGCCAGTGAGGGGAGCTCCCCACCTCCTTAGGCAGCCCCTTCCACAGCTGAACTAGACTCCTAGAATCCTAGAGTGGGAAGGGGCCATGCAGGCCATCTAGTCCACCCCCTACTCAGTGCAGGATCAGCCTCAAGCATCCAGGAGAAGGATCTGTCCAGCCGCTGCTTGAAGACCACCAGTAAAGGGGAGCACCTCACCTCCTGAGGCAGCCCACCCCACAGCTGAACTAGACCCATAGAATCCTAGAGTGGGAAGGGGCCATCCAGGCCATCTAGTGCAACCCCCTGCTCAGTGCAGGATTAGCCTTAAGCATCCAGGAGAAGGATCTGTCCATCCACTACTTGAAGACCACCAGTGAGGGGGAGCTCCCCACCTCCTTAGGCAGCCATTCCGCTGCTCAGCTACTCTGACTGAATTCCCGCCCTCCACCCCAAATATCTAGCCAATATAATTCTCTGCGTAGTTTAGTCCCATTACTGGGGTCCTCTCCTCTGCTGCCAACAGGGATTTCCCTCTGCTCTCCTCTGAGTGACAACCTTTCAAATACTTAAAGACATGTCCCCTCTTGTACTTGTGACATAGGACTACCAGATCCAGATGGGGAACTCCTGGATATTTGCGGATGGAGCCTGGGGAGGCCAGGGACATTAGTGGGGCACAGTGCAACAACTCCACCCTCCAAAGGAACCATTTTATCCAGAAGAACTGATCTTTGTAATCAAAGATGACCTGTAATTCCAGGGGTTCCTCAGGTCCCACCTGGAGGGTAGCATTCCTATTGTAACATCTACTTGGGCAAACATAGGTGCTTGAATCACCTTGACTAATCCAGTTTCATCTGAACTTGGAAGCCTAGCAGAGTCGGCCCTAAACAGTGCTGGGATGGGAGATTGCTACACAGACGAAGCTGATGGCACACTATCTCTGAACGGCTCTTGCCACCCAGGAGGAGACACTCATAAGTCTGCTGCCACTTGTTGGCACCTTCTACCACTAAGGGGAGCTAACAAGAACTTCTTCTTCCAATCCCGGATGACCCAGGTCCATTCCGCACAACGACCAATGTTGCCAAATGTTTGCAGTATACGGAAACGCTATATTTAATAGCGGAATTTTGTCATTCCGCACAACTGCAATTTTAGTGGAATATTGAAGACACCATTAATGATCTATTTATTCCACACAGGTTTCCGTTCTTACTGGAATTGCAACAAAGGAGGCTATTTTTTTTTTTTTTTGCGCTTCTGCCTGCCCCTGGCCATCAGTCAAACGGAACATCCAATGAACTGTTGTATTCGTGTTCCCAAAAAGCCCCTTTCCCTTTAAAAACTGTTTTTTTAAAAACCCAAAACACCAGTAGCAACAAATATTTGTTCATTCATTGTCTCAGAAAGACCTTTTTCGCAGGCATTGGAGCTTGCACTTAATCGTTTACACACCCTTCAAATAAAAAAAAAATTTTTTTGTGAGCGATGGGTGTAAGTTCTGGGCAAAATTACGGGCAGTGGCTTGGAAAGTTTAAAGACAATTGCAGAAGTGAGCTTTGTTTTACTGTCAAGCACTACTGAATGGCTTGTGAAGGGACCTCAGCCAAGGAAGCCTTGTGCTTGCTTATTCGTTGCTTTGGGCAGTTTATGGGGGGGAAATGGCGATCCCATCTCTGGAAGTTCAGGGGCGGGAGCTAGGGAGGGACATTCTTTTTACCTCTATTTGAGAATGCACATGTCTTTTGCTGATGTGTTGCGGATTGTGCTCAGGTCAAGCGCTTCTTTTGCTGGGAATCCACTTTTTACGGTTCCCCCTGAAGCACTATAAAATTCCGAATGTTGCTGGAGTTTGGCGGTTTGTTGGCAACGTCATGCGGAACACTAAAATTATTGCGTTTACAAACTGTACGACTTCAGCTACAATTAAATTCTGCAGAGCCCCAGAGTAGCCTTATCCTGTCCGACCTTGGAGGCTAAACAGGATTGGCTCTGATTAGTGCTTGGATGGGAGACCACCAAGAAAGTCTAGAGTTACCACTTTGACTTGAAGGCAAGTTGTTGTTGTTAGGTGCGAAGTCGTGTCTGACCCATCGCGACCCCATGGACAATGATCCTCCAGGCCTTCCGTCCATTTAAGTTATTGGACACCTTCCGACCTGAGGGGCTCATCTTCCGGCATTGTTTTGCCTTTTGAACTTGTCCACTGGGTTTTCATGGCAGAGATACTGGAGTGGTTTGCCATTTCCTTCTCCAGTGGATCCCCTTTTGTCAGAGCTCTCAGCTGTGACCTGTCCGTCTTGGGTGGCCCTGCATGGCATAGCTCATAGCTTCACTGAGCTACGCAAGCCCCCTTGCCACGGCAAGGCAGCCATCCTTGAAGGGGGCTTGAAGGCAAATGGTTATTCTAATTATTGAATTTTCAGTTAGAGACCCAACGTTTATTTCTTTTTAGTACGACTTAGGGATCCAGTGGGACTGATGCAGAAAAAGATCCTTTGGATAAATGTGATATTGGGAGAATCTGGTAGATTTTTTGGATCAGGCAAACAGTGTGGCTAAAAGTGATTGTCATATGGGAAAACAAGGTTTGCACTCTGTGCGCTTTGCAGGCTTGAAGCAAAGGGGAACCCCGCGGTGTAAAATTAAGGTTTGCTGTAAGAAAAAGGACGATGGCTTTCCTTTGGCTATCTGGTTCATTTGAGACAGTCTCTGAAGACGTGTGTGCTTTCTCCGGATATCTGCATGCAGTCCCCGAGGAGGGGATTTGAACCCGAGTCTCCGTGTTGCGCCTCAGAGGTTGCCGTCCTCGTCTTTTCTGAGGGCGCCGAATCCTGACTGGCGGGCTGCCCCGGCTGGGCCTCCCCGCTCAGCGGCAGACCCGCGCGCCGCCTCAGCCCGCCGGCCAGCCAATCCGCTCGCCAGCCAGTCCGCGCGCTCTCGGTCCACCTGCCTTCGCGGCCGGGGGGCGGGGCCGCCCTGGGGGCGGGGCGAGGGCGGGGCGCGGCCGGAGGCGAAGTCGGGCTGCCGGGAGCGGCGCAGGTGGAGGGAGCCGCCGCCTTTCCGCCCTCTCCCTCGCGGCCCGCGCCCATGAGGCCCTCCGGCCCAGCCGACACGCTGAGGTGAGGGGGGGAGAGCCAGGGGGGGAGAGCCGGGGGGGGGGGCGAAGGGAGCCCCCTCGGGGTTGCGGCGCTGAGGCCCCCGCGAGCCGCTCGCGCTCCGGAAGGCACCAGCCAGTCGAATAAGGCCCCGCCCCTCCCGCACTCGCCTCACAACCACCCCGGAAGGTAGGCCAGAAGGGGGCGATTCCTCGGGGAGGGGGGGGGGGCTGGGGCAGGCGCCGCGTGCCCTCGCCCTGAGCCCCCCGCCGCGCCTTCCCTTCCTTCCCTTCCCTTGTCGGCCGCCGGAGGGAATCGCGGCGCAGCCCCTGTCTACGGAGGGCGAAGTCCGAGTGCAGCGGCGCCGTCGGGAGCAGCCGGGGGGGGGGGGCGCTCTGTGCCCGGGCTCCCGACGCGCTCTTGCACGGGCGCAGCTGCGCGGGAAGGCCGCTCGGGCTGGGGGGGGGGGCCCGGCCTTCTCCCCGCCGCCGCCGCCGCCGCCGCCCTCCCTTCCTTCCGCGGCCCCTGGGGAGCGCCTGCTGGCGTTGGGCGGGCGGGCTGGCGGGAAGACCGAGGCCGGCTCGTGCTCGAGGAGCTCCCCGGCCGGGCCACTCCGGGGCCCCCGTGCGGGGTGCGGGTGGGAGACGCCACGGGAGACGCGGAGGGCTCGGGCCGTCATGACACGGTGGGCGGCGGGGCGCCCTGATGGGATTTGCTCCATCGTATTTTGAAAACCATCTCAGTGCACAGGGGGAGTCAATGTTTCCCCAGCATTCTGCGTCCTGTTGACCCTGAGTGGGATCTGTGTGGTGCGGATGTCTTTTGAGGAGGGGGGGCTGAGCAGACGCTGCCTCGGCACACCTCATTTTTCTCAACTCGTTGGGCCATGTGCATGCAGAGGTCTTGGGAATTGCCAGATGGAAGGGTGAGTGCTTGTGTTGGGTCTTTTCCTGCTGGAAATATGACAGATGTCAGTGTAGTCGTGTTGCACGGGTGTCTTTGTCATTATATCTCAGTAGTGTGCATATGACTCTGTGACTTCTTGCTTTATGTGGTAGCAATATGCATAATGCATTCACGGATCTGGTACACACCTTCAAGGCCAGGGGTAGTCAAACTGCGGCCCTCCAGATGTCCATGGACTACAATTCCCAGGAGCCCCCTGCCAGCGAATGCTGGCAGGGGGCTCCTGGGAATTGTAGTCCATGGACATCTGGAGGGCCGCAGTTTGACTACCCCTGTTCAAGGCCATATGCAGTCCAGGCCCTGTGTATCTGAGGGACCACCTATCTGGTACGTCCCCTGGAGAAGACTACTTCCTTTTCGCCCCTGGCTCCCAGCTGTTGGAGTGAGCTCCCAGAAGAGATCAGGGCACTGTCAGCTTTCTCATTTCTGTTGGGCCTGCAAGACAGAGCTCTTCCACCCGGCTTATGGCTGAGGCCAGTGGAAATACATATGACATCTGGTTGAGCCTCCCCCCCCCCCCACATCCCTCTCCTCGTTCTTTCAGAAGACCAGAACTTGACACCAATTGGGGCTACCTAGTGATAATTTTAACTTGCTTTAATTGTAATTTTGGTTAATATTTGCTTGAGAGGAGTGGTATAAAAATCGAGATGTAACAGGTGAGAGGCTCTGGTGTGTGCTTTCTGTTCAAGATACTAACTAGCAATCTTGTAATCATAGGACAAACTCTTTTCTCTCTGCTGACATGGTGTGTCCTTCTGGGGAAATCTTGGTGTTGCTTCTGGGTAAACGTTCAAATGTTCACTCAAATGTAGATTTGGACAACATCGCTAATTAAAATTATTTTAGATGTGCAATGGGGAAAATCTGGTAAAGGTCTAAATGTTCACAGCTGCTTTCTTATTCTGGCACACCTCAAGGTAGTTAGAACACTAGAATCTCTGTGAGAGATATGCATGTGAGGAATACTATGGCTGTCTCACAAGTTTTATATATCAAATGACTCAATATTAGCAAACGTTTGTGCTGTAGTAAGGTGGTGGGGATGGGAAGCATGAAATACTACAAGTTTCTCCTGTTGGTTGCCTTTGCTGCCATGACCTGCTAAAAGGGTATGAATAAACTAGAGTACTGAAAACCAACTTTCTATATAGAGAGGAAGTTTCTACACAAATCATTCAATAAAGGTGTCAAAGGGCTCAATATGTATGCAAAGCTGCTGGCTGGTAGAGTCTATTAGGAACACACCTGGACAGTAATAACTATAAGTTTGACATGCTGGTTCTTAGCCTGGCTCTAGAGACAGTTTAAGGATCTCTGGCTCTTGTAGGAACCTGCCTGGTTGTTAAGATTCAGTTCAGAGGCACTCTTCTGTCTGCTTCTACCTTATTTATTTATTTATTATATTTATATACCGCCCTCCCCGGGGGCTCAGGGAGGGCAAACTTCAAACTTGAGGCAATTAGGGATAGGTTTTTTCAGTTTTGAGGGGTTGCTTATGGGATTCTCTGTCTAATTTATTTGGTGCCTACGCTACTGAGTTTTAGGCAATTTCTCCAGGCATACTGTTGTGGCTGGGAGTTAATGTTGTTTATTGTCTTCTGTTAATTAATATGGCTTTTTGGAGTTTCATTTTTATCCTCCTCTGACTGCCCTTGTTCCTGTTGTCACCCTCCTCCCTTTTTCATGCTAGAATCTTTGTTGCTGTGGGGTGGCTATTATTTTATACTGTACTAGTAATCAAGCCCATTGCAGTTCTAAATGCAATGGGCGCTAGCAGTGAGTGTGGGTTTGGGGGGGGGAATACCTGCAGTCTTTGGAGGGGGTTTGAAAGGGGAGAAGAGGGCAGGGTAAGGGACACACTCTCAGCCACCCACCCACCCCCTCTCTCAGAACCCCCCCCCCCCCCCCGAGAAGCAGCGCCGCGGTCCTGCCTCCCAAGGCCAGTCAGAACCCCAGGTCCACTTACAAACCTTGCGCTGGTCCTGGTTGCTGTCTGCTGGTCTTCGGCCCTCGCAGTTCCCAGGAGAAGGCCGGCGAAGCCGCTCCTGCGGCCGGGGAAAGGCGGGCCCGGCCACCCCCCCACCCGCGGCTCTCTGGAGCCTTTCCCCGGGCGCAGGAACGGCTTCGCAGCGTCTCCGACGCTGCGAAGCCGCTCCTGCGGCCGGGGAAAGGCGGGCCCGGCCACCCCCCCACCCGCGGCTCTCTGGAGCCTTTCCCCGGGCGCAGGAACGGCTTCGCAGCGTCTCCGACGCTGCGAAGCCGCTCCTGCGGCCGGGGAAAGGCGGGCCCGGCCACCCCCCCACCCGCGGCTCTCTGGAGCCTTTCCCCGGGCGCAGGAACGGCTTCGCAGCGTCTCCGACGCTGCGAAGCCGCTCCTGCGGCCGGGGAAAGGCGGGCCCGGCCACCCCCCCACCCGCGGCTCTCTGGAGCCTTTCCCCGGGCGCAGGAACGGCTTCGCAGCGTCTCCGACGCTGCGAAGCCGCTCCTGCGGCCGGGGAAAGGCGGGCCCGGCCACCCCCCCACCCGCGGCTCTCTGGAGCCTTTCCCCGGGCGCAGGAACGGCTTCGCAGCGTCTCCGACGCTGCGAAGCCGCTCCTGCGGCCGGGGAAAGGCGGGCCCGGCCACCCCCCCACCCGCGGCTCTCTGGAGCCTTTCCCCGGGCGCAGGAACGGCTTCGCAGCGTCTCCGACGCTGCGAAGCCGCTCCTGCGGCCGGGGAAAGGCGGGCCCGGCCACCCCCCCACCCGCGGCTCTCTGGAGCCTTTCCCCGGGCGCAGGAACGGCTTCGCAGCGTCTCCGACGCTGCGAAGCCGCTCCTGCGGCCGGGGAAAGGCGGGCCCGGCCACCCCCCCACCCGCGGCTCTCTGGAGCCTTTCCCCGGGCGCAGGAACGGCTTCGCAGCGTCTCCGACGCTGCGAAGCCGCTCCTGCGGCCGGGGAAAGGCGGGCCCGGCCACCCCCCCACCCGCGGCTCTCTGGAGCCTTTCCCCGGGCGCAGGAACGGCTTCGCAGCGTCTCCGACGCTGCGAAGCCGCTCCTGCGGCCGGGGAAAGGCGGGCCCGGCCACCCCCCCACCCGCGGCTCTCTGGAGCCTTTCCCCGGGCGCAGGAACGGCTTCGCAGCGTCTCCGACGCTGCGAAGCCGCTCCTGCGGCCGGGGAAAGGCGGGCCCGGCCACCCCCCCACCCGCGGCTCTCTGGAGCCTTTCCCCGGGCGCAGGAACGGCTTCGCAGCGTCTCCGACGCTGCGAAGCCGTTCCTGCGCCCGGGGAAAGGCGGGCCCGGCCACCCCCCCACCCGCGGCTGTCTGGAGCCTTTCCCCGGGCGCAGGAACGGCTTCGCAGCGTCTCCGACGCTGCGAAGCTGCTCCTTCGGCCGGGGAAAGGCAGGCCCGGCCACCCCCCCACCCGAGGCTCTCTGGAGCCTTTCCCCGGCCTGACGCTGCTTCAGGCCAGCGGCAAAGGAGCAACTGCGAGCCGCGCTGCGCGCGGCTCGCAGTTGCTGGCGGCGGGAATCAGAGGGACCAATCGGCAGGCGCTTTGCGCCTGCCGATTGGTCCCTCTGATTGTCTGTCATGAGGAAGGGTCCAATCTGGACCCTTCCTCATCCCGGACACATCCCGCCCCAGAACCTCTTACTGTCTTATTTAGTCCGTGGCGCCCGCGGCGCCACGGGCGGTGTACAGATTTTAATTAATGTTCTCGGCATGTATGGTGGGATTGGCTGTGATAACACTTTGCTTTACTAGTAATGCAAAGGTGAAAGTATGAGATATTTTATGCTGAAATAGAATTCATAATTTTGATACCTCCTTAAATTTTGCTTCTGTTGATTATTTTATTTTATTCTTTTGGAAAAAAGGAGGAAAAGAGGGGAGCCCTCAAAATCTAGAAATATGCAGGGAGAAAGGGGTAGGGGAATATATGAAACAATGAAGGCAGATCTATACATAAGTTTCTATGCAAGATTTCCCAATACCTAGAAGAAAGTCCATATGCAATTGTCAGTATGCCATGTGTTCAAATATTTATATACTTATTAGGTCCTTAAGCCACTGGTTTATAGAAGGTGGACATTTATTTCTCTAATGTTATTATACGTCTTTTAGCTGTAGTAAGGGATTGGAGGGGCCATTTTGTTGACCATCAGTTAGCTCCAAAAGACAGGCTGATAATTTAAAAGTACATAAATGTCCTCAAAATTAATGGGCATTCTAATACAAAATTAATATAAATTCCCAGCAAAATCAAGGGACTATCAGTGTAGGAGGGGCTGTTTTTCAGTAAGCTGTAACCACTACAAAAGGACCACATGCTTATTTCATTTGCATTTATTTTATTGCACTTCTGTTTGATGTCCAATCTCTACTCTTTCTCTGAGTGGTGGTTTCTATTGGCTGCACTTGCTGGCAGTTTCAGCAGTAAATACCATATTATTCTTTTTCTTTCTTTTTGGCCATGCTCTTCTGTTCTTGGATATTGCATTGATTCTCTTTGGACTTCCCCAGGATGATGTCAGTTTTATATGTAGAGGCTAGTCTTGGTGAGTGTAGCCCATCAGCTCCAAACTTATCAGATATTGTCACTGGAGTGTTTACTTGCCGTTGGTCTCCTGAGTTGGGGAGCACATTGTAGAAGAACAGGGGAGAGACAGGAAGGAAGGAAGGAGTGCAACCCCGAGACTTGAGACTGTGGGCCATGGGGCACCATAAATCCTTGCTACTTCTAAAAGAGTGTTTTAAAAGTAAAGCAGTTCAAAGATCTTAGTCAACTGTTTTTGACATTTTTGAAGTTCAGTTTCTAAATAATGAAAGATAGGTGTATATATTTTCCCCTGTTTTCCAGCTTCTCAGGGATCTGTCTGTCTTAGATTGTTCTGTAAGGTTCCATGATTGTACTATCTAAATAATATTTTTCAGGAGTTTTGCATCCTCTGTCTGGCAATAATGGTAGGTACCTGGCAGAGTTAGAGTTGTGGGATATTGTAGGTAGCTACCTGTATATCCATTGTGTATGATTAGGAAGAAACGAAGATTTCCAGTATGAGTTATAGGAGGTAAATGAAAGCAATTCACTTTCAACAGACTTAAAAATTCCTTTGTATAATTCTCAGTTCAGGGTTCTGTCCCCCAATCCCAATGTTCTATTATTCCTTGCTTATGTAAATACAAAAAGATGCAGAGTGATTTATAATTAGGTATTTAAAGCCCATAACTCTAGTATTTGTTTATGAATATGATTTACATTCCAGCTGACATATAGAACTGTATTTTAACAAAACGATATCCTGTCTATTATTTTCTTTTAAAAGTCCTGCCTCCTCTCCAGAGGAGGTGTGGCAGAGCACAAGGCTCTGTTCTGCCCAGTCTTTCTCTGTCTGGGCAGAAGGTAACGATTAATCATGCAATTAATGTCAGAAGATTGGCTGGCCTTTTATGTGATGGTAATTGAAGGTTCATGAACATTCAGTTTGCTTAGGAAGCAAACAGAGACAGTGTTTGCAGTCAGCTGAACTAAGACAAGGAATTTTTTAATTGCCTTTTTGTTGCTTTGATCCTGGGCTTGGTTATAGAATATATATATTGTCCATTACTTATCCATGCATTCTTCTGTGCTGCTGACTATGAGCATATATAGAGCATGAGAGGTTTCTGGATCAATTGGAGCTGGAAAACTTTAAGGCAAATCTTTCTAGAAACATCAGATGCCCTAACATGTGTGAATTGATTTGGCATCCTTATTTTGACTTGCAGTTAGTAAACAAAGCTAGAAAGTTACAACTCAAAATATTTGATTTGGGGGAAAATCAAAGCAAGTGTGATTTAAATGTTATATCCAAAACTTTATGTGGAAATTGTTTTTGTAAACATTTAAATGTGACATAGCATGTACATACTTTAGTTAGCCCCTCCCCCCTCAACAAAAACATAACCCCCTTGAGGGTGCTGAAAGCTGTTTTCACACAAATCATGCCATGGATGTAGTTATCAGCTCATGTGTTTGAATTTTACTATTGTCCTTGGTAGTCTCTGACTTGTTAGTTCCATTTCAGGTTTTTATCTTTGGATTTCTATTGGCCTGCATGGTAGTTGTTGTTTGTTGCGAAGTCGTGTCCGACCCATCGCGACCCCATGGACAATGATCCTCCAGGCCTTCCTGTCCTCTACCATTCCTCGAAGTCCATTTAAGTTTGCACCGACTGCTTCAGTGACTCCATCCAGCCACCTCAATCTCTGTCGTCCCCTTCTTCTTTTGCCCTCAATCGCTCCCAGCATTAGGCTCTTCTCCAGGGAGTCCTTCCTTCTCATGAGGTGGCCAAAGTATTTGAGTTTCATCTTGAGGATCGGGCCTTCTAAGGAGCAGGCAGGGCTGATCTCCTCTAGGACTGACCGGTTTGTTTGCCTTGCAGTCCAAGGGACTCGCAAGAGTCTTCTCCAGCACCAGAGTTCAAAAGCCTCAATTCTTTGACGCTCAGCCTTCCTTGTGGTCCAACTTTCGCAGCCATACATTGCAACTGGGAAGACCATAGCCTTGCCTAGATGCACTTTTGTTGGCAGGGTGATGTCTCTGCTTTTTAGGATGCAGTCTAGATTTGCCATAGCTTTCCTCCCCAGGAGCAAGTGACTTTTAATTTCTTTGCTGCAGTCCCCAGCTGCAGTGATCTTGGAACCTAGGAAAATAAAATCTGTCACTACCTCCATTTCTTTCACATCTATTTGCCAGGAATTGAGAGGGCTGGATGCCATGATCTTAGTTTTCTTGGTGTTGAGTTTGAAGCCAACTTTTGCACTCTCCTCCTTCACTGTATCAAGCGGCTCTTTAGTTCTTCACTTTCTTGCACGGTTAATCAGGTAAATTAACAACATAGTAAAATGTATTATTATATTTGTTTGAATGGAAATGGGAAGTGACAAAAGGTTATGTCACCTCTGGTCACCACATCTGCAGTTCTCCAGAAGATCCCCAAATTTCTGTGGTTTGCCATAGAGATTGTGTCTCCTAGAGCGGTGGTCCCCAACCCCCGGTCCGGAGACCGGTACCGGTCCGCAGATCAGTCGGGACCGGTCCGCAGCTCCTCCTCATCCCCCTCCCTGGCTGCTGTCTCAGGGGCTGCCCTGCCACTCTGCTGCCTTTCGTGCTCTCCAGCGGCCACCATGGCTGGGGCTCCCTCTCAGCGTGGCACTGCTCAGCTGCTGCTGGTAGCGCCCCTCAGCGGGCAGCGGGAAGTCTGGGTCACCAGCGGGAAAGCAAATGGAGCAGGGGCTCAGGCGGCGGCGACGTCCCTCGGCAAAAGACTACCCCCCCCCCCAGGCCTCAGTAAAATTGTTAAGCGTTGACTGGTCCCCGGTGATAAAAAGGTTGGGGACCACTGTCCTAGAGTGTTTTGCAATATTCCCCCTTCCATGACTGCCTTCAAAAGCTTCCATGATTGTCAGTCAGAGTCCAAGAGCCTGTTGTTTCTTGCCTTTTGGTTCTCCTAAGAGCTTGCACCTTTGGCCATACCAAAAGGCTAAATAACTGAAACACAGGAGGTACCAAAACTGAGACCACATTTTGTTCAGCTGGTAAAGAGATTCTCAGCCTTCCTTGCCTCTGAGTTTTAATATGAGATTGTAGTGAAACATGCAAAAGCATGGGAGGAAAAAGTAAGTGCTTTAATGTTGTTTCATTTTTTTTAAGTGGCTGCATGACTTATGTTTCTGCTGTTCCCTTATTGTCCTGTGTTATAGGAGAGGAATGCTGGCTACAATGTCTAAGTAAAGCTTGTAATAATAAGACATTATTCCGTATTCCCCGTTTGAAAATTGATGAAACATACATGTACCCCAACACGCAACTTCTTGGGATAATCATGTGAAAAAAATGTTGAAATTGCCAACCTTCCCAAATATTTTATTGACAAGGGCACAATCTCATTGTTGTCAATTTTAATGAAACAATGAATCTTTAGAAATGAGGAACTTTTGCTGCTGTATAAACTCTGCTGTGGAATGGTGAGGAAAACGGAGACCCTTCTCTCAACCAGTAAATAGCCTTTGGCACTTGGGCTTTCTGATCCTGGGAGTAGGACGTCTAGTTTATATCAAGTGGCAGACCTAAGACTGCAGTTCCCTTTTTAATTTAAGAAATTAACCGGCAACTATGCTGCTGTTTAAAACATACTCCGAAGAGATACTGTAGATTTTCCTATTTCCTGTTCCTCCTTGGGCCAAAAGATTTTGGTGCCTCTTGAAATCTGTTTTGCAGAGCCAGTCTGCTTGAAGTCTGCAGTATCCTTGGACTGTGTGAGCCAGCACGGCTTTCTCTGTTCCTTTTCTTTGTGGATTCTTGTGGTATTGGTATGCTTGCATAATCTGAAGCTTGTTGATACCAGTTAACTTACCTTCGTTCATATTGTCCAAGGCTACTGGATAAACACCGGAAATCACGTTACGTTGAATCATACCCTTCTCTACCATGGTCAGTATGATCTGCTCATACAGGCAGTGGCTCTCTTTCATAGCATCCACCACATGATCTTTTACCAAATGACTGAACCTGAGGCCAAGTATATGCTGTATCCCTGAGCCATAGCCTCTTCCTCCAGCAGCTTATTTGATCTTTCAGATTTGACCTCTAATGTATTTGCTTTCAGGGGTCAGTTAGGAAGCTTATTTGCCTATGTAGAGAATTGGCCTTTATAGTTACAAGTGAAGTAATCATAATTGCATAATATGTACAAAACTAAAAATATATATTTATGTTGATATTTCCATGTACTTGCTCTTTTATATACTGACTATATTTTGGCTTCTTTGCAGCCCCAGTCTTCTCAGTTCACAAGAATGTTTGTGAAAATTGCCTTTCTGGGTGATTTCTAGAAATAAGGGCTGCTCAGTCTGCTGTTGTATGTTTAGATCTGTTGCTTTGGATGTTTATGGTTTCATCTGTACATTTGGAAGCCCCTTTGAGTACCTGTCAGGACAGTAGAACAATGTTTGAGTCCAGTGTCCCCTTTAAGTGTGCATGCACACGAATGTTTATACCTTGAATAAAACTTGGTTGGTTTTAAAAGTGCCCTTGGACTCAAGCTTTGTTCTTCTGCTCTAGATCAACATGGCTGCCGACCTGAATCTGTCAGGAAAATGTTATGAGACAAGTGTCTGTTTGGAAGATCTGTTAGGAAAAGCATTACAGTCCTCACCTGTGCTTCAGTTATGCTGGCTGGCGGGCTGTCATATACCAAATGAGCCCCTGCTGTGGGCAGATCCTGCTGATAAACCCGTGCTGGGGATCTGTGCAGCTGTAACATTTGGGGGCCAGAATTAGAGCTGTGAAGGTGGCAGCACTCCATATGCTGCATGCCCTCCCCTTGTTCTGAGGGACTGCATCAGTTATACTAGCACAAGTTAAAACATTCCTGCTGAACTCGAGAGCAGCATTAATTCTGCACCTGCCTTTTTATTTATATTTATTATATTTCTATCCCGCCACTCCTGTGGGGGCCTCTGTGGCCATGGCAAAGCACCTGCATTACTTTTAAAACTCATTCCACAGCAGTGGTCCTGTTCAGGACAAGTTTATGCTGTTCTACAGTGTGTTAATGGGTTTAGCAGGTGGGATTTTTCTCTTCTGTACCTTGCTTTGTTGCTCATCTTGGCTGTGAGACTCACTGGGAGGAGGTTGTGATGGGGGGGGGGTAGCTCCCTAATCCAGGGTCTGTCTCAGCATGCCTTGAAGTGGGACAGCTGCCAAGGCCTAAATCTCCTGATGAAGCCTGCTGCTGCTGATTTCCCTTGCTGCCCATCTGCTTGTTGTGAACCTTCCCAAGACAGTCAGTGTGAGAACTGGAAAATGAGCCAGTGGGTGGGTTGAATAAAACTTGATTGCTCTTGAAAAAAACTTTGCTGGTCTTAAAGGTATCCTTGGGCTCAACCTTTGTTTTACTAATAAACCAAAAAAGAACAAAATAAGTGATGAATGATTCTTACACATTTTGTAATGCATACCCACATGGCACCCTTATTGCACAAGGGAATGAACTGCAAAATTAGATATGATTTACATTTTTATATGTGAGCATGGAAATCATAGGGTAAGATCCATGTTTCTAATAAGAGCACCAATAGGCCACACACTAGAAAATGTGCAAGAACATCTATTTTGGCTTTTTATTCCAACCAACAATTCTTCCTGGTATGTTTGTGTATCTATGTACTCGTGTAGTAGTCCCATGGGACTGTTTATTCTGTTTGTGGTCATTTTTATGCTGTCAACCTGTGGTTATTGATTTGTATTCAGTAATGTACATTGAGGGTTCGTTAGTCTGGTGGTTTCTATCTGTATGCTAAATTCAAAGGCTGTTTTTAAGTGCACAATGAATACATAGCTTTATTTTGTTTAATTCATTTTTAACATGGATCTTGTTTGACTTTTGTGGTACCTTAATCAGTTGTTGGGTTGTGTTTATATTCTCATTTGTTGTTGTATTCACTTAAGAATATATACCACAAAAAAGAGTTGCATGAAGCAAAGTGATTGAAAATGTATTGCTTATTGTCATAGTTCGTGCTGCTTGTAAGCTTAGAGTAAGTATTTTTCCACAAGAAAAATGTGCTGTAGATAGACTGGATTGCAGGATGGCAGGATTAGTTGTGAATTATCAGGTCTGTATGTATTCCTGAAACAGAGGCTCTTGTGGTGCAGAGTGGTAAGGCAGCAGACATGCAGTCTGAAAGCTCTGCCCATGAGGCTGGGAGTTCGATCCCAGCAGCCAGCTCAAGGTTGACTCAGCCTTCCATCCTCCCGAGGTCAGTAAAATGAGTACCCAGCTTGCTGGGGGGTAAACGGTAATGACTGGGGAAGGCACTGGCAAACCACCCCGTATTGAAACTGCCATGAAAACGCTGGAGGGCGTCACCCGAAGGGTCAGACATGACCCAGTGCTTGCACAGGGATACCTTTTCCTTTTTATGTATTCCTGTGCATCTTTCAGTTTAGGTGTTCTATCAATCTTTCAGTTTAAGTGTTCTATCGAATGAGATGATAGATTACTTATCACTCATAGGAATATCATACCGTAAACTCCACTTTCTCTTCTCAATCTAGCACTTAAATGATTGAAGGTTAGGCTGCAGGCAAGTCTCCCTAAGTCAGTCCCCCCCCACACTTTTATAACAGAACCCTTTGTTATAATGAGTGGCCTTCGAATAAGCAGATTTTGCCTGACCTGAGTTTCCTCTAGTTAACCAAATTCTGTTCCAAGTCCTGTGGAAATCCAGTGCAGTAGTTCAGTTTTTCCTTAGCCTTAAAAGCTGGCTATGTGGCAAATTATTCTTCAAGTGAAATGGATTGTAGCCAGGGAACCTGAGAAACACATTTGGATCAGTGTGTATTTTGCATAAACACATGAAAACCTTCTTGATAACTATAACATCCCAAAAACTATTCTTAGCATTTAGCTGCAATACAAACCTGGTATCGTCATCCTGTTTGTCAAGCCAGTCGTGGAATGTGCTGTGATTCTCCAGCAGACTGAGGGCAGTCTTGTAGGGTTTTCAAAGCCAGAGCTACTCAGTTTCCATGGCCTACTTCTGCATGGTGTCCCTGGACTTCTTGGTCTCCCATCCGAGTTTGTGTTCATGTTAATCAGAGCTCCGTTGAGACCATCTAGGTCAGGGCTGGCATAATATTGCAAAGGCTTTTCCATTGGCCTTCATAGAGTGTCTGTTTTTGTTTCAAAATTATCTGTTGGTGTCAGGAGCACTGGAAGATATGTGTCAATACAACTTCTGCCTCTAGTTTAGTGGTATTTGTATTTTGACTGCTGGAGATTAGCAGTTGTTACGATTACAGGGTTGCTCTGCCCACAGGCAGCACTCAGTTTTTCATGGAACAGGGTGGTTGTAACTTTCCTTAAGCTTGCAGTATCCATTACTGCTTCAAAAGTGTAGCCGGCTTGTGCAGATAGGCAGAGCAGTACTTATTTGGGTGACCTACCTCTGTTTGTTAGTGTTTTAAAAGCATCAAGTGCAATCCACATCACTCATTAGAACATTCTGTGTTTATCTTTCCCTTCAGGTTGCCAGACAGGGGGGAAGAAACCCTAGCCTTGCATGAATTGGCTTAAATCCTGAAGGAGGCGTGAACTTTCCTTAACCACAGGAAATGTGAAGCCTGTATTACTGGTTCAATCATATGACACCTCCAGGGCAATAAAAAAAAAAACTGGTGTGTGCCTTGACAGCAGATAATAACAGGCTTGTGAAGAAAGCGTAGCCAGAACCATTTTCTCTGCCTTGCATTGTACAACTTTTTGAATCTCTCATCATCCTGCTTCAGCTAAGAAACAAGCTTTTTCTTTACAGAATTTTAAAATAAAAAATGTAAGACGCAGATGGCTCCACATACTCCTTTTAGGATGTAGGAAACAGCTGTTGAGCAGGGGCATTTGATTCTTCAGGTCACTCCCTGGCTTTTACCATTCTGGTACTTTCCCACCCTCCGCTTAACATACAAACACTTCAGGTGGTTTTAGTTGTGGTCATTGTTGCATCGAAAACAAAACTCTGCAGGGAAGTAGGCATTATCTGTGCTTGTGTGGCTGTTGTTTTGCTTGTACTGATATACTTCCTTGGCCAGGGTTTTCACGATCACTTCTGTTTATTGCAGATTATCTGTACAATTCTTCATTTCTATGGTGCAAATCTTCATTCTTCGTTGATCAGGGTAGTATTGGATAGCATAAAATCATAGAATAATAGAGTTGTAAGGGACCTCATGGGTCATCTAGTCCAACCCCCTGCCTATGCAGGACACACACATCCCTATCACTCATCTTTAACCGCTCCTGTGGAGCGGATTAAATAAAGCGGTAAGGGCACCTGGGGAGGAGTTAGGGCGGGCCCTGTCTGGGATAATAACTTGGAACAGAAGGAACAGACCGCCGAGCTGGTGAGTCCTCCCGGCGACCACTCCTCCCCATTGGGAAAGGAGCGGCCTCCCTGTTCCTTTCCCGCCCCCTGCACTCACGTGCCTACCCACCCCCAACTAACCCCCCCTTGAATCTTCCGCGCCACTGCTGCTTCCTGCCCCCAAAACGCACACACGCACCCACCCACCCACCGCCAACTACCCCTCTCGATCCCCGACCCCTTTCCGCGACCCCCCTCCCCCCACGAGAACCCGATGCCCGCCAGCCGCCTCTCGAGCCGCCGCCTTCCCGCACCCACCCCGTCCCTTTCCCAGGACTGTGGCCGCGACCCAACTTACCATGACACCGTCCTCCGCCTCCATGGCCCTTTTCTCCCCTTACCCCGGCGGCGCGGCTAGGCCGCGCACCCTGCGCAGCCTCCACCACGGCACTGGACTGAAATGGGCATGCGCGAACTCCCGCACATGCCTGATTGCCCTGGCCATGGCCCCGCCCCTCGCCCTGCCCTGCGTCCCCGCGGCAGCGTCTCCAACATGGTGCATCTCGCCTGCAGCTCCGGTAAGCTGGCCGGAGGACCGCGCACCCTTCTCCCACCCCAACACCAGCCTTCCTGAGTCGCAGCCGCACCGATGCTCTTCCACGCCCCGGTAGAACGCTCGACAACCCACGTGGCTGCCCGCCTGCCCAGCGGCCTTCTCCCCGCTCCCAAGATCGCCCGGGACAATGCCCCACATCGGCAACGCCTGCCTGCGCAGAGCTCAGCCCCGGGAAGCTTTCGCCCTCCGTAGGTTTCCCCGGCCAGCGGTTGCTAGCGCCCATTTTATTCAAGGATAAAATGGGCTTCAGTTCTAGTCCACGATAACCTGCCACCCCCCTGAGCCTTCACAGAATCAGCCTCTCCGTCAGATGGCTCTCCAGCCTCTGTTTAAAATTTCCCAAGATGGAGAACCCACCACCTCCCGAGGAAGCCTGTCCCACTGAGAAACCGCTCTAACTGTCAGGAACTTCTTCCGGATGTTTAGATGGAATTTCTTTTGAATTAATTTTATCCCATTTGTTCTGGTCTGTCCCTCTGGGGCAAGAGAGAACAATTCTGCTCCATCCTCTATTCAGTGGTCCCCAACCCCTGGTCTGTGGCCCAGTGCCGGGCCGCGAGAGCTTTGGCAGTGGGCCGCGGCTTCCTCTCCCCGCCTCCCCCCAGAACGAGAAGCTTGTCAGGCCGTGAGCTTCTTGCTGCAGGAGGGGAGGGAGAGGAAGCACGGCCGCCGTCGGTGCAAACGCGCATGCATGGACCTGCTGCACATGTGCTTTTACGCCCAGTGGTGTGCAAACGTATGTGGTGTGGCACTTTCGTGTATGCGCGCATGCACAGAGCCGCCACACATGCGTGTTTGCACTCCTGGTGGGGGCGCAAACGTACATGTGCGGCAGCCCCCCGCATGCGTGAAACTGTCACACGTACATGTTTGCACCCCCGCTGGGCGCCAACACACATGTGCGTCAGGTCCACGCATGTGTTGCACGGGGGGGGGTCACCCTCTCCCCCCACCCCTTGGCAGCAGGCCACAACCTGAAAAAGGGTGTGGCCCGCTGCTCTATATGGCAGCCTTTTAAATACTTGAAGATGGTCATCAGATCCCCTCTCAGTTGTCTCCTCTTCAGCAGACAGAGTGTGGTGTCTTTCACAAAGAGATGAGATTCTGTGGTTTCTCAGTTGCTGGTGAGGCTGTAGATAAAATGTAGCAGCAATATGATTTCCACAGGGCGGGATTTCCTGCCCTAGAATCCCAGAAGTTACCACATCCCTCTGCTGGGCTACCAGGGCTTTTGTATTAAAAATAAAACCAGCGCTATACTATTACTGGGGAGGGCACTGGCAAGGCCACCCTGTATTGAGTTTGCCAAGAAAATGCTAGAAGGTTTCACCCCAAGAGTCAAACATGACTCGGTGCTTGCACAAGGGATACCTTTACCTTTTATACCAGGGGTAGTCAAACTGCGGCCCTCCAGATGTCCATGGACTACAATTCCCATGAGCCCCTGCCAGCGAACACTGGCAGGGGCTCATGGGAATTGTAGTCCATGGACATCTGGAGGGCCGCAGTTTGACTACCCCTGTTTTATACAATTACTATATTGCTACGTTGTTGTACCTCTAAATGTAGTAGGCTCATTGACTTCCCAGCTTTCATCTCAAGAGAAGTAAGTTTCTAGCCCCTTCCCTTATAAAGATATGCTTTTTCCCTTGAAAGTGGGAAGGGGCTGGAATTCTGAGAATTCAGAGAACTTGCTGCATCTATTGCTACAACAGTGTATTGACATAACAGTTTTCTAGCACTGATACCAGTGGGCGTAGGAAGAGAAATGGCTGCCATGGGGAAAGGGGTCAGGAGAATGGCTGCCATGTGGACTAGACGTTTGAGATATTCTCATCCTTGGAGCAGCTAGCCAGGCTTTACTGTGATCTTTCCCAAAACCTTGGAGCAAAGCAGGCTTGAAAAAGATTGTAGAAAAGCTGAGTAAACACCTGGAGCAACATGAATATACCAGAATGCTGTGGGAGAAGTAGAGGATTCGCCTCCAAGCATTGAACTTGGAGCAGATAACCCAGGAGGAAGACCTCAAGACTGATTAACGTGAAAACAAACAAAAAAACAAACAAGCCTTTATCTGGCTCGAGCTGCGATTTGGAAACCAGAGGTTAGCAAACAGGAAAGGTTTGTGAGGTTTATTAGCCCTGCATTCTTCTTAGAGATCACACTACAGAAATTGCCCTTTAATTTCCTCAGCCACCACCTCTTCGCCTGCAGTGAATTCGAAATTCCAGCCTTTTCTGGGAGCACTCAAGCTAATGGCATGCTAATTTTCACTCTGTAGCCTGCTTTATTCACTTGCACCTAATTTAAATCTCTTTTAACTCTTTGAGTTCTTATTGGCAGGGCAGGGGCTGCACACGCCCCAGGTCCCCTCCCCGCACCAACCCGAGTAGAATCCCCGGAGCGAAGTGGAAGTGGCTTCATGGGAGTCGCCATAGTTAGAAGCACCTTGAGAGCACTGCACACGCTCTTCCTGGAATGTACCCTTCTGCTCCTGAGTTAATAAAGAATTTAGTTTGGTGAAATGGAGACGTTAATAGCTGTGGACTCTTCATCTGCATGTTGGCTGCTGCCAAATAGATATTGGGGTTCTGTAAGTGGATTCTGTTCCCTTATTTATTGTTTTTGTGTTTTGTCTTTTAAGCCAGCAGACGCTCCGAACTCTTACCCTGATATAGCTGTCTTTTTCTTAATAGTTGAGGAGGGCAGGGACTAAGTTTTGCCCTTTGCTACTAAGCGCGATAGCTTAACTGCAGCTCAGTTTCCCACTGAAACTTTGTCACGCTGGTGCTCTTTTAGAATGGTTGCCCCAGCATGCAAAAATGATTTGTTAGGATTTAGGTAAGAGGATATGTTACCTGCTAGTAAATAAGAGCTGCGACAGCCAAAGACTTGAATAGTGGTAGTGGATGCAAACCTCAAGATACCTGATTTATAAATGTAACTAGTAATCAAGCCCGCTGCAGGGGAATGCAGCGGGCGCTAGGACCTTACAGTGGTCTTCGGCGTGCTGGTCTGCGGCTCCTTCAGCGGCGGCGGCGAGCTTCTTGCAGGCTGGTCCGAGGGTCGACTTCTCGACGCTCTCGCGGCCAGGCATGGCAGCGGCCGGGGCTTCGCTCCTCCTCCGGCGCCGCCGCCTCCTGCTGCTCCTGCCGGCCGCCTGCGCGTCCCCTTCGGCCGGCGCTTGTCCGCCGACGCTCCTGCCCCTGCTGGCCAGCGGGCCCGGCCCCTCGGCGGCAGCAGGGCGGGGAGAGCCGGGCGGCGGCGGCGGCAGGGGAACGGCAGGCGGCGGCGCGGCGGCGGCGGAGGTCCGGGCTTCTTGCAGGCTGGTCCGAGCTTCTTTCGGCGTGGGCGGGCTGACGCGGCGAGAGGCGCTTTGCGCCTCTCGCCGCGTCAGCCCGCCAGGCAGGGAACCCCCGGCAGCCGCGCTTCGCGCGACTGCCGGGGGCTCCCTGGGTCGGCGGTACTTTGGAGTCAGAATGAGGAATCAGTTCTGTAAGTCAGTGGTCCCCAACCCCTGGTCCGGGGATCGGTGCCGGTCCGTAGATCAGTCGGTACCGGGCCGCGCCTCCTCCTTGTCCTCCCTGCCTGCTGCCTCAGGGGCTGCCCTGCCACTCTGCCGCTGGCTCACCTTTGGTGCTCTCCAGTGGCTGTCATGGCTGGGGCTCCCCCTTGGCGCGGCACTGCACAGCTACTGCTGGCAGCGCCCCCCAGCGGGCAACAGGAAGTCAGGGACGCCAGTGGGAAAGCCCTATGAAGATAGGTTGAGAGACTTGGGAATGTTCAGCCTGGAGAAAAGGAGGTTGAGAGGGGACATGATAGCCCTCTTTAAGTATTTGAAAGGTTGTCACGTGGAGGAGGGCAGGATGCTGTTTCTGTTGGCTGCAGAGGAAAGGACACACAGTAATGGGTTTAAACTGCAAGTACAACAATATAGGATAGATATCAGGAAAAAATTTTCACAGTCAGAGTAGTTCAGCAGTGGAATAGGCTGCCTAAGGAGGTGGTGAGCCCCCCCTCACTGGCAGTCTTCAAGCAAAGGTTGGATACACACTTTTCTTGGATGCTTTAGGATGCTTAGGGCTGATCCTGTGTTGAGCAGGGGGTTGGACTAGATGGCCTGTATGGCCCCTTCCAACTCTATGATTCTATGATTCCATGAAAGCAAGTGGAGCAGGGGCTCAGGCGGGGGTGGTGACGTCCCTCAGCAAAAGACAACCCCCCAACCGGACCTCAGTAAAATTGTCAAGCATTGACCCGTCCCCGGTGATAAAAAGGTTGGGGACCACTGCTGTAAGTCAGCCCTGGACAGGTTTGCGTTCATGCAGCTGCTTAAAGGGGCTGTAGTGTTTATAAAGGGCAACATTCATTCTGGCTCTCATCCACATAGTGGCTCTGCAAACACTATGTTTTGCCCTGTTAGTTGATCTGTGCTTGTCTGCTGGAGGGGATGTGTGTTGCTGCTGGTTCTACTGGACCTCTTAGTCACTTTTAGTTCAGTAGTACAAACTTGGGGAGGGAGAAAAACAAAGTTGTTCCTTTTCCTGTAAGATGAAAACCTTGGCAGTAACAACATTGTTTACTGTCCCTGAAACCCAAAGAGGTGGGTAGACGAGGTTAATGGGTGCCAGGGGAGGCTCTGCCCCTCAGCTATGGCAGCCCTTCTGAGGCGTGGCACCATATCCTAGGTCAAGTTGTAATAGGAGAGCTGGCTCTTCAGTACGAACTCATGCAATGAGTGTGCAGCCAGATCATGCCTAACAGAATGGCAAACCTGGTGATAGGGTCAATGGTTAAGGAGATCCTCTCCCAGTGGTCCTCTATGTTCATGACTAAAGGGGCCATGGCTTCCGTGATCGCTTTCTCCCCCACCGGAGCCCCATCCACCTGGTGCATGATTATGGGCTTGTCCAAGGGAACCTTGCCCACTCCCAGCTCCCTCACTAGTTTTGGTTTTATTAAGGACTAGTAATAAAGCCCACTGTATGTGGAATACAGCGGGCGCTAGACACTTACATTTGTGGCGAGTTGCGGCATCCTGATGGCGGGGCCTCCCCTGGGTGGCGTTTTCGTGGCGGCGGCCCTGTTGTTCGGCGGCTCTTGGAGGCAGCGGCCTGACGTGGCGAGAGGCGCAAAGCGCCTCTCACCGCGTCAGGCCGGGAGCAATAGGTCCTGTCAGATCAACCTGGTTTCCTTCGTTGACCAAGTAACAGGTTTGCTGGATCGTGGAAATTCGGTTGATGTCGTTTACTTGGATTTTAGTAAATCTTTTGATAAGGTTCCTCATGATGTTCTGATGGATACATTGAAGCAGTGCAATCTGGATTTTCAGATAGTTAGGTGGATAGAAAATTGGTTAGAGAACTGCACTCAAAGAGTTGTTGTCAATGGTGTTTCATCAGACTGGAGAGAGGTGAGTAGAGAGGTACCTCAGGGCTCGGTGCTCAGTCCGGTACTTTTAAACATATTTATTAATGATCTCGATGAGGGGGTGGAGGGACTGCTCATTAAGTTTGCAGATGACACCAAATTGGGAGGACTGGCAAATACTCCAGAAGATAGAGACAGAGTTCAATGAGATCTGAACACAATGGAAAAATGGGCAAAGGAGAACAAGATGCAATTTAATAAAGATAAGTGTAAAGTTCTGCATCTGGGTCAGAAAAATGAAAAGCATGCCTACTGGATGGGGGATATGCTTCTAGGTAACACTGTGTGTGAACGAGACCTTGGGGTACTTGTGGATTGTAAGCTAAACATGAACAAGCAGTGTGATGCAGCGGTAAAAAAGGCGAATGCCATTTTGAGCTGTATCAACAGGGGCATCACATCAAAATCACAAGATGTCATAGTCCCATTGTCTATGGCACTGATCAGACCACACCTGGAGTACTGTGTGCAGTTCTGGAGGCCTCACTTCAAGAAGGACGTGGATAAAATTGAAAGGGTACAGAGCGACGAGGATGATCTCGGGCCAAGGGACCAAGCCCTATGAAGATAGATTGAGGGACTTGGGAATGTTCAGCCTGGAGAAAAGAAGGTTGAGAGGGGACATGATAGCCCTCTTTAAGTATTTGAAAGGTTGTCACTTGGAGGAGGGCAGGATGCTGTTTCTGTTGGCTGCAGAGGAGAGGACACGCAGTAATGGGTTTAAACTACAAGTACAACGATATAGGCTAGATATCAGGGGGAAAAATTTCACAGTCAGAGTATTCAGCAGTAGAAAAGGCTGCCTAAGGAGGTGGTGAGCTCTCCCTCACTGGCAGTCTTCAAGCAAAGGTTGGATACACACTTTTCTTGGATGCTTTGGGCTGATCCTGCGTTGAGCAGGGAGTTGGATTAGATGGCCTGTGTGGCCCCTTCCAACTCTATCATTCTCTGCTTCTATGATTTTGCAAATTCCCTTTATGAAGTCATTAGATTTCTTCCCCACATGGTTAAACATGGTGCATTTTGTGATAATTCCAAAGGACTAGATGTGCTTATCGGTTGACGATCCACCAAAATGTACTCTTGTACTAATATGGTTTTGTTCTATCATAAGCTTCCATGGCCCAGAATTGACTTTAACAAATGCTTGAGAATGCCCCTTAATAGGTATCATCCCCCTCCTCCCCTGGTAGGCAGGTAGAATCTATAACTGAGTCAATTGATTATTGCTTGCCTGTACTCAGTCATGGGGAGCAAGTCATCGTGTTAATTTTTAAATTTTATTTTTGCGGCTTCCATACCATCTTCTTGGGACTAGTAGAAAAGCCTATTGCATCCAAGAATAGACCACCTTGGGGTGGTCTTTAACAATATGCGGTAACAGAGAAAAACTTGTGAGGCACTATAATTCTGTTGTGCAAGTTCTTTGTTCCAGTTGTAGCATGGCTTTGTTTTCAGAGGTGGCAATCTCCTCAGGAAGCAATAGAATTCCTGTGTATTTCAATTAAGGAAACAAACGAAGCGGCCGTTGTGCAGAAGTACAATGCGATTAAGGGCTTATTTAAAAATGTCCACTTCCTGGTCTTAATATCCAAGTCACTGTTTTGTATAATACTGTACCTTGAATTAGATCAGGAATGGGCTTTCGAGGAAAGGAGTTTTAAAGAAGAGAGGACCCTGATGGTATAAAATGTGCAGCTTAATTTTTGTGCCACCTAGCCTGAGGAAGAGTTCTGATGAGCTGGAAGCTCACGCAATGTTCAGTGCTATTTTAGTTGGCCCTAATAAAAGGTAATGCATGAATTTTAGTTCTCGTTTTGGATTTTTGGGAGGACCAGTACAGCAGTTTACAGGGGGCTTTTCAGCCTGGGTATCGCTTTTATGGTGAAGCAGCAATCTGTTCTGTACCAGTTGCTTATTTAGCACAGAATTGCTTTAGTTTAATCCCCATGAGTTTAGAATGAACTCTGTGTAGACCAGGAAATAATTTGATGATCTGTCACTAGTTCCCATTTTTCATGTTTGCTTTATGTCTAAATTCAGGTTTGTCTTTTCGGGGTTAGGCTATATATTAGAGATTAATGCGTAAATCATTTTGCTATAGCTCTCTTGATCTGTCAGTTTAAAGAGCTCTGACCAGATCAACAGGATGTTTCTAACACTGAGAGAATTTTAAAAAGAAGGAAGGAATCAAACACATGCTTTTATACCCAAGATGAGAAATATACTACTTAGTATAACAGAATGAAGAGGAACTACTTAAAAATGAAATTCTTCCTTCAGGATTAAACTAGTCTGCAATAATGACTTCAAGAAATATGTGTAATACTTTACGGCTGAAAGGCCATTGATACTTGATTAGCATTTTATGTGTGCAGAGAAATAAACACTCTGTAGGCATACACATAGAACTATTTTCTGCCCACTGATAATGTGGTGGTGTTTTTAAAGGAAGAATTAACACTGCTGTTCAAATGAAGTGATAGGAAAGTGTGTAGATACACGCTATATTATTGTCAGAATCCAGAAATAACCATAGATTTTGGGGTTTCCATAGGCAGGTGCGTGATTTGTCCTTGTGGGTGGCGCACAGGTGATATCAGTATTTTGGTACACCAGATCTAGAGAGAGGGCTCTTGTCTGTAAGTAACCTGGATTTAGATGAATGGCTTGGGTACCTGGAAAATCCCTTTGGTAGACCCAGTATCTCCAGATGCCCATTCCTCCATGACAGTAAGATTTTTGTACGGCCTCTCTCCCAAAATGGGCTTGAGATGGTTCACAATATAGTTAAAATATATGAACAGTTTACTAAGATTAAGAGTACTTTTTTAAAAATTAAAATACCCTCTCTTTTCCCAGACTTCATTAGTACTGCCTGTCCATTGACTATGGCAGGTATATTGGTCAGTGGCATGGAAGAAGGAAGGGAGGAAAGCCTGAGAGGGGCAGATAGAGGCCCAAATTAAATTGCTCTAGCCTCAATCTTAGGTGTGGTGTGGAAATACTATCTTAAGGGCCCTGTGGAATCTTAATAGCTCCCTCAAGGCCCAGATGTTGGCTGGCAGCTCATTCCATCAGGTTGGAGCGAGGGCCAAAAAAAGCTATGGCTCTGGTTGAGGCCAGGATGTCTTTGGGCCAGGGGCTACCAACAAATTTGCACCAGATGTAAAAAGTGCTCTCCGGGGAACACATTGGGAGCAGCAGTCCTCAGATATGCAGGTCCCAGACCATGTAGGTTTCTTGAAAACAGAACCAAGGTTGGGTCTATGCAGTTAGGAACAAGCTGGATTTTCATTGGGTAGGATCACCACAAAAGTATACCCTTCTATTTTGAAAGATGTGGTTGCTTGCCATTCATTCCCTACAGAGCTGACAGATGCCATAAGCCCGTGGAAGCACTAACTAACTACTACGAATGCTTTCCCTCCACACACATGCAAACATGCATCTCATCATAATGCTGAACATCTTGCTGAAGTTATGTAATGAGCCGTCAGCAGGGATACCCTGGGGGTGCTGGGAAGGCTTTCAAGCTCTATTTGTTTTTTCCAAGGCAGAGCTTTGGAAGTCCATGAAAGATCTAGCATTAACTTTGAGCTTCATTCAACCCTGTAGATTGGGCTAAAAGCTTACAAATCCCGAGTCCCAGGTAGAACATCACAGGTTTGATCTGATGAGGAGAAATCTTGTATGAGTGTGGACAAGAACATATTGTGTCTGATATACACAGGAACACATAATCAGCTGTCTCCTTGTTTGCAGGGTGTTCAACAATAGTTATGAACTCACGGCTGCGAGCACTCGGTGGAAGAATAAATAACAGTCGACCACCAGAACTACCAAAAGAACGAACGCGATCTGAGATCATCTGCAATGTCCACTTTCTGGATAGTTCCATGCAAAACTTCAAAGTTAGCGTAAGTCCTGGGGACTTTTTCCTGTACTAATTCATGTGATGTGTTCATGTTCAGCAGCCAAAGTGTTGGATGAACAGAAATCGCCTTCCCAACCAGAGTGACATGATGGTATTTGGCGCTAATGTCAAACGAGTACAGTGAGCAAAAGTTCAGAATTAGGGTTGTGCGATTCGGCCGCTTTGGCGGCCGTTCCCTCCGGGCGCAGCCAGTGCCGCGCCACGAGGGGGGAGGGCGGTGCCGGTAGCGGCGTGACAGCGGATGCAACCACGCAGGCGTGGAATTCCGCGCCTGCGTGGTTGCGCCCGCTGTCACGCCGCTGCCGGCACCGCCCTCTCCCCCCCCCCTGCGGCGCAGCACTGGCTGCACCCGGAGGGAACGGCCACCGAAGCGGCTGAATCGCACAACCCTATTCAGAATGTTCAAAAGAAAGTCCATTTCCTTTCTGTAACTTATGGAGCTGACTTATCCCTTGACTAGTAGTTATGCCTGCTGCACGGAGAAATGCAGCGGGTGCGAGCATCAGGCAGGAAGGGGGGGAGGCCCGTGGAGGAATGGAGACACCTCCCTGTGCCCCCCACTGCTGACGATGGCGTTGTCGGGCGGCGCACAGTTGGGGAGGACAGAGGAGGCAGCGGCGGGCTTCAGGAGGCTGCCTGTGTGGATGAGGGCTGTCTGAGGAGGTGGCTGTGCCGCCACCTGCTGCGTGCTGCTGGCGGTGAGTGCTTCTGCGTGGGCACAGTGCCGGCGGCACCTACCTTGAAGAAGAGGGTGCCGGCAGCGGTCTTGGGCGTGGGGTTGGTGGGGCTGGCAGGATGGGCAGCTCCTGGGGCTCGTCGCATCCACGTGACCCCCTGTGGCCCTGCTGTGTGCTGCAGCCCTGGTCGTGGCGGCGTGGAGTTGGAATTGCTGCTGTTTTCCCGCAGTGGCTGTGTGTTGCCAGGCTCCTTAAAGGGGCCGCTTGCAGCCGCCGTTGTCTAACTCCTGGCCTGTAAAGTTGGGGCAGTGGCTCTTGGTCACTGTGGGCACCTTGTTGGCAGCGGCAGTGGTGGCTCCCTCCCTGTGGTGGCACCTCGTTTGCAGCTACTGGTTCCCGTCCCAGGTGGCCAGATGGAGAGGTGGGGTGGCAGCCTGGCGCATCTGCGACCAGGCTGGCCAAGAGGTGAGTGGGCATTCAGTGAGGGTGGGAGCTATAGGGGCTAGATTGGAGCTCAGACGCTCCGGACACACTCTACCCCTGGAGCAGTTTCCAAAATATATAGAGGAACCATGGATAAGGATAGTTGTTGTTGCCAGCCATTCGATCACATGTGACCCTTGGCAATCTCATGGCACAGCTGTCGCCATGATACCCGATCCCTTACCACCTCCCTTAGCCATGCAGTGTTTTGGCCAGTGTCCATCCTAATCATGTCCAGACACTGTGTCCTTTGTTGGGCTGGTTTCCTTTTTCCACTGACCAATCCTAGCACTGACCTATACCTTGATTACTTCCGTGCTGCATGCTAACATATTTTTATTACAATCCAATTTAGATGTATTTTGTTTTATGAGTTCTTCAGATTTGACATTTCCTGGGTGTAAATTGTTTTTGTTACATTAGTCTTTTATTGTAAAATTAGAAAGTCATCTTTTCAGTATATATTTTAAATGAATTGTATAAATTAAAATGTGCAGTCTAATAGCTAAGGGTGGCCCCACCACATGAATCAAAATTTCATGGAGGGAAGTAGAGCTAGATATATCATTCTGCAAACCAAAGGTAATCTTCTGGTTTGCAGAGAAATACTAAAAAGTTGAAAACTTAGAGGGGTTAACATCGCCCCCCCCCCATAGTAGCTAAAAAACCCAGTCAACAACTTGGTTTGCCATAAAAAAGGTGTTTTTGTATTTTTTGGTTGAAGTATGTGCTGGAGAAGACTCTTGAACTCTGGTGCTGGAGAAGACTCTTGCGAGTCCCTTGGACTGCAAGGCGAATAAACTGGTCAGTCCTAGAGGAGATCGGCCCTGACCGCTCCTTAGAAGGCCAGATCCTGAAGATGAAACTCAAATACTTTGGCCACCTCATGAGAAGGAAGGACTCCCTGGAGAAGAGCCTAATGCTGGGAGCGATTGGGGTCAAAAGAAGAAGGGGACGACAGAGAATGAGGTGGCTGGATGGAGTCAACGAAGCAGTAGGTGCAAACTTAAATGGACTCCGGGGAATGGTAGAGGACAAGAAGGCCTGGAGGATCATTGTCCATGGGGTCGCGATGGGTCGCACCTGACAACAACAATGGATTGGAGGACAATCAAGGAGACTGAGGAGGAGAGAGGGAAATGATGGATTGTATATTAGGGAAGAGCCTCTTGTGGCGCAGAGTGGTAAGGCAGCCGTCTGAAAGCTCTGCCCATGAGGCTGGGAGTTCAATCCCAGCAGCCGGCTCAAGCTTGACTCAGCTTTCCATCCTTCCGAGGTTGGTAAAATGAGTACCCAGCTAGCTGGGGGGTAAACGGTAATGACTGGGGAAGGCACTGGCAAACCACCCCGTATTGAGTCTGCCATGAAAACGCTAGAGGGCGTCACCCCAAGGGTCAGACATGACTCGGTGCTTGCACAGGGGACACCTTTACTTTACCTTTATATTAGGGAAGGAAGGCAGAAATGGGAGACGGGAACAGTCAGAATAAAAATAGATGAAGCAGGGACCCCTGGGTGTAGATAGAGTTGTTTGTCCCTCACAGGTCCTTTGGGGACCCCATCTTATATTTTCTAATAGATGATTACATGAATCTTTACAACTATACATCTTTAACATAGAAATGCAAGATGAAGCTTCAAGTCTTAAAATTAAAAAAAACCTATATTATTAAAAGGTTCATGTGTTTTATTAATATATTTTTGAGTTTCCCTTTCATCTTAAGGCATAAGATTGCGAGTTCATCATCTTGTAAAGTCCTAATTGTTCAAAGAGGCAGTTTCAACTCCACTTGGCTTGAGAGGTGAATCATAAGAACAGCTGGGCTATATGTGAAGTACTTAAAACATATTAAAGGACTATATAAGTGCAAAGTAATATTCTTGTTTAAGTGTTCAGGTTTGTCAAAGATAGTTGTTGATAAATCTCCTTCTGATTGGTGTAATGCATTCAAGTGGTTTCCAGCCCCCCTAAAACCAAGTCCAGCCGCAGTTCAGCCCCAGCCTCTGGGTTTATTATTATCTAGCCTGCAAGACAAAGATGCAGTATAATGGACCGGGGGGGAAATAAGGAATGTGGAGGCTGTTCATCTGTGTTTGGATCTGAGACTCCTTATGGTCACTAGGCCTAAAGTACAAGACCTATCCTGGCCAACCTATAGATCAGGGGTGGCCAAACAGTGACTTTCCAGATGTCCATGGACTACAACTCCCACAAGCCCCTTCCAGCAGCATGTTCTGCATGTTCTGCAGGGTCTGCAAATGGGAGCTCCTCTGCCAGGCATTCGGTTGAGGCCGAGTGGAACCAGCAACATCTACAGGGCCCCAGCTCCCTCCCTTTCAGAAACCCATTCATGCTTTCTATCCCTGGACCTGCTTGTTACCTCTGTTACACTTATTAAAGTTAATTAGTATTGTTGTAGTTATCTATATAATAGAAAGCAAGCCTGCTGTATGCTAAATACAGCAGGTGCTAGGATCCCCGGCCTGGGGAAAGGAGCAGGGTCACTGCCGAAGCTCTCCTGGCTGCAGGTGCCGAAGCTCCCCTGGCTGCCTCCCGGGCGACGTCAGGCTTCAGCGCCAGCAAAAAGACAGCCCTAGTCCATGGACATTTGGCATCATTATGCAGAGAAATATTATGCCTACATATTTGCATCTCCTTGATGTCCCACCCCTGAGAAGAGCTTTTCTCCTGGCACGAATGAATGCTTTCCCCTCAAAGGTCTTAGAGGGAAGATTCCACCGTATCCCATACCATGCAAGACTCTGTCCGTGTGGTTCTGGCTGCCCTGACACTGTCTCACACATTTTGTTAGATTGCCCCTTATATGAGCAGTGTCGGGATGACAGCTTTGTTGCTTTGCTGGGAAACAAGCCTTCTGTAAGTAAATCTATGACCTTGCAATTTCTGCTCTCTGACAAAGACCCAGAGATAACCATTTTAGTTGCCAGAGTTTTAACTAAGATGCTTTTATAATATGCTGCCTACCTTGTATTTTATCTTTTATAGTTTATTTTATCATTTTAAGATCTGTTTGGTTATGTAACCCCATTTTATTATTTTGTTGAAATTTTAAACCCTATTTTTATATGTCTTATACATTTTATGCCAATAAAAGGTTACTGACTGACTGACTGACTGGACATCTGGAAAGTCACTGTTTGGCCACCCCTGATATAGATGATGTCATGATCAGGATCAGTACATGCTCTTGTGACTTCAGAAAGGTTCCGTGGCAACCAACCTGACACTGTTCTAGCATACTTCAGAAACTGAGGTTGTTGACCAGCACACTGTAGAAAGCATTTATTTCACATGGAGGGCCTGATAAATATTTTTTGATGGGCTACTTGACAAAGAAAAACAGACAAGAAGGGTAAGTATCTGGGCTATATAGTGTTGTGTGCCTGATGAATAAAAAAAGTATAGTTGACAGCTTTGAAGACAATCTGTTGAGGCTTATGTTAGTTTCAGAAGAACCCTAATGATGAATAATTCTGCGGGTGAGGCTGCTGCTAACTCATTTTGAAGGATTTCTTTAATCTTGGGAGGATACCCCAGCACTGAGGCCTATTCTTTCATATGGCCCCAGTTACATTTATTCTGCTTATCCACTTTTTAATCCATATTTAATGAGTGGGCACTCCTATGTTTCCCATATATGTTCAATATATAGGAAAATTAGCAGTCTGCTTAATATCTGCCTGGAGGGGGGGGGAGTTCAGAATTTTCCTGTGTTGGTTGTCTAGGCTGGCAGTCCACCACCACTGTATATATTGTTCATAATGTTGATTTTCTAAAATGTACCGTATTTGCCGGTGTATAAGACGACCCCCCAACATTTCCACTCAAAATATAGAGTTTGTTACATTACATTGTAGTACTATGGGCCACTATGGGCAGCTATGTCTATCCCAACTGAAGTGCACCCGGCGTATAGGACGACCCCCCCACTTGGAGGCATGTTTTTCAGGGGGGAAAAGTAGTCTTATATGCCAGCAATTACTGTAATTTTATTACTTAAACAATACAGCTGTATCAATTGACAGGGTGTTTGAGATACATAAGCAGACATACTTCTGCTTAACAGAATGTATGGAGCAAAAAGAGGGAAGATACAGGAAGTTACAAAACGATGGCCAGGACTGAGTGGGAGCAGACAGGACTCAGCCTATAGGAAAATCAGGCAGAGGCCATTAGACTTTAGCCTTTCTTTCTGTTCTCATGGCCACACTCTTCATCCAAGCCTGCCTTAACCTCAGATGTGTCTCACTGGTGGTGGCGTGGACATGGGTGCTTCAGAGTAGCCTTTAACCTAGGCCTGGATGTTCCATTGTATTTTTTTTAGTACTTTTAGACCACTGTGCAGCAAAAAGTTCAAGCAGTTGTTCTAGGCCTGCCCGGTCATAGTTTGTGTCCTCTGCTAAAGTTCCTTTTGTTTGGCAATTTAAATGCTGCTCCCTAGCAGTGCTCTGCAATTTGAAAATCCTTTGAGGCATATGAATATTTCATAACATTAACCTATGCTTTGGGTAGTGATTATGTGGGTTTGAAGTTGATGAGTCATTGACCGACAGAAAGTCGGGAAATCCCAACACAACTCATGGAGTAGCATAATGTAACTATATCCCTTCCCTTTTTTAAAAAAAGTGATCTCCAGTCATTTCCAAGAGAGGCTGAATGGGGTTTTCTCTGAGTCTATATGTAAAGCTTTGAACAACTGCAGTTAATTCTTGACTCCATACACGTGAGAATTCTTTGCAAAGGACTGGGCTGATGGAAAATTAGCTAGAGTGAGGAGCTACCTACTGTGGTATTCTTTAGCAAAGGGTGGCATAGAAATGCATTTTTATTTCTTGTCTCAGATGACTGTCATCCATAGTGAATGAGCGGTCCTTGTGTTACTGAAAGGTAATGCTTTGACAGTCGCACGTTATGTAGTTCTGCTTTGTGGTAGACACTTTTTAACTTTTGGACCTCATCCTAATAAGAAGAATTGTAATAAAGGTCGTAGAAGAATTGCCTTCTGAGGACTGAAGTCTGTGACTCATTGCGGTTTTTGCCGCCAGGTGTTTGGACACCCTGGCTGTCATCATTACCATTTAAACTGTTTTTGAATCAGATAAAGTGGAGTGGTTGGTTGGCTGCGTTATCATGTTGCTAAACAGCCTGTATCTGCTGGCAACAAGGCATAGTCTTCCAAATGCATTGCTTTCTTTGGTTGAGATCTTTGTTGCCTATAAGTCTGGAACATTTGGCTATTAATTACGAATGCATTGGACAGCTAACGTTTTTTCCTTTAGGAAGGAGGATCAATTTCAGAGGATGGTGCTGCTTTTTATAAAAGCAGGGCTCTGTTTCTCTGCCCCTTTTGAAATTGTGCTCACAAAAGAAACCCAGGGTACGTGTGCCTTTTGTGTGACCAGGCAGCAAGGCTGTTAAGGCCAAACTTATGTGAAGACATCTGCTTTATATGTTTAGTTGTGGAATTGCTTTGACTACGTAGAAAGGGGATAGTATTGGAGGAAGTAGAGATAACGAGATGTGGAAGCCCAAGAGGGAGATTTGCAGGGGTGGGTGAGACTTATTCTTCGTCTTCCCCTCTTTGAGGATTCTTTCCCCTCCCACACACTTTTTCCAGGGGAAGAGCTGAGAATATCTTAAGAAATGTTTAAACATGTGATGAGATAAATACTTTTAATGTCAAGGAGTATCTGGAATATTTAGCTGCCCTTTACTCCCTGATTCTAACAGGCTCCGTGGCATTAGGCCATTGAAATTCCTGTAAACATTCAAGTGCAGATACGTTTTTAGATTGCCAAGGTTTTGTTGTTGGGTTAGAATCATGACTGTATGTGAGGATGGTATGTTGTTTAAGGACTTTTTATTGTGTTTGTAAACACAGTGGGTTAGATCTAGCCATCTTCATTTTTTAGCTGTACTTCAGTCTTCATTCCTCGTGGTTTTTTCTCCATGCAATCCCCATAGGTTTCTTGTTTCTGATGCTGACAGTATTGAGAACATAACATGGAAACTTTGGTTTAAAAAAACATAGAAATCTTTGTTGTTGTTAGGTGCGAAGTCGTGTCCGACCCATCGCGACCCCATGGACAATGGTCCTTCAGGCCTTCCTGTCCTCTCCCATTCCCCGGAGTCCATCTAAGCTGGCACCAACTGTTTCAGGGACTCCATCCAGCCACCTCATTCTCTGTTGTCCCCTTTTTCTTTTGCCCTCAGTCACACCCAGCATTAGGCTCTTGTCAGGATCGCATTATCACTGCCATGATTTATACTTGACCGGATGGTTCCATCTTGTATCATTGTGTGCCTGTTTCACTGGTTGTGTAACCCTGAACTGTCTGTGCAGTGATTTAGTTATTGTAACAATTATGCTAGACTGTGTTATCTCTGAGAGGAAAAGCTGTGCAACATTCAAGGCTAAGAAGACCCGGCTATCATTTCTGGCTGCCAGCCCAGACTGGCACCTGTAGGAGGGGGCATTCGCTCTCTGGGAAAATGGCCAGCTTTGGGCAGGAAAATGAACCAGTAAAAGAGAATGCATTTTGTGTATGGATTAGATTCGACTATGGACGTCTAGGTGTTCTGATCTGCTTAGCAATAAAACTTTCTATTAACCCAGAAGTTTCATTGCTGGTCTGTCAGCACTGACATTTAGTCGAATCTCACAACTGCCCTCCTCGTGCTGCAATGTCGGACCAAAAACCAAACCCCTGCCGAAGGAAGAACCTGTGAGGCCTGCGCCGGGCGAGGGAGTGGGTGCAGCGGCCAGGGGTGCCGACCCGGCCGGATTAGGCTACTCCCTCGCGGGCCCGTCCTAAGTCTGCCTACCCGGTTACTGCCAGATCGGGTTTGGCTAGAGCTTTGGATAGCCCGGGTGTGGATTACTACTTGGAGAAGCATGTTACCGATCGAAGAAGGTGATCCAAGTATGATGACCCCATGGAGCCTGACTGGAGTCGCGAGTTGCACAGAGGGGTCCTGGACCAGGAAACTGCGATCCTCCTCGAGAACCTCGAACTCCAAGACAGGATGGATTGAATGGGTGACTGGCTGGCTACGATGGCTGCGGACCCTGAGATCCAGAGAGGTGCCTGGTTTTTCCTTGCGGAGATGGGGCGGCTGATCTTGTGTCCAGATGGCTTGGCTCTGCCGGCGCCAGGAGCCAGAGAGCCGCCTGTGTAGGCTGGCGGTGCGACAGAGCCTCTGTCCCAGCACAGCTGGCGCCGAATCAGCCACCGCCAGACCAGCCCACTCCTAACCAGCCGCCTCCATGCAATGAGCAGGCGGCTCCAGCAGCGCCAGTGGCTGCTCTGGAGGCAGAAGGGCAGCACCGCTTTTGCACCCATTTCGCAGGTGACCCAGAGGAGTTCCATGCTTTCCTGATCCAGCTTCAAGGCTACATGGTGGAGCACGGGCACACATTTCGGGATGATGCAGAGCGAGTGCGCTTTGCAGGTGACTGCATGGATGGTGAGGGGGCTAAGTGGTTCATCAGCCTCTACAAGTACGCACCGACGGAGGTGAGGAACTACGATTGCTTTGTTCAGGCCATGAGGGAACACTTCGAATATCCTTTCAAAGTGGAGACAGCACTGGAGAACCTGAGAAGTTTGAAGCAAGGGTCATTGTCTGTGGCCCAGTACACCCAAGAATTTCAGAAGCTCATGGCATCGATCCCAGATTGGGTAGAGGCGCAGAGAGTCCAAGCCTATCAAAAGGGCCTGCACATGGACCTTGCGAGGAAATGCTTGAATCTGGATGATCCGGAGACAGTGATGGGATGGGTCCAGTTGGCAGGTGAAGTGGAAAAGAGAATGCGCCTTGTCACTCACTTAGAAGGCGAAAAAGTGAAGAGTGGGAAGAAATCGGGGAATCCAAAAAAGTCAACTCCAGCAAAGACGTCCACACCGGATGACGTCGAGTGAGCCCAATGCCGCGAGAAGGGCTTGTGCCAGGGTTGCGGAGGCCAGGGCCATTTCCTGGCTGACTGTCCATCCAAGAAGCCCAAGATGCCTGGGTCTGGGCAAGAAAAATCTTCTGGCAAACCAGCGGGGAAGACCACCCTGGGGAACTACCAAGTCTCCAACGACTGGTAAGAAAACTGTGAAAGTGCTTCTGACTCCTCTGCTCGAACCACTGAATTACACTTCCTCCTCCTAGTGGCACTGATGATGGGAACAATTAGTCAGAGCTTTCGGGAAACGAGGAAGACCTGCCGTGAGACAGCCCCGTCGGCAGGTTGGAGGCAGGGGCAAGCGTTCGGTAAGTCCCATCCCCCTACTTCTCCCAGTGACTTTGACTGTGCCAGGGACAGAGAGGAAAGTGGGGGTTCAGGGCATTTTGGACTGTGGTTGCACTTGGACTATTATAAACCCGTCACTGGTGCAAGCCCTGGGTGTAGGGGAAGCGCCACTATGGAAACCGCTATGAGTTGCCCAAATGGATGGGAAATGCGCAAAAGTGGGGGAGGCTGTCTCCCGCACGCTCCCCATAGACTTGGAGATTTCTGAACATTGGGAGCGGATTCAGCCAGTAGTGCCCTCCCCGCGCTGCGTTCCTATTTGTACTGGGACTGGACTGGCTACATAAGCATGATCCCAGTGTTTGTCGGAGGTCCAGGGTCCTCCGATTCGATGACCCGGGATGCTGGCACCATTGCCGCCCCGCCACCCCGGGGTGACCTGTAGAAGGGTGGAGTGAGCACGCTGCCCTATGCAGCCAGGGAGTGCCAGGTTTGCGAAAGGAGTACTTGGGACTTGAAGGAAGTGTTCGAGGAAAAAGAATGTGATCAATTGCCCCCCCATCAGAAAACAGATTGTGCCATTGAATTGAAACCTGGGGAGCCGTTGCCCAAAGCAAAATTGTATTCAATGAGTCCCAGAGAAATGACTGAGTTGCGTGCATTTTTAGACAACAATTTGGCACGGTGTTTCATCCGGCCGACAACGTCCCCTATGGTCGCGCCAGTGCAGTTTGTGAAGAAAAAAGATGGCACTTTGCGGTTGTGTATTGATTATAGAGGCTTGAATGCTGTGTCTACTTCCAACGCTTATCCCCTTCCTTTGATAAAAGATCTTTTGGGCCATTTGGGGAAGGGAAAGATTTTTACAAAGTTGGATCTTCAAGAGGTGTATTATAGAGTAAGAATTAAGAAAGGACATGAATATTTAACGGCATTTAACACACACCCCCGGGCCAATCTGAATACGTCACCATGCCATTCGGGTTGGCCGGCGCGCCCGGCGTGTTCATGAATGTGATAAATGAAGTTATGCATGATTTATTGTATAAAGGGGCCCTGGTTTTACTTGGATGATATTTGGCTATATTCAGAGAATTTGAAGGATCATGTGACTTTGGTGAGGGAAGTGTTGTGGCGCCTCAGAGCGAACTAGTTGTATGCCAAATTATCGAAATGTAAATTTCACAAGCAGAGTGTTGATTCTTTGGGGTATTGTATCTCTGCCGAAGGCATAATAATAGACCCTGGTAAAGTCAGGGACTTGCTGGCATGGGGACCCCCTAAGACATGCAAGCAGTTGGAAAGTTTCCTAGGGTTCGCCAATTTCTACAAAACATTAATCCCCAACATTGTGAAAGTGGCGTTGCCTTTGACAGACTTGTTGAAAACCAAGGGAGGAGGGCAGAAAACGGCGAAACCAAATGTGCCATTACGTTGATCGGGGGATTGTCAGTTGGCTTTTGCCGTCTGCTCCTAAACTAGCCTACTTGTTTGTGGAACACGTGTACAAACTGCATGGTTTACCAGATAGGTGCCTTTCAGATAGAGGAAGTCAATATGTTGCCAAATTCTGGCGGGAGCTTCTGAGACTGCTTGGTGTGGAGCAAGCCCTGACGTCGGGGTACTATCCTGAGACCAATGGCCAGATCGAGAGAGTTAATCAGATCTTGGAACAGTATTTGTGCTGCTTTATCAGTCATCAGCCGTCAGACTGGTTGGCCCTGTTGCCTCTGGCTGAGTTTGCCTATAATAATGGAGTACATTCATCCACAGGGGTGTCCCCCTTTAAAGTGGTGTATAGGACTGACTTAACGGCAGTACCCACTTGGGTACCAAATGAGGAGTGTGTAAAAGATTTAAAAAGTTGGGCTCCTAACATTCCTTCTGCCAGGCCCCTTATTGTAAACAATTTGGAAAAATCTAAACAGGACTATAAAAAAATATGCTGACAAAAAGAGGTGGACAGCTCCTTGGACTGTGGGAGACTTGGTGTATTTGTCTACAAAAAATCTTCATTGTCAGCAGGAAACACGCAAGCTGGGGCCTATATTTGTGGGGCCTTTTAAAGTCATACGCATTGTGAACCCTGTGACTCTGGAACTTGCTTTACCTCAGACTTATAGACATGTTCATCCTATCTTTCATTTAGCTTGCTGAAAAGAGCCCCGCCTCCAGACGACTGGCATCCTGCTTCAGCTGCTCCTATTCCTGTATTCGTGGACAAGGACACACATTATGAAGTGAATCAGATTCTGGACTCCCGATGGCATAGGGGGAGGCTCCAATATTTAGTAGATTGGAAAGAATTTCCTATGGGGGACCGTTGCATGGAGGCCGGGAATGTGCGGGCGCCAAAATTGGTGAAGGAGTTCCATCATAAATTTCTTTTGTGTCCAAGGCCTGCTGAAGGTGGTTAATTAATGGGGAAATTGTTTTTAGAAAGGCGGAATGTCAGGATCGCATGATCACTGCCATGATTTATACTTGACCTGAGTGGTTCCATCTTGTATCAGTGTGTGGCTGTTTCACTGGCTGTGTAACCCTGAACTGTCTGTGTAGTGATTTAGTTATTGTAACAATTATGCTAGACTGTGTTATCTCTGAGATGAGAAGCTGTGTAACATTCAAGGCTAAGAAGACTGGGCTATCATTTCTGGCCGCCAGCCCAGACTGGCACCTGCAGGAAGGGGCATTCGCTCTCTGGGAAAATGGTCAGCTTTGGGCAGGAAAATGAACCAGTAAAAGTGAATGCATTTTGTGTATGGATTATATTCGAAAATGGACATCTAGGTGTTCTGATCTGCTTATCAATAAAGCTTTCTATTAACCCAGAAGTTTCATTGCTGGTCTGTCAGCCCTGACAGCTCTTCTCCAGGGAGTCCTTCCTTCTCATGAGGTGGCCAAAGTATTTAAGTTTCATCTTCAGGATCTGGCCTTCTAAGGAGCAGTCAGGGCTGATCTCCTCTAGGACTTGTTCACCTTGCAGTCCAAGGGACTCGCAAGAGTTCTCCAGCACCAGAGTTCAAAAGCCTCAATTCTTTGACACTCAGCCTGCCTTATGGTCCAACTTTCACAGCCATACATTGCAACTGGGAAGACCATAGCCTTGCCTAGACGCAAGTGTCCTGCACTATGCAGGACACTCACATCCCAATCGCTCATCTACTGTAACTTGCCACCCCTTTGCCTTCACAGAATCAGCCTCTCCTATCTAGCCTCTGTTTAAAAATTTCCAAAGATGGAGAACCCACCACCTCCTGAGGAAGCCTGTTCCACTGAGAAACCGCTCTGTCAGGAACTTCTTCCGGATGTTTAGATGGAATTTCTTTTGAATTAATTTCATCCCATTTGTTCTGGTCTGTCCCTCTCGGGCAAGACAGAACAATACTGCTCCATCCTCTATGTGGCACCCTTTTAAATACTTGAAGATGGTTATCAGATCTCCTCTCAGTCGTCTCCTCTCCTGGCTAAACAGACCAAGCTTCCCCAACCTTTCTTCATACATCTTGGTCTCCAAACCCCTCACCATCTTTGTTGCCCTCCTCTGGACACGTTCTAGTTTGTCAACATCCCTCTTCAACTGGGGTGCCCAAAACCGAACACAGTACTCCAGGTGAGGCCAAACCAGAGCAGAGTAAAGCGGTGATCTGGACATAGTACTCCGTTTGATACCGCCCAAAATCCCGTTTGCCTTTTTAGCCACCGAGTCACACTGCTGACTCATGTTCAATGTACAATCTACTAAGACTCCTAGATCCTTTTCGCACATGCTACTGCCAAGACATGTCTCCCCCATATTATATTGGTGTATTTGATTTGATTTTTCCTACTTAAATGCAGAACTTTACATTTGTCCCTATTGAACTTCATTTTATTCAGTTTAGCCCACTTATTGAAAAGTACTGGACCCAGTACTCCCCACTGCTCACCTCCCTCCAATCCAGTGAAATGCCACTGACAATTTATTCTTTGGGTTCGGCTTGGTCAGTAAGTTTGGTCATTGTTTGGTCAGTAACTGCATGATCTGGTCAGGAGCTTAAACCGTTCAGTACTTTTATTCTTGCAAATTATATAGTTGAAGGGAATGCAGTAAAATCATAGACCTACCTGGTTTCCGTCTTTGACCGATTGATGGGAAACTCAGTGAATGTTGTTTACCTGGATTGCAGCAAGGCTTTTGACAGAGTTCCCCATGATATTCTGATGGGTAAACAGAAGGACTGCAGTCTGGATTTTGGGATGGTTATGTAACCAGAGAATTGGTTAGAAAACCTCATCCAAAGTATAAGTTGTCAGTGGCATTTCATTGGATTGGAGGGAGGTGAGCATTGGGGTGTACTGGGTCCAGTACTTTTCAAGATATTTATCAGTAATCTGGATGAGGGGGTGAAGTAACTACTCATTACATTTTCAGATGACTTCAAATGGGGTGGAGTGGCAAACATCCCAGAAGATAGAATTCAGTAAGATCTGAACACGCTGGAAAAGTGGGCATATGAGAACACGATGCAATTCAATAAGAAGTGCAGAGTTCTACATCGGGGTCACCAAAATGAGAAGCAGGCCTACTGGATGGGTGATACCCTTCTGGGTGGCAGTGTGTGTGAATGAGATCTTGGGGCACTTGTGCCCTGTATAAGCTTAATATGAGCATACAGTAAAGAAGGCAAATGCAGTCTTGGGCTGTATCAACAGAAGCATCACATCAAAAGACTGTAGGGTAAGATTAAACAGGAGCACAAATAGGGGGTGGATGAGGTGCACTAGGCCAAATTCTCCCCCATGTGGGTGCAGGAAGAGGTGGGGCAACCTGCCACGACTAAAACTCCAGCCTGCAGCCCGGCATGAAACCTCCAGTGCATAAACGGTCCAGGAGACAAACAACTGCCTTCTAAGATGTCCATGTGAGAGAAGTCCTATGAATACCTGCCAAGTCATGCAGTGGACTTGCTTATACCTTGTGACCAAATGTATGAAAGAGCCATTCAGGAATATAATAGGATCAGCAGCTTAACAGGTTTGCACAAAAACAACAAAAGCAAACCTCACATGTAAGTATTACAGTGGGAAAGACCAGCTAAGAGCCTGTTTGCTGTCAGTTGTACTTAGGCTAAGGTAATTTCCACTAATGTAAAACAACCTCCGTTTCATGACCAGACAAAGTTTTCCTTGATTCATTTGAAGCATTTGCGGACAGTATCTGCCTTATTGAGAGTTTATGCAGATTTACAGTGCAGCATGAACTTTCGGAAAATGTCCAGAGAAATATTTCAGGGACGTTAGCCAATAACTATTATGTTCTTTGTATGAATGCCTTTTAACGATTCACTTATGGGTATAATTTTTTTATCATGCCCACTTTTTCAGAGCATGTCAGAAATATCTGCTCTTTCTCTGCGTGATGTACCAGTTAGAATATTAGCCGGGATATGCTGCTGCTATTTAATTTTTGGTAATTAACTCATAGCTATGAATTAATAGCTCCCATAAATCAGAAGCGCCTTAACAGACAGAATTTGTAATACAACTTTTCTCTACGACAAGAAATTGTGTGTTTTTTTACTCAAAGGAGGAGGGTACCCTGATTGAGAGAAATCACCTGCTCAGAAGGAATATTTCCCATACCTCCGTTGTGCTCTAAGTGCTGCAGCAGTTGCTAGGCAGTCTGGCTGAGATTAAAGGTTTGTGCCGATTCTGCTACCTCCTGACTAGGGTTGTAAATTGATTAAAAAGACTGTGAATAGTATTTCAACCAGGAGGTAGAAGAGTGCTAGAAACCTAAACCTTATCAACTCAGCAACTTGAAATGTGTGCCTCCGTTACCCCATGTTATGAAGAAGGCAACCATTGATTTAAGATGAATAAGCAATGCAAACAAATATTATACTTTTAGTCTCTGTTCTCACTGGGACTGAAGGCGGTTTACACGGAGTGAGCCAGTATAATCAACAGTTACAACATTCAGTCAGTTGTGGGTTAGGGTTAGGGTTGTAGAACCAACCAGAGATCTAAAAACAGAACTGAAGCCAAGCATAACTATTAACATAAGTATGCAAAACTATTTAGAAGGATCCTGCTTTCAGCAGGCTATGCACAGTGCCATAGATGTCAGTCTAAATATCTTTGAGAATCACTCTATACACTGCATAAAAGAGCCCCCTTGAGTAATTCAGTTTTACTTAGTTTGCAGGTTGGGGGAGGCAGAGCTTGGAATGGATGCAGGAGAGATAAAATTGAGACAGGAATTACAAAGAAGGCAACTAATTAAATTTTTTAAAAAAACCTTTTCTGGTGGGCAGTAGGAGGAGGTCAATGAAAGGTGGGTATCAGGTATGCACTAGAAAAGCAGTTGACCTCTACCAGGGGCGCAGAGCCTCCTAGGTGAGGGGCCAGAGCTGTAGAATGCTTTCCTTTGAAAGGTTGACTCTTTGAAATTGTTTTGTAAAACACTCTTCCTTTGCCAGATCTTTGGCAACTAACTGGAATTAATTTGAAAAATACCTTTACAACTGGTTGTTGTTTTTTTTGGCATCTAATTGTATATGTGTGATTTTAAGCTATATCCTACAGTTTATGAATCACCTTGGAGATTTTTGAAAGGCTGTGCATAAATGTAAGAACAAACAAACAAGTACTTGGAAACTAGGGCCTTGTAAAGCCGATTGCCAGAACCTTGAGGCTAAGCTTGGTTGGTCAGTACTTGGATGGGCGACCACCAAGGAAGACTGGGGTTGCTGTGTGGGGGAAGGCAATGACATACCACCTCTGCTTATTTCTTGCCTTGAAAATCCAGTGGTCCTGAGGTCACCAGGAGTCAATAATACCAGAAAATCTCCGATGGTGGGGCTTAAACTGGAATTCCTGTAGGTTAGCGATCCCCAACCTGTGGGCCGCGGACCACATGTGGTCCTTCGACTAATTGGAGGTGGGCCCCGAAGGATGCCTTCTCCCCCCCCCCCCGGCCCTTTACTTCATCCCCCCCAGCCCTTTACAACATAGTTAGGGTGTCATTGTCTCGTTGCAGAGAAACAAGCTCAGGGTTCCCATTGATTTGTCATTGTCATGAGTTAAAATTTCCATGAAAATAAAATGTTCCTTATGTTCATTGTTGTGGCGTGTCTGTATCTTATTTTGAAGGGATGTTTAAACATTACCATAGCGATCAGAGAGTGTTAGGGCAGTGGTTGAGAGTAGAGGAGTAAACTACCCCCCCCCCCCACCGGGCCTCAGTAAAAGGCGTTGAGTGGTCCCCGGTGATAAAAAGGTTGGGGACCACTGCTGTAGGTCATGCATCCATGTCCTTTTAGTGCACATAGGAGAGAACTGCAGGCTGTTGGTGCTAGAAGCCTGTACCAGAATCCTACTGCTCTAGATATTGTGTGACCATAGAAAGCAGTTTATGAGCCAGCGCTTGTTATGAAGTGCCAACTCTTCCATGTTTCCATGGTCTCGGCGGCTCACTGCAAAGGCCCCCTGCTTGGTCTTAGAATGCCATCATGGTTGCCCTTCGTCCATTTGGTTCCCCATGCCCTTGGAGACTGGATCTCATTGGCATGTGGGTTGCCTTTTGGTGACCGTGCACCAACATGTACAGTGTGGTAAACTTCACAATAATGTGCTGAAGGTGGAATGGGGTAACCCAAATCTATTAATCTTAAAACTAATTATATCTTGCCTGTGCAAAATGTTGTCTTACTGCGTGCTGTGCATTTCAGAATTGCAGATCAGCTTTTTTTGGGGGGGTATGTGATTAAGCTGATGGGAGAGGGAGAGCATGCACGGACAGGCTGTGGCCTGCAGTTGAATGGTATTCTAGAAGAGACGTTTCCAGCACTGTTGATTTAATGATTATAATTATTCTCTTCTCTGTCAAAATGCAAGCTCACACCTTCAATAAAACTTTGTTAGCCTTGAAGGTGCCTTTGGTACCCACCTAAATCTATCCTTTTTTATTTGTGTGGGTTGGTAAATCTGCGTTTTACTGAACCGTTTACCTGTTGGATGACTAAATACATCTCTGTTTTTGTTTGTTTTTCAGAAGCAAGATACTGGTCAGGTCTTGTTGGATCTGACCTATGATCACTTAGGTGTGACAGAGAAGGAATATTTTGGTTTACAGCACTTTGAAGAGTCTGCAGATTCGCCTGTAAGGATAACTATTAATATTAAAAGTATCGATCTTAAAAATGTTTGGTCAGTAGGCTATCTAACATATTTCTGTATTGATAGAGATGGCTTGAATCCAACAAACCTGTACGAAAACAGCTAAAAGGTAAGGCCTTAAAATCTGGGAACCTTTTAGGCTGACAGAGTATGATAAGATAATTAGGGGCTAGCTAAGTGTCAAGATGCATGAGACCCTGGGCAGTTATAGCTGAGATTGCATGAATCTCTGGTCTTTCTGGCCCAGAGACCACAGCAGTAAATCAGCATACAAATACAAGAGTTATACATCTTTACTCCAATTCACCCTTCCTGACAACTTCCTTCCCCCATATGCAACCTTTAAGGAAATCTGTTTCATTGTAAGTGAAGCAGCCTGCATCTGTATATGCGAAACTTCTCGGTTCATTGTTTTTACCCAGAGTTGAACTGCTAGGCTGCTGTTGGCTACTAGGATCCCTGTGCCAGGTTCCCTTGCTGACCAAAGCAAGGAAAAATGCAGTCCAAGACTGATCTCTTTAGGATTATGTTTCACAAAGTGACACTCCTTGCTGACTTCACCCGCCTCACCTTTTGCCTTGCTTCATCCTGCCCTCCATTTAACAGTAGGTGTATTTCATAATAGTTGCCGTATATCTGTTTTGGCCTATGCAGCCCTGCTGTCCTGGTCACCTTGAGTGGTCTTAATACTTGACAGATTCTGAAACAACTGAATTTGAAGTACATACTGTGGTCTGTTCAAAAGAATCAGTATGGTGTGTGTTGGTTAGAACTGGAGGAGGATTGGATTTCCCATTATAAATCAGCAGTGCAGTTCTCAGTTACTCTCTAAGCCAAAGTAACCTCACAAGGTTTCTGTGAAGTCTAACACAGCTTGGGACCGGGAGTATCTTAAAGAGTCTCTTCTCCCACATCTTCCTGTCTGGGAATTAAGTTCTCATAGGAGAGACCCTCCTGAGCCAACTTGATGTAGTGAGTTAAGAGCAGTGGCTTCTAATCTGGCGAGCCAGGTTTGATTCCCCTCCACATGCAGCCTTGGGTGACGTTGGGCTAGTCACAGTTCTGATAATGCTGTTCTCACAGAGCAGTTTCTTTCAGACCTCTCTCAACCCCACCTTACCTCACAGGGTGTCTGTTGAGGGGAGAGGAAGAGAAGGCAACTGTAAGCCACTTTGAGACTCCTTTGGGCAGTGAAAAGCAACTCTTCTTCTGACTGTCCCATCCATCAAAGAAGGTTGTTTAGTGGGTGCATTAGAGGGGTTCTTTACAGTGACAGCCTCATGGAAATGCACTTGGCCCACTGACTTTCTATGTTGACAAGGCAGGTGAAGATGGTTTGATTTATAATTGCATGTGATTAAGGTAGTTCTGAATTGGTGATTTTAAATTTCAATTTTTCTGTTTTTCTGTATTTAATTGTATGTATTTTACCTATACTGTAAGCCACCTTGAGCTCCATAAGGAAGAAGGGCAACCAATAAAATGCTTTGAACTAATAAAATGGAAGAGTTGTGTCCTAAACGCCTTGGAGGAAGGGATGAAAGTGTAATGCCAGTGTTCTGTGATGAAGAAATGGCAGACCCTGCTAAGTATTTGAATTCTTCCTGTTTAAACCAAATCTGATATTCATGATGTGTTTTCTGCTTTAAGAAGAAGACAACTCTGATTCTATTCTCTTACTGAAAGGCATAAGAGGATGTGTTTAGCAAGTCTCTCAGAGAAAGAGAGAGAACCAGCCTGTTCTGGTGTTTCATGGTGTGGCATTTTTTCCACTCTATGGCAGGGGCTCATGGTAATTGCAGCCCATGGAGAGCCACAGTTTTGGTCACCCCTGCTCTACGGCTTTTAATATATATACATCTATATGTAAGTGGAGAAATACATTGATTTAATCTTGTCATACTTTACAGGAGGTTTCCCTTTCAGCCTGCATTTTCGAGTAAGGTTTTTTATCCCTGACCCCAACACACTGCAGCAGGAACGAACCAGGTAACTTCTTGTTCTCAAAATCCATAGCCACATTTTAAACTTCTGACATTGTTATCCTAGTGTTCATAGGAAATACACCAGGACAATTTTTAATGTGCTGTTGGCGTAACTTGATAGAATTTCATATTGGGGATAAATTATTAGGCAAAAGATCTCAACAAAAGAGGGTTAAGTATATGCCTGAGTTCGTAAATAATGCAGTGGGGGAAGCAAAATGCTTCATCTGTTGTTAAATCTATCTAAGACCTGTTTTTCTTCTTCTTTGTGCCTATGTGTTACTCCGTCTAAACCAGGGGTAGTGAAACTGCGGCCCTCCAGATGTCCATGGACTACAATTCCCAGGAGCCCCTGCCAGCATTCGCTGGCAGGGGCTCCTGGGAATTGTAGTCCATGGACATCTGGAGGGCCGCAGTTTCACTACCCCTGATCTAAATGGTCTGGCAGTAGGGCTTGCGCTGTAGTGCAATCTAAAAAGAGTTACTCCAGTCTAAGCCCATTGAGATCAAGGGGATTTGCACTGAGAGTCAGTTGAAGGAAGAGGGCTTAGAAGAGTGTCATCCTATTGAGGAATGCCCTCTATTCCTGCATTTCAGACAGAAGTGCTCATTTGCAAGTGTTCAGTGCACTGACCTATGTGGTCTTCATAACTGAGTAGTCTCACGAGTACTGGTGATAAAGCTTATGTCTATTTGCTTATGTCTATGCTAGTATCGTAAAATGGTTTAAGGTTAGTTGAATGCTAAATGCGTAACTATGTTTTCCAATTCTGATCTGTAGACATTTGTTCTTCTTGCAATTGAAGGCTGACATCTTGGAAGGAAGGTAAGAAATACTTAATAAAGCAGTTTTTATGTACTTAAGCACTCAAGAACAGAATAAACTGTTTCCTTTGGGGGAAAGCGTGTTAAAATTTAAAACCCTTTGAGATGCTGGAGTGCCCCTGCCTAAGCAGGAATAGTGGAACTCCTGTAGGAATAGGACTGTGGCTCTCCAGATGTCCAGGGACAGTCAGGGGCTCATGGTCATTACAGTCTATGGGCATCTGGAGAGCCACAGTTCGGCCACCCCTGGGTTATTATCATCATTGCCTTGTTGTGTGCCTGCTGTAAAGGTATCAGCTTCTGTTTGGAAGTGGAGCTTATTCTCTGTTTCCTGTGCCATCTGACACAGGGCAAAATGGCCACCATACAGCCTTTTTGGCTCATGAAAATGATGCAGGAGGGCAGGCTGAAGCCTCTTCTCCCCTCTGCACTGCTCTTCCAAGCTGAACTGAACCCCAGGACACCTTCTGGTTCTGTTTCTTCTGAGTATCACATACCTAGTGGCTCTGGGATGCAGTTTATGCTTCCTGTGAATAGACAACATAAACGTGGGTGCTCTAAGTGGGGTGGGAATCCTGGTTCCGAATCCTGGAGTATCTTAACAGAACAAATGGTTCCGAATCCTGGAGTATCTTAACAGAATATTTCTGTGCTAGGGCTCTTTGCCTTCCCCGCTGCAAGGAGAAACTCCACATCACTGGTGTTGCAGCAGGGGAGGACATTGGGAATCTCAGTCTGTGTCTTTTAAGGGTGCCGTTTGCAATGGGAGGAAGAAAGTGTGTGCAAGAAGCATTTGCCCCTTTCAGGGAGATCTGCAAAGATGCCGGTAGCCTTTCTTGGGGAGGGCCTTTGAGCACCAGTTTATGTGCTAGAACTTCCCAGGATTATCTTTTGCATAAGTGCAGAACCTATGTGGAACTATACAGAAGACCACTCAAAGAATACCAGTTGCTTATCTGCAAGCTGTGGTGCTTGGAGGATGATACGTGAATGCTATCTAAACTTATTTTCTAACCTTATATTAAAGGTTAGATTGTATTAAAATATTAAACAGTAACCCCAGCAAGGAATTCGGGTTTGTAGCCATGTTGGTCTGAAGCAGCAGAAACAAGTTTGAGTCCAGGGGCACCTTTAAGACCAACAAAGTTTTATTCAAGGTATGAACCTTTGCATGCATGCACACTTTGTCAGATATGGCATGCCTTGATTAAAATGTTGTTAGTCCTAAGGTTGCCACTGGATTCAAAATTTGTTCCCCCACAAGGCGTGTTCATGTACTGTTTTGTCTCATGTCTCATAAATAAATGTCATGAAGTTCAGACAGAATTCCTACCTTTGCTTTCAGGTTGATGTGCCCTGTTAATTCTGCTGTTGTCCTTGCTTCTTATGCCGTTCAGTGTAAGTAGCCCCATCTGTTACTGCCAACTTGATCCATATTGACTGATTCCTCAGCCATTTCCTGAATGATTGAGGCGCTATGCTGCTTTTGACAGCTGTATTGAAATTCAATATTGGTATGGAATCTTTAAGCAGGGAGCTTTTAAAATAGATTATTGTGAAGATGTTTTACAAACAGGATGCTCTGCAAAGAGCTTTGGTCCTGTCAGTAAGAAATACACCATCATGTGTGCTTGACCTTTTTGAGAAGCCTGTGTGATCTTGTTATCCTTTGACAGATGTGCATAGAACATATTCAGTGCCATTCCTGTGGTGTATTTTTGAGTTTCTAAGAACAGAGGAGGGGCTGTGGTTCAAGGGTAGATCATCTGCTTGGCATGCAGAAGGTCCAAGGTTCAATCACCACCTTGTAGGCCCAGGGACAAAGAAGGAGTGCAGACAGGGAGCAAAACACCCTGTCTGAACAATGATTTGGAAAATAAAATGCCACAGTTTTATTTAATACACTGCAGGAGCACTGGCACATCATGGGGGTGGATTCAGAATTGGGTGACCTGCCTGCTGCTCAGTTAATTGGGTGACCTGCCTGCTGCTCATGTTTGCTGGGTGTGCAACCAATGGAGTACCAAACCCCAGGAGTCATGTTTCCCTTGCCAGCTGATGATGAGAGCCCCCACTGACAGCCCCTGAGCTGGGTTTGCCACTGCATTGGCTCCACCCCAAGAGCCCTTAAGGAGGTCCCCAGAAACATAGGATCCAGGCATGCCAGCACCACATCCCTAGTCAAAAGGATCCATCCCAATGCCCATACTGCCCAAAGATATGACGATAAAATAAAACAAACCATTATTGAAAACGATTAAGATTGAAGTGCAGGAGGGTTGATAAGAAAGCTGCTGTCAAAGAAACTGAGATTAGGTCCATGCAGAAAACTTCAGTAAAGGAGGGGGCAAGCCCCCAGGACTACTTGCAGCTTATGATGTTAGAGGCTGTCCATCCTACTGCTGCAAGATCCTTTCCCATGCTGGACCATGCACCAGCTGGATCCAGACTGCATGGCTGCCCAACACTCCTGCCAAACCCTGAAGCCCACAAAGGTGACCCCTGGGTAAGCCCTGACTGCATCCTCACCACAAAAAGATCAGGTAGTAGCCATTGTGAAAGGAACCTTGGAGAGGCATTACTGAGTACAGACCTTAATGGACAGATGGTCTCATTCAGTAAATCAGCTTTATATGTATTCATGTTCTTTGTGAGGCGCTGTGACTCAATGCTAGAGCATCTGCTGGACACGTTCAGTCCCTGGCATTTCCAGCTGAAAAGACCAGGTGAAAGATCCTGGAGAGCCACTGCCAGTTGAGTAGATGATACTGATCTTGATGGATCAGTGGCCTTATCTTTATACCGTTTTCACTGTATAAATAAAACGGTAAGAGGAAGATGGGCAGGGGCCTCTTCCCCTCCCCCCCAGCCTGGCCAGGGGCAATCTGGCAACATAGCTGCCAGTTTGCCCTAGGCCGCTGACGGGCCTCCCGGGGGAGCAGACCAAGGTGCAGGGAGGGCAAGGGGGCTTGCCTGCTGCAGCAGGATTTTGACGGTGGAGGGAGGGGGGGATAAGGAATGTCCAAGGGGAGGGGGAATCCTTCCCTTCCCCCTTGGCCCGGCAAGCCCTCCAGCCGCCTCACAGTGAGGCGGCTGGAGCATTCCTGGCCCAAGGGGAAAGGGAAGCCACCCCCTCCCCCCCTTTCTAGCGCCTGTTGTATCAGTTACTTTATTTCTAGTTCAATATAAGGTAGTTTTGTGTGTTCCTCTATACCCTTGCTTCTACACAGGCTGCCATGGTTGTTCCTTGAATGCGTCATGGCCTCTCTCATATGGCCATTTTATTTGCATGTAGCCATAGGCCGTTACAAAAATATTAAGATTTTAAGAAACGTTTCAGCTTTTCCCACCAGTGGTTTCCTTTTGAGCATCTCATTGAGCTCTGTCAGATATTAGCATAAAGAAAGTAAATCCCGCTTTTAAAAGTATGTTAGATGCTTCTGTGAGTTTTTTGATCTGTGTATTTAGCATGACTATTGAGTTTTGTTGCTGGAAGCTGTTAAAGAGGGGGTGCAGCAGAAGTGTGGGTGTGAGGGGTTCAGTGAGTATCTGCCATGCAAACAGGGACGGGAGGCCCCGTGCCGAGCCCTGGGGAAGGAGATGCTGCAGGGACCGTTGAAGGAGCTGACAGTTAAAGCAGCGGTCCCCGACCTTCTTGTAGTCGGGGACTACCTCCGAGTGTGGGAGAGAGCCGGCGGCCCGGCCGCTGCAGCTGCATGTAAACGCACACACGCAGTCGCTGCACATGCGCGTTTTCGCCACTAAGTGGCGCTAATGTGCACGCGCGGAGCTGCCACGCATGCACGTTTTCGCCAGCAGGGGCGCAAACACGCATGCGCGCAGCTCCGCGCATGCGCGTTTGCGTCACTGGTGTGCCAGCGGCCGTGCCTGCCTCTTCCCTCCCTCTCGCTGCGGGGGGGGGGAGGCAGGCGCAGCCGCTGGCGGCCCGGTACCATGGCCTTTGTGGCCCGGTACCGGGCCGTGGACCAGGGGTTGAGGACCCCTGAGTTAAAGGATGGCAGTTGGGGAAATCACATGGTCGAGTGCTGGTGAGGGCCGAACGGACAAGGCTCTTTGAGTCCAGGGAATTAATAGAGAAGGGATGTTAATTGTTGGTGATCATGCCGAAAAGAACAGGCTACAGTTGACACCTCAAGGCAGAGTACTCTTCTGATGCAGTTAATCTCGGTGGCTGAGCAGAAGGTGCCTAGAAAGGTGACTTCTGACTCGGTTCACTTGCTCAGGTTGCTAACATGGGTGGTAACCTCTCAGGTCAATTACGGCAAACAGCAAAAAGCAACAGAAATGGGTCGCCCTGACCCTTCACCTTTAGGATTAGCATAAGGAAAGTGGGCACAGCGTACGTAGAGGAGAGCTCTGAGCAGGGGACTGTTTTGCTCCATCACCTGTGACTGGGAGATGGTCAGGTGGGAAACACATAGGTGAATCATGAAATTCAGGATCTGGTTCTCATATTAAGATGTACTTATAGATGTTTTTCTTCTTCGTTCTCTTCCCTGCCTCTGAGACCTCCTTTGTGTACAATGTACAAATTGGGATTTTTAGTGGCTACAATTGAGGGATCCTTTGGGAAGAGAAAAGCAGCATATAAGAACCAACTCTTCTTCTTCATGCTGGAGATGAGAAAATGTCACCATGTCTTGTGGAATTAAATATATTTAGTTTTTTTTTAACAATAAAAGGGAATCAAACTAGACTTCTGTTTTCCCTGATTTCCATTTTAGAGATTCTAAATGCATTTCTATCAGATTGCTGAGAACAGCAAAATGTGGTCCTTCTTCCCCTGGGATTCTCCCTTCTTATCTATCCTCTGTTGTGGGTTAAGCTCAGAACATGTGACTTGCCCAAGGTTAGCCTGTAAGATTCATGGATGCGCAAGATTTGAAATCTTCCCTATTCCTGCTTCAAGCCTCAAACCAGCTGACCCCATCATCTCTCTACCGTGTGATTCAATTTTGCAAAAATCTTTCCTGCTCATTCTGAAGCAAAGTTTATTAGCCAGAAAGCTTCTTGCAGTAAGTGGAGTGGTGTAAGAACAGTGGAGTCAAATACTAAGTCTCTAGTAAAGTTTTACCCCAACCTGCCTGTAGGTGTATTAGGCTGTTCTTTAAACAGCATTGCCTTCCATTTGTTCATCATTGATGTTACCTGGATTTTGTGAACTGTCCAGCTGATTTAAAGCAGTTTTGTTCACCAGCCATTCCAGTACAACTGAATGAATGTGGCAGCTTTGTTTCTAAATTAAGCTGCAGTGATATACGAGAGATTTGACATTTGCCTTGTCTGGGAAGTGTTAATGTTTGACCGATTTTATTCAAGTTAATGTTTAACTATTTAGTATTTTATCTGAACTTGCCAGCAAGAGCTAATTGACTTGCTACCAAAGCTGCCGTCAAAGGCATGCATGTGCTAGAAACGGAATTTGTTTCTTTATAATACAATATAATGCCGATAGCCAGTTTGCTTGAGTCCAGACACTAGTGAACGTGGCTCCAAATTTTGGGGTTGCAGAACTAGCTATCTCCAGGTTTGCAATTGGAAAAATATTGAGTGAAGGAAATGGTTTCATGTGTTTAGTTGCAACATTCTATGGCTTTTTGCTTGTTGGCAACAGACCTGTGAAAGACTTTAAAACGCATTCTGGTGTGGAAGAGTTGTTGCTTGGGGCAAATTTAAAATATAGGAAACCCCTCATCTGTGTGTCCAGCTGACTGGATTGGGACTATGTAGTGTAGTGCTTAAGAGTGACTTCAGCTTCCCTCAGGTATATTGGGGAGGCATATTGAGCCAAGTATCCAGAGTCAAGCAACTTTCCGACCTGCCTGGCCAACAGTTCCATTTATCAAATGGTGGAACAACCTACAAGAGGCTCGAAGATACCTGACTTAATACTGACCAACAGTCAGGAGCTGGTGGAGGTGGGGACACTGGGGGGGGGGGGATTGGCCATGTTCTCATAGAATTCCTGGGGGTGGGGGGGGCAATAAGACAGACTTCAATAAACTCAGAGACATGGTGAGAGTCATCCCAAAAATGCTTAAAGAGAAAGGAGCAAGTGATGGGTGAGCTCTCCTTAAACAAGGGCTATTGGATGCTCAGGCCATGGCTATCCCAAGGAGTCTATTTGGATGATCAGAGAACTTCAGGAGGAGCCAAGAAAGAAAAAGGAAATGCTCAAGAAATGGAGGGAAGGACAGACCTCCATCTGCAGGTTACCAAGCACTGTAGGTCAGTCATCAGAGCGGCCAAAGCTGGGAGTGAGCTGAGACTGGCCAGGGAAACCCAGTATAACAAGAAAAGCTTCAGATATGTGAGAAGCACATGAGTTAAGTAAATGAGGCAATAGGTCCACTGTTGAGCGAAGATAGAGAGACAGAAGACAGAGAGAAAGGAGAAAGGCTCAGTATTTGTTTTGCTTCTGTTTTTCCCCGGAAGAATGTGGACACATTTAGGGATGTAGCGTCAGATTCTGTGAGACACATGAGAATATCCTCAGGCTGACAGAGGGCTTCAATAAGGGTGGAACTTTGAAGAATAAATATTTTAATTGGGGGACTCCAAGAGAGAGATTTGGACACATTTTACAAGTTACCTCTTCATTTATATTTTACCGCCTTATTACATCACACAAGTGTATTTAAATATTAGACCACTGAAGAAGATTCCAGGAGGGGTTGAAATGCATTTGGCTTTTTTGTCATCCATCTATGTGTCAATATGATTTGGATTTGTGTGGTAGCACATGTTTAATGTCAATGTTTTAAAATTGTATATGTACATATGAATTAAAATGAATATTTGTATTTTAATATTTAATATATTCTGTTGCTGCTCAACCTTTTAGGTTCCTAGCTTATGTATACAGGTTGAATTACTTTGTTCCCTCTTTTGTTGTTCAGTACGTACATGTTCAGAATAAGTAGCTGGATGCTCTTTCGAAATGCAAGAGCAGCAGATTATAAACTGTGTGATTAATTCTTCTTGATGTGGCCCCTTTGGTTTTGTTTTTAAAAGGTAATTTTATGGAAGGATTACATTTATTACACTGAATTGGCTAAAAGGATAAAGAAACTAAGCCGCTGAGCTTCTGGGTAAATGCCAGGGAAAGAACACAGATAGTGCGAATGATATCCAGGAAACTGCTGTTCTTTGCTCAGGTGCTTCCAGGAAGGCTAAGCCATTTCCTTTCTAGTGCTGGAGTCAGAACATCTTTCTGCTGTGCTCTGGCCCTTGAAGGCTGCTTGTCCTGAGAGAAAGAGACTTTGATATTGGCCAGCAGTGGGGACCAGTACTTTGGGAATGGGAGCCAAAATAGTGAAGCATTCTGAAATGTAAGTCATTTTGAGAGGTAAAGGTAAAGGTATCCCCTGTGCAAGCACCGAGTCATGTCTGACTCTTGGGGTGACGCCCTCCAGCGTTTTCATGGCAGACTCAATACGGGGTGGTTTGCCAGTGCCTTCCCCAGTCATTACTGTTTACCCCCCAGCAAGCTGGGTACTCATTTTACCAACCTCGGAAGGATGGAAGGCTGAGTCAACCTTGAGCCGGCTGCTGGGATTGAACTCCCAGCCTCATGGGCAGAGCTTCAGACTGCATGTCTGTTGCCTTACCACTCTGCGCCACAAGAGGCTCTCTCATTTTGAGAGATTAATGGTCAAAAGGAAGGACTGTAAGTCAAAGAAGTTCTAGGAAGTAATTTAAAGAAACTGCTTCTCTGGATCCTGCCTCTGACAGGCAAGCAGGCTTTTGACCTTGACCAGCATGGTTGGGGCTCAAAGAATATGAAGCTCTCCTCTCTTAAGCAGAATAAGAAAAATGAAGGGACTATTATTCTGCACTACGCAGCACAGCTCCTGCAATGTGCTCTACTTTCTTCTTTATGGTACATCATGCTTTAGACCTGTTTTTGTTTGCATTGTTTTTCTAGTTCTGTAAACTTGGTCCTACTGTATTGATTGTTTGTTGAACTGGACACATTTCTGCAGATTCTGGCTATGTTTCTTATCATTACAAAATTTGAAAATATTGTAGAGATGGTTGCAATTGTAATAAGTATTGTAGGAATTTATAGTTTGCGTGTCCTGCAGTCTTGTTAGAACACATCTTTGCTCATTTACCGAAGATGGAATAGGACAAGTGCTGTGAATCCTTTACACCAGTGGTCCCCAACCTTTTTATCACCACTCAACGCCGGAGACCACTCACTGGGGACCACTCAACGCCTTTTACTGAGGCCCGGTGGGGGGGGGGGTAGTTTACTCCTCTACTCTCAACCACTGCCCTAGCGCTCTCTGATCGCTATGGTAATGTTTAAACATCCCTTCAAAATAAGATACAGACACGCCACAACAATGAAGTGTGTTGTAAAGGGCTGGGGGGGATGAAGTAAAGGGCCGGGGGGGGGGGGGAGAAGGCGTCCTTCGGGGTCCACCTCCAATTAGTCTAACGGTCCACGGCCCACAGGTTGGGGATCTCTACTTTACACAACATTCCGTGGATTTACAAAATGTACATCAGATATGTGTATTTATGTCTGTACATTTACTGAGATTTGAAATTTGTACACTATATTTCAGTTCAGATTTTGTAATCCAATTTGAATCCCAGTAAGAATGGTTGTTAATGAATTTGTTAATAAATGAATAGTAGTATTCACTGTAGTATTCCTAGCAGACTTTGTCAAACAGTCTGTTGGGTAGGGGTGAAGTAGTAGTTTTCACTGCAGTTAAATGGTTACATTAGTCAACACTTTGCAAAATACCTGTGTCATTTTCTTGTGTTCTTTTCTTCCTCACCGAAAGCTCATCTTGGAGACTACAATTCTTGTATCCATCTCCCAGGATATCTCTCAGACTGTCGCTTTGTACCAGAGCAAAATAAAGATTTTCTAACCAAAGTAGAATCATTACATGAACAACACAGGTAATTGCAGCGTTACATCCCCAACTACCTTTTCTCTCTACCTTGTAATTCAGATCCAAGAGTTTTTGTGTGTAATGCCATGTCTACCTTCAGCCTTATTTTGATACTTAAAATCCAAAGAGTCTCTCTTCACCTGCAATATTCCATGAGTGAAAATAATCACTAGTTCATCCTGGCATCTGTATTCATGCCAGATACAGATCTGAAAAAACAAAGCTGCTCAGGGGAGTTTACACAGCGATGTCACATTCTACTTTTTGCCTCTGCTAAGAGGAAAGCAGGCAACTCTGGCGAAGGTGATTTTACTTTGTCAGGTATCAGATGGGAGCTTTGACTCTCCAAAGCTCATATCCCAAAAATAATTCTCTTAAGTGGCTGCTGGACTCAAGTTCAGCTGTTCTTGACTGTTGTGTTGTTCCTGAGTAGGTGGCAGTGTGAGTAAAGCTATAGCATAGTATAGTCCTTTCTCTAGGGGGATGATTGACCCTCTGGCACAGGCTTCCCCTTGTCAGTACTGGAAAGGAGCCAGTTGCGGGAAAGATGGATAAAGACTCAGATAGTCCTCCTGTCTCTGTCAGATGTCTCAGGAAAGAGGGAGGTGGTGGAGATTATATATGGGGGGGGGAGTTGATCTATATAGGAAAAGTATGAGCAAATCACGTTTGAAATTCATATTCTTCCTCTGAGCTACAAGACATGATTTTAAAGTGGAAAGGGATCGGATCTTTATTTATTACACACGCTCACTCACTCACTCACCACTCACTCACTCACTCTGAATGTATTTGGGTAATTATATTCAGAAAACTTTTCTCATAGATGAATGACTTTCTGTAATGTTAATATTTTATTCCATTAATCTTTAATGTCTTCTCCCCTAGTGGCCTCAAAAAATCAGAAGCAGAGTCCTGCTACATCAACATAGCACGAACGCTTGAATTCTATGGAGTAGAATTACACAGTGGTAGAGTATGTTTACCATGTTGCTTTATATTTAGAGTATTTTTAAGATGGCTCTGTTGTTGGGAACGGCGACTATGAATGCAGGGTTCATGGTAATCTGAAATGACATCTTCTAGACCAGCGGTCCCCAACCTTTTTGCGATTGAGTACCGCCTACGGGGGTGGGAGAGAGCAGCCATTTTGTGGTTGCATGTACTACTCTGTGTCAGAATTCCAAAGATGCCTATTGGCTCAGAAAGATTGTGGACCCCTGTCCTACTCTGACTGCTATACCACACTGTCTCTCATTTCTCATCTTGGTACTGTGGTTAAGAGGGGCAGCCTCTAATCTGGAGAGCCAGGTTGATGCCTTACTTCTCCACATGCAGCCAGCTGGGTGACTTTGGGCCAGTCCCAGTACTCTCAGAGCTCTCTCAGCTCCACCTACCTGACAGGGTATCTGTTGTGAGGAGAGGAAGGGAAGGTGATTGTAAACCACTTTAAGACTCCTTCAGGTATTAAAAAGCTGGGTGTTACGTGGCCCTGATGCTCTTTCCTCTTATGGCCTGCATGGAAGAACTGCTCAATAATTGCCCAGTGTCACATCTAGAAGTCATATCTGGAGAAGAATGGGGAGGGGAAAACCATTCATTCTTAATTTGCATATGCTCCTCCCTCCGGGACCTTTTAGAAGATTAAGATTCTTTGTTCTGTAGCTTCCCAATTTACCAATTTCTTCTGTGGTGTGTTCTTATTTCTAGGATCTGCATAATCTGGACCTGATGATTGGCATTGCTTCAGGGGGTATTGCTGTTTATAGAAAACTTATTTGCACAAGCTTCTATCCATGGTAAAATAATTTTGTAATTTATATATGAATGAAGTTTTCCCTAACTTTAGAACTTGAAAATAATCCTTTGTTTTCAGCAGCAAGCACTGCAGTTTTGATTCAGCTGCTACTTTCAGACTGAGACTCACGTTCTTCTGGGTAGTTCCATCCCTGGTCCTTGCCTTTTCATCTTGTTGAGAGAGTCCCTCTTGCATCACAGATACTTCTCTCTGGGAGTGGGGTATGCGCTGTGGCAGGCAACCCTCTTCACTTCAGGACATGTACATGAACGCTGATACCCAGAACAAAACTTTGTGGGTTTTAAAGATGTCACTGGACTCCCAACTTTGCCCTGCTGCTTCAGACCAACACAGCAACTCACCTGAATCTGTCTTCAGGAGAGGTATCTTTATATCAACCATCTGAAGTTCTTGGCGCAGTACACAGTCCACTCCCCCCCCCCTCCACTCACACACACACAAGGCCTCTGGATACTATGTAAACCATCAAGAACGCATGACCACTGTCACACTTTCTTGTCTCGGCTGCAGCCTATGGGAGAGTTATGTATCCTGTTGCACCAGATGCTCAGAAGGATAGTATCTGGGCAGGCCCTCTCAACCAAGCTCCACAGATAAATGTTTTTGCCTTGTCAGACAACAAACAGCAAGTGCCAGTGGTTTTGTGCTAGGGAATCTCTCTCACACTGTCTTGCTCTCACTCACTTTCTTCAGTTTGAATCCCCAAGTAAGCAGCTTTAGAATAACTTTTTCTGACTTGGGTGGGTGGGTGAGGCTTGATTATATGCTGGAATGGTTTATGCTAGAGAATTTGTCTCTAAAATGTAAAATTTGGACTGCAGGACAGTACAGTTGAGTAGTTCCTGTAAAAGGCTAGTATATTTGGAAGCAAGGAGAAATGAGATATGGCCAAGTGTCATCAGTTGATGACCTCTTCAGGTAGCCTTTGCCCATCTGCCATGGATGGGCAGTTAGAAGTATGAACCACTTGTCGATAAAATCAATCTGCAATATGGGAAACATGCATTTATTTACTATTGCAAAGTTGTGTTTCTGGTAACTGACTTCACACTGTATAATGCTACATTCCAAGTTTTAAAAAATCTTATCTGCTCATTTGTTGCCCGACTATTAGTTTGCACTTCGTTATGGAAGAATTATTTTTAGAAGCAAGAAATGCTTCATGGGGCATATTCAGATGGAAGAGCAAGGTTAACAGAAGGAAGCAGGCAGCAGGGGAAAGTGATCGTAATGAATTCTAGGGATTAATGGCAAAGGGATAAGAATTACATAAGTATATCTACTTCTCAACAAGGTCTTTTTGAGACAAAAAACATTTGTCGTCCTTCAAATAGAACCAAATGTAAGAGGCTTCAGGTACCTAAATATCAATGTCTGAAGCATGGCAATAAAAAAGGAAAAGCTTGAGCTTCTCATAGAGACAGAGATATGATTTAGTTGGCATTACAGGAACTTGGTGGGATGATTCCCATGACTGGAACGCAGTAGTGGAAGGCTATGAGTTGTTATCTTGAGAAACCTATATGCAGGTCAAGAAGCAACAGTGAGAACCGGGCATGGAATCACTGTTTGGTTCAAATTGAGAAAGGAGTTCGGCAAGGCTGTATACTGTCGCCTTGCCTATTTAACTTGTATGCGGAGCACATCATGAGAAAGGCGGGATTAGAGGAGTCACAAATTGGGATCAAGATTGCAGGGAGAAATATCAACAACTTCAGATATGCAGATGATACCACTCTAATGGCAGAAAGGGAAGAGGAACTAAAGAGCCTGTTCATGCGGGTGAAGGAGGAGAGTGCAAAAGTTGGCTTGAAACTCAACATCAAGAAAACAAAGATCATGGCATCCGGCCTTCTCAATTCCTGGCAAATAGATGGGGAAGAAATGGAGATAGTGACAGATTTTATTTTCCTGGGCTCCAAGATCACTGCAGATGGGGACTGCAGCAAAGAAATTAAAAGACACTTGCTCCTAGGGAGGGAAGCTATGGGAAATCTAGGCAGCATCCTAAAAAGCAGAGACATCACCCTGCCAACGAAAGTGCGTCTAGTCAAGGCTATGGTATTCCCAGTTGCAATGTATGGCTATGAAAGTTGGACCATAAGGAAGGCCAAGCGTCAAAGAATTGAGGCTTTTGAACTCTAGTGCTGGGGAAGACTCTTGCGAGTCCCTTGGACTGCAAGACGAACAAACTGGTCAGTCCTAGATGAGATCAGCCCGGACTGCTCCTTAGAAGGCCAGATCCTGAAGATGAAACTCAAATACTTTGGCCACCTCATGAGAAGGAAGAACTCCCTGGAGAAAAGCCTAATGCTGGGAGTGATTGAGGGCAAAAGAAGAAGGGGATGACAGAGAATGAGGTGGCTGGATGGAGTAACTGAATCAGTAGGTGCAAACTTAAATGGACTCCGGGGAATGGTAGAGGACAGGAAGGCCTGGAGGATCATTGTCCATGGGGTCGCAATGGGTCGGACACGACTTCGCACCTAACAACAACAAATGAGTTGTTCAAAAGAAACAGAAAAAGTCAAAAAGGAGGTGGAGTGCTACTGTATGTGAGGTGAGGACTCACTTATCAAGAGATACTAGAGGGGGAGAGAGACACTTTGTTAGAAAGTGGGTGAATATAGGAGGGAAGAACAAAATATAGTGGTCGGCATCTGCTGCAGACCACCTAACCAGGGTGAAGATGTGGATGCTTTCTGCCTTGAGCAGCTTGATAGACTTTCCAGGGAACAGCACCTTATAATTCTGGGTGACTTCAATTTCCCTGTTGTGTTCTGGGAAACAAACTCTCTGACTTGCCTGGCTAACAGTTTCATTTATCAAATAGTGGAAGAACCTATGAGAGGCTTGCCCATACTTAACATAATACTAACCAAACGGCAAGAACTGGTGGATGGAGTGAAGGAAGTGGGGAACTTGGGAAGGAATGTCCTCTTAGAACTTCTTATAAGTTGGGGAGCCAAGGAGGTTCATAGTCAGACATGTCTTTTAGACTTTTGTTGGGCAGACTTTAGTGAATTCAGAGATGTGATGAGAGTCATCCAATGGACCAGGATGCTAGAAGAGCTATTAAATAGCTATTTAATAGCTATTAAACAAGAGCTATTAAATGCTAAAGCTATGACTATTCTAGCAAGATGGAAACATGGTAAGGGATCCAAAAAGCCTATTTGGATGAACAGAGAACATCAGGAGGAGCTAAGGAAGAAAAAGGAAATGTTCAAGAAATGGAAGAAAGGGTGGCCCTTTCTCCAGTTGTATTTCAGTTGTACATATTTTCATGGAGCATAATTTGTGTGTTTTTTTCCCCAGGGTGAACATAGTAAAAATTTCTTTCAAACGTAAGAAATTCTTTATTCAGCTGCGGCAAAAACATGTGAGTACAATTGCATAGGCATTTTCTAATTGTAACTTTACATGAACTGTGCAATTAAGTTGGGTAGCCAAGTTATCCCAAGATGCTTGTTATTCTTATTACTCTTAGCCTCTCTTCTGTAGTTGAGAGGGAATCTCTCTTCTTGGACTCCTTTCTCTCACTCTTAAACTGTTCTGAAGGTAGCAGTCTCAGCTCAGTATCACCCAGTGCCATGGATTTTATTACATCAGTATGGTGTAAAGGTGAGAGCATTTAACAAGAATCTGTGAGACTGGATTGATATCATCACTCTACCCTTTAAACTTTATGCCAGTTCTGTGCACTTAGCCTGACCTACCTCACACGGTTGTTGTAAGGATGAAGTAGGGGAGAGTAAGATATGCTTCCTTGAGTCTGTGGAGAAGGGGTTAGGATAAAAGTCTACAGCAGACTTTCTCAACAGGATTTTCATGAAAACCCTGGGGGTTTTCATCAGGCTCGGAAGGGTTTCGCTGTTTAGGTGGGAGTTAATTATTTTTAATACAGATTTTTAAATTTTAAAAAAGGGTGCTGTCATACATGGTTATGTTGACTTGGTCCCCCTCCCCAAATGGCCAATGATAGACCTGTAGGGAGTAGAAAGGGGTGTGGGGCCCCAGAATCCTTATAGGCTGAGGTTTATCACATGTGGTAGCAACGGGAGTCCAGAAAGACAAGTAGTCTCCTTTTAATTTAACTGAGTTTCGGTGGGAGGGGTGGCACAGGATAATGGAGTGGTGGATGTCTACTCCTGCCTTGTTCCTGGCCCAGCAGAGTAGGCCATTCAACTGTTTCAGGCGTTGGGGGCTGGGGGAGTGACAGAGTATGATGTCACATCCAGTTGGAGCATCTGGGTGATGTCACTTCTGGTGACACGTGACTTCTGGGGCATGGCAGGGAGGTGTAGGCTGCTAACAGCATTTTTGGAGTATCTTGAAGCCTGAAGGATTTCTCAACAGTAAAAAGGACGAGAAGGTCTGGTCTGTGGGACAGAAAATTCAGAGTATTTATTTAACAGAGCATGTAGGAAGTGTTTAGCCATCTATTGTTTCTGTGAGCCCTGCTCAACTCAGTTGCAGTTAAGTCTCATTACTTGCTTTTACATCTAGTCTAAACTCCTTTAAGATTAACAGACAGCAAAATCCTGATCATTAAAGTTTTAATGCAAAATTGAGGAAATGGGCTAGAGGGTTAAAGCAATTACCTAGGTGTCCTTTAATCACTTCAGCTCAGGCCTTTCGTAATGCCAGACTGCAGCTCCTCTGGCACTGAGTCACTGGACTTGAGTGAATTGCTCTTACATCACAGGGCTATACACACCCTTTTTAGGAGTGTTGTCTAATCTTACTGCGTCCTAGGATAATGCTGCAATATTCACTAGCCACACCCACTGGCAGAAGTTTTGTAAGAGTGAAGCAGTTGAAAAGTTCATGGTTCTTTACAATGTGCAACTAGAGTACTTGATCTGATTCCCCAAAGCGAATCTTAAGTCTCCTGTTGCATATTTTTTTTTCTGCTTGACTGCTTTGGTCTCCCTCCTGCTTTATTCCAGGATATTGGTTCAGGCAAGGCAAAATGAAACAGATTCTTTCAGTGTAAAGGAGTGTTGATATGTTCTAGGCACTGCATCACAAGCTGTATCAGGTTCTGTGAGAATTTCTGTATTTCAAACACTTGGTGGTTGCTGAGGGATTTCCCACACCAGTAAGAGAGAAACAAGAGTTACAGAGCAAAAAGTGAAGTTTTGCTGGTATGGGCAGTGAGTGAAGTTGCAGAAATAGTCTTAGTGATTTTGACCCCCAGGCAAAACTCAATTGAACCCCTCTGAATCACTCAGGCAGCCTGGTGGGAGGGTGGTTGTGGGGGGCACACCCTACAGCCCATCATTCTTGTCAGGAACCAGGCAGAAGACACCCCAGGGAGACCTTGTCAAGCCAGTCCTTGAGACCACCAGTAGTGAACATAGATGAAACCTGGGTTATGAATCCGGGTTCATGACACTCTGCTCCTTTCAATCCCCCTCCCCCTCCCCACCTTGAAGTGCTGGTGAGGGGCCCGGCTTGTCCGGGAACCATTCATGGAATTTCTTTACCAAAATGGGAGCGCTAACGTACTCTGCATCCACCTACTCATTGTCAGAGTCTGGAAACCCCTTCCAGGCCACCAGGTATTTGCAACTGTTTGCGGGACAGTGTGGAATCCACGAAGTCTGAGAGTTCGTAATGGGTTTCCTTCCCCACCATCACAGGAGGAGGGGGGGGCAGCTTGTGATGCCATTTATCTGAGGTGGCGCCTGTTTCAACAGAATGACATGAAACACGGGGTGCATCTTCTTGTGAGCGGCAGGTAACTGGACCTTCATGGCCACCTCGTTGATAACATCAATGACCTGAAAGGGACCCACGAATTGATAGCTACGTTTTTTACAGGGTCACTGGTTCTTGAGGTGTTTGGTGGAGATGAATACCATATCCCCTATGGTAGTGGTCCGCAACCTTCTGGCTGTGCCGGAGTGGGGGGAGAGGGTGGCCCGGGCCAGCGCAAACGTGCGGCACATGCGCGTTTGCGTCCGGTGGGGAGATAACTTGGAGATGATTTCCCAGGGCCGGCCAGGTGTTTCCAGGGGTTTGAGGAGCTCCTGGGGCTTCCCAGCCATCCACTTGGTTGTGAGGCAGATTGGACACCCGCCCACGTAATTTTCCACATCCTTGCGATCTTGGGGCCATCAAAATTGGTGGCAAAGGAGGCTCCAGATCTTGAGGAACCCAAAGTGTCCTGCTGCCTTGCTGTCATGACAATTCTCCAGGATCTTGCTCCTGAGGGGTGCAGGGATATACAATAGGTCCCCCCAGTACCAGTGTCCCTGGTGCTCGGTCAGCCCCTGGGACCAGGAGGGAATTTTGGGATTGACCTTGAGGGCCTTTTTTAGCTCAGCCAGGTCCTCCCCTTTGGGTGCATTCCCGCCCCCCCCCCACACACACACACACCCCTTTGGCACAGTTCTTGGTTTGCACCATCAGGCCCAGTTGTTGAGGATTAAGGATGGTGTCTACCCGCTACCCCAGGCAGAAGACACCCCAGTGAGACCTTGTCAGGCCAGTCCTTGAGACCACCAGTAGTGAAATGCAAAAGGAAGTTTTATTCAAGAGTCTAGCACAAAGTTCGTTGAAGCAAACGTCTTGGCAGAGACAAAGCACCATAAACCCCAAAGGATATTTATACAGTAGACCAAATAGGGGAGGGGGGGAAAGGGGTTCCTAGGCAGGAAGGTACAAAGGTGGGAAGGGGCCCTTGGTTCCCAGCGGGGTCAGATGGCTTCCCTTTGAAGTGAGACAATTACAAGTGTTGATACTTTGCAGACACTACACGGTCATTAGGAGCAGGGTGAGAACAAGAGGGGGGGTGTCTTTCTCTTCCCTTTACCCCCTCTCCCCTTTCAAAGCCCATTTTTCTAAAATGGGCTTTGAAGCTAGTATTTAAATAAATGTCACCAGTGATCCCATAACATCAAATAGCCTCCCCTACAAAAGACACTCCCATGAAAACATAAGCACCTTGTTTGGGAAGGTATCTAGAATACATAATGACTTAGAAATAATAACCATACTGATGTAGCTGCTGCTCATGAGAGCTATTTTAATTGGTTTTTAATGTTGAGAATTGTTTTTAACGTATTTTACTATTCCTAATTATAAAGTTGTACAGTGCCCTGAGCTAGCTTGCAGGAAGGGTGGTATAAAAATCACATAAATAAAACTTTCTTAAGCACTGGGTTTTCCCTGCCTCAAAAAAACAGCCCCTCCCCGAATAACCCCTGGAATAATTCTCCTGTATAGCCTACTAGAAATTAAGCCCGCTGTAGGTAAAATACAGAGGACGCTAGTGGATAGGGAGGAATAAAGGGACTAAGGGAGGTAGAAGCGGGAAGGAGGGATTGGAGTGGGAAAGGAGGAAAAGGGGTGGGTGAAGGGATGGATAGAAGGGAGAAAGAGGAAGGGGGAAAGAGAGGAAGTGAGAGTGAGAGAGAGAGGCAGGAAGTAGATAGAGAAACAGGAAGTCAGGATGGAAGGAAGGGAGGAAGGCAGGCAGGTAGGTAGGTGGCCTGGGAGAGGAGGGGGAAAGGAGGGGGTGTTGTGCAGGGGGGTAGTAGCAAGGGAGGCGTGAAGGGGGGAAGAGCACGGGGTAGAGAGGGGGTGGGTGCATGGTTTCACGTATGCCTGAATCAAAAAACACCCTCCCCCCCTTCAAGTTTTTGCATCAGTTTTACATTCTAGAGCAGGGGTAGTCAAACTGCGGCCCTCCAGATGTCCATGGACTACAATTCTAGACCCTGTTCGAGAGGATTGTCTAAACCCTGTTCTAGAGGGTTGTCATTTGGGTTGTGGTGGTTGTAGCCTGGTTTCCAAGAATGCTCACTTTTTATGTGGCTTTTCCCTGGTTCCAGTCATATTCTGGGCATTGAGGGGAAGCCCCCTCTCTGTTGTTTCTTTTCTTCCCTGTGATCCTCCTTCCTGACTTGGCCAAGGAATAAGCTGCTGAGAATGGAAAGTCATGGGTAGGATCAAATTCTGTACAAAACTAATGTGATACTTCCTATTCAGGGGCAAGATGCAAACACCAATAGTGTAGCATGACTGGCAAAATCCATCATTATTTATGCAGTCAGCAGGTTGAATTAGAAGAATTCACTGCCCGTTTCCTCTAGAGGAAGATTCACAGGAGAGAGGGTAAAAATCAAATGCCCTGACCTACATTGTCCAGGTCTCGTCAGGGCTTGGATGAGAGACCTCCAAGAAATACCAGGGTTGTGAAGCAGAGGCAGACAACACAAGCCATCTATTAATAGGTTTAAGTGCCACTTGATTATAAAGTTGAAATCACTTGGCCATCGCTCTCCTTCCCTAGCTAATGTTGAAATTCCTGTATTGCTAAATGCTGATGATACCGTTCTTCTTTCCCATGCTTGGTGTAGTGGTTATAAGCAGCGGTTCCTAATCTGGTGAGCCAGGTTTGATTCCCTGCTCCTTCATGTACAGCCAGCTTGGTGACCTTGGGCTAGTCACAGTCCTGATAGTGCTGTTCAGGTCTCTCTTAGCCAGCACCACCTACTTCACAGGGTGTCTGTTGTGGGGAGAGGAAGGGAAGGCGATTGGAAGCCGCTTTGAGTCTCCTCCAGGTAGTGAAAAGCAGGGGATAAAAACTAGCTCTTCCTTTTCTGAATGCCACTTGCCTTGAAAACCCAACAGAGTCACCATAACTGAGCTGTGACTTGACAGCACTTCCCACCATCACCAAAATCACAAATAAGTTTTGGAGAGCTGGAAGAATATTTAGCAACTGAATGATGAGGAGGGAGGAGCAAAGTCAAAGTTGAATTTAACTGTAGGCCTCCTTATGTATAGCTAAATGTATCTTTTTCTGTTGCAAACAATGGTAATACGAGGCCATCTTGCAGCTGTACGTGGAACTGCAATGTGAAATTTGTAAAATGGATGTATAGGGCATTTTCTTTAGTTTGGGAATGTGCACTGTGACTCAGATTATATTGCGACCAAATAATAGAAACATGCCCATCTGAAGATGAATTATTCTGACTGTCTGTTCAGCTGCTACTGGTCTAGACTTGAGTTTTGCCTAATATGATTGCTAATAGGGCTGTGCAAGGTGGGCCCAATTCAGACCACTTCAGGTTTGGATGAATCCTATTCGGACTGTTCTGATCTTGTAATAGATCAATTCGGATTGATTCGGGTTCGGCCGAAACGCTGAAACACCCGAATCGCCAATGACTTGTATTGGAAATCCCCGCTTTCCGGCCTTTCCCAGGGGCTGGAGGGGAGGGGTTGTAAATTATACTCCTCAAACTTCCAGGGAAGCTCAGAGGGTCTCTTCCCTGACTCCCCTCCAATTTTCAAGAAGCTTGGACCAATCCTAGGGGCTTCCAAAGGGTGCCCCCACCGGCCCCATTATATCCTATGGGACAGGCTCTTTAGTCTGATGTTGGTTCCCATCATAGATTATAATGAGGCGGATGGGGAATGGAGGAGTGGCCAATTATGGCCATGCAATTACAAATGCCTTTCCTTTTTGTATGCAGCTGAGCTGCTGCCTTGCTCAAAGGGGGGAGGAAAGGGAAGTTGGGAAGGATGGGGCTAGCCAATAGGTAGGCAGCGGGTTTCTCTTCCAGCTCCTTTGCGTTCCAGGCTGCTGAGCTCACTGGTCCTGCTGTGCTCTTGTAGAGACAGATTTCACTCCAACTCACATGCTGCTAGATATAATGGGATGGGTGGGAGCACCCTCTTTAGAAGCCCCTAGGTCTTCTTGAAACCTAGAAGGGAGTCACTCAGAGAACAGTTCCCCCATTCCCATAACCTCCCCTGGGGTAAAGGGACACTGCATGCCAGAGCTTCAGGGGGACAGCTGTGGCTGGCTGCCTAAGCAGTGCTTGGGTGTCAGCCTCCAGGTGAGAACTGGAGAAGCACTGAGGTCCACTCAGAGCTCACCTGGGTTCCCCTGGAGAAGAGAGGTGGGCCTGCAATGGTGGTAGGGGGGAATCTTCCTGCACCACTAGTAACCAACCTCCAGGGGAGACCCAGAAATCACCCAAAAAAAGCCACAGAAGGGGGAAAGTCCATGGTGCTGACCTGCTACCCCAGGAAAGCCTCAGAGAGCAAATGGAGGAGCTCAGGGTAATCTGGATGCATCATCCATGCTCTAGTCATCACTGGCTCTCACATCCAGCCTCCCCCCCACCTAACAAATACAGAAAAATCAAGAGGAAGACTCGCTTTTCACAACCCAAAGGAGTCTCAAAGCAGCTTCCAGTCACCTTTTCCTTCCTCTGCTCAAGCCACCACCTTCAACCACAACTTCAAGTGCTCTCCTCAGGCCACATCCTGAGAGAGCCCTTACAGAACTGCTCTGGGAGAACAGCTCTGGCAGGAAACAGACAAATTATCCTAAACTGGCAGAGAAAAAACCACTGGACCCTAAAGCACAAACCACAACTAAAACCAGCCACCCAAAGATCCCCAAAGGTGGCACTCTAGTAAAACAGGCCCTGCAGAGTCCTAGCAGAAAAAAACAAATCCCAAAACCACAAATCACCCCCAAACTCAGCCAACCCCCACCCCCCAAAAAACCCCAGCAACAACACAATTCAAAACAACTTCAACAACTCAAGAATAAAAATATATTAGTCTGACCTATAGTGGAAATCTGATTTCTAGATGCCTCTATGCTTTAGGTGAATTTAATACCAGAATCCTGGGAGTGGGACAGCCCAAATCTTGCCCTATGTATCTTGGCCATCGGATGATTCCTAAATGTCAACAAGCTTTTTTGATGTCTTGCCTTAACTCAATCCGACTGGCTGAACTTTCTTCCCATTTTGGAAGGATTCATCTAAATGATAGATTTGTAGCTGTGTTGCCGAGAGTCTTGATAACGTGCTCCATTATTTCATAGAAGATATGGAATCATGTTTGCCGCTCCCTTTTTGAAGGATCCGGTTTGTCTTCCAGCCCATTATTAACTACAGATTCTTTTGGATGGAAGTGATCATAATATCACTCTGACCATTGCCAAATTTTTCTTCAGTGTAATTAGATCTGGACAACTTGATGTTCTAGTTGTTACGGTTGTATTAGTAATTATTATTATCATTAATTACTGTTACTGTTATTGTTTCTTCTGTTGTTGAATCTTTGATGCTCAAGACTAGTCATAAGAAGGAAGGTGGGAAGGAAGGAAGGGCTGACTTATTAAAACTGTTTTGGTGTGTATTTTTTTATTATAGTGTGAATCCAGGGAACACATAATTGCCTTCAATATGTTGAATTACCGAGCATGCAAAAACCTCTGGAAATCTTGTGTTGAGCTTCACACATTTTTCCAGGCAAAGAAGCTGCTACCTCATGAAAAGAAACTACTTTCCCATTATTGGACGACGGGCTCTCGAACCCCAACAAAGTGAGTGGATGCTCCTGAACTGGAAACTTCTGAAAACTAATCTGTAAACCGCTCTTGCGGAGCGGTAGGAATAAAAGGGTAAGGGCTAAAGGGGAGGAGAAAGGGCGGGCCCTGTCCGGGATAAAAACTCGGAGGGCCCTATTGCGGCTCTTGATTGGGCCCTCTGAATGTCAATCCAGGGCCAAGCGGCCAATGGGGAGCCACGCAAAGTGTGGCTCCCCATTGGCTGCTGGGCCCGGCTGGAGAGTCACCGCACAGAAGAAGGTGCCCTTCTGACACGGTGAGTCCTCCGGCCGGCTTCTCTTTGCCCCAGGGAAAGGAGTAGGGCCTCCTTTCTTGCCCTGGCTGCCTTAGCACTGCGTGGGGTGGGGTGGGGGGCTGGTAACCGGGGGCCTTCTCCCGGGCCCAGGAACAGCCTCTTCCCAGGGTCGGGAGAAGGCCTCGAGTCGCAGCAGGGTGGGTGGGGAGGCCTGGGGGGGGGAAGCTCTTTCACGGTGGCCTGGAGTGTGATGGCTGGCTCTTAGAGCCGGGGGAGCGGGAGAGCTGCGCTGGCCCCGCCCACCAACTGAGCTGCCTGGCAAACTCCACAGACAGGCAGAGAGGGAGAGACAGAGAGCAAGAGACAGCAAGAGAGACAGACTGACAGACAGACAGACTTGACACACAGACTGACAGACAGAGACACAAAGAGAAAGACCCCTTTCTGAGCTGCCAACTGAGCTGCCTCACAAACTCCACAGCATGTCTCAATTTACATTGCTAACGGCAGGGGCTCTTAGCTAACAGAATTCCTGCCTAATGCAAAGGGAGATAATACCTCTGTGCATCTCTGTTAGTGTTTCTGTGCATGTGTGCGAGAGAGAGAGGCAGAGTCACAGACAGCCTGAGAGAGAGAGAGAATAAAATCAGAGTCCTGTGACACCTTTAAGACCAACAGACCTTTATTAAGGCCGTGAGTTTTCGAGTGCAAGCACTCTTTGTCAGAGAGAGAAAGAGAGATACACACACACAGAAAGAGACAGAGAGAGACTGAGTGGGTGGGTGGATTTCACATGCCACCACAACCGTGCCTGACACTTGGACACATCTTAACCTTTTTTCCTTACTGCCACAGACTGAATCACCTTCTCTCCTCCTTCCTTCATTCTTCTGCAGTACTGTGTCGCCCGTCTTGGTCAGTCCCATTCCGTACTCACTCCTCAATAGCCTCCTGCCCAACACACTTTTCATGCTCAACACCTATTATGCCCCCCCTTAAGTCCCCACCTCAAGACAACCCCACCACCCTCCAACTCCGCCTCTTCACAAGACAGCCATAACTACCTTTTAACTCCACCAGTTTAATCCCTCCTTAACCAAACACTACTGCACATTCCCACCAACTATATCTTCACTTTCCTGAACCTCTCCCATCCACTCTGCCCAAACACCTACAATACCACTTGCACCAACACCCAGCCACCAACAGCACTCTCTGATCTACACTTTCTAGCGCCCGTTGTATTTAAACGTACAACGGGCTTTAAATCTAGTGTCTTATATAAACCACTTTGCATCCCAGCCAGGGATAAAATCGGGATATAAATAAATGCAGAATACAGTGTCCTTGCTGAGGTTGCTGCAGATCTAGGATTGCGAGGACCGGAAGCTCTTGGTCAGTGTCTCTAGTTCAGTCCTATCTGGTTTCTCTGAGAGCTCCTTTGCTTTCAGATGGTTCAGGAAAGCGGATCAGTGGGACTTATCCACCCTTCACCTAGGACACATGGAACGGGCTAAAAGTATAGGGTCATATGGAGAGATTTTACTTCTCGCTGAAAGGCCAAAGTGACTCATCTTATCAGTGGAGTCTTCGTGCTGCTGTGACTCTTCTACTGGCATCAGTAAGACAAGCAGGGAGGGGGTGTGACAAAGCTGGTGGGCTTTTGTAATTTAAGTTGGTTTCAGTGACTCATGTAGTAGAGCTAGACTCCTTTTTTCCTCCAGAAGGGGACTGTTTCCAGGCGTGTGCCCTTTAGTACAGATAGCACATGGCTACAATAGTTCCAGTTATTCTGGGATTCAGGCCAGAGCCATTACTCCATCATTGGCGCCAGGGAAATAACACCATTCCTAGGGTTTGACTTTAAAGATGAGCATTTGGCTCTTGTTCTTAAACTGTATTTGACATACATTCAGGTTACTTTCCTAGCTACATGAGCATAGTAGTTAAGATGTCTTTTGAGAGTTTCCCATCTCAAATGCAAACCATAATGCATTTTTTTAAGTGTTCATTTTATAATGATCATTCCTTGGTGTTCTCCTGAAGCTGCTCAGTGGAGTCAGACGTGCACCAGGAACAAAATCCTCTGTGCTGTCCAGCATTTGAAATGCTTTTAAAATGGAAGGAGGGAGACTGCAGCCAGAGATGATTGTCTCAGAAGGTCTTGAGCAAAATTCTGTCTCAGGCACGGGGTTTAAACCCGTCTTAATAATTAGTCTGTAACAGTTGAAAAGAGCAAGAGGCCAGGAGCACCTTCAAGACCAGGGGTAGTCAAACTGCGGCCCGCCAGATGTCCATGGACTACAATTCCCAGGAGCCCCTGCCAGCATTCGCTGGCAGGGGGCTCCTGGGAATTGTAGTCCATGGACATCTGGAGGGCCGCAGTTTGACTACCCCTGTTCAAGACCAACGCACGAAAGTGAACACCTTGAATAAAACTCTGTTGGGCATTAGCCTCAGGCTTTGTTCTGCTGCTTCAGATCAACACAGCTACTCATGGGTAGCAGAATATTGGTCGGCCATGAGCTTTCGTATCTGAAGCAGTGATGCATGAAAACTCATTATTTTCCTTTCCTCTCACAGAAATGGGCAACCAGTAAATAAAAGAATAACCAGAAAATAAAATAACCTTGACCGCAGTTCTTCTGCGTTTTCCAGGGGGATCAGAATATTTGTGATTCTCCCTTTTTTTTCCTGGAAGATTTCTACATCCAGAAATTAAAAAAAAAACAAATCCTTGACTAACTGATGTTGAGACCGAAAGGACTTTCAGAAGCAGAGCCTGTTGTTCTAGCAAAATGTCAGAATCCTACAAGGTGCCCCCGGCCGGGGTATTGAGCTGTAAGTGTAGAAGAGACACTGCTTCCCTGTGCAGTGTCTTCGACCACTCCAGTGAGAATGGAGTGCAGGGCACCAGCAGTACCCTGGATCATCACCTGGCAAATAAGACAGGTGCTCGTTTCCGAGGGCGTTAAGGTGGCAACAGCATTAAATGGTCACTTACTACAGTATTTGCTGGCATATAAGACTACTTTTCCCCCCTGAAAAACATGCCTCCAAGTGGGGGGGTCGTCCTATACGCCGGGTGCACTTCAGTTGGGATAGACATAGCTGCCCATAGTGGCCCATAGTACCGTAATGTAATGTAACAAACTCTATATTTTGAGTGGAAATGTTGGGGGGTCGTCTTATACGCCCAGTCGTCTTATACGCCGGCAAATACGGTATTCCTTATTGAGTTTAGCAGTAGTACTCTGTTTTTGAACCGCACAGTACTGTTACCATTTTTGGCCTCCAGGAATGAGACACACCATATGTATGAACTGATTGTTGTGATTTATACAAGCTGTAAAGCTTTGTGGAGTTCGTAGGGCAGAAATGGGACACAAACTCAATTTGTTAAGGTGTTTCTGTCATCCACAGTTTGCACTAAATAACCACGACCCAGCAAGTGAGTAGAAACAAGATATTATCACTATTTCTTATGGAACAGCTTGTATTTTGGGCTTTTGTCTTTTGTTGGCTGTGTGTGCAGTTGGAGAGTACAATTCTTTGGGCAGCTTCCATTGTGGCTCTTGAATGTCCTTGTCTGAAAAAACTGCATCTAGCTGAGAAGACAGTTGGCACTCAGACATGTCCCATCCTTGAAATATCCCAAATGTTGCAGTGCTCAATGTAGCCAGTCCACATTGCCTTCTTCCATTTCAGATCTTCTAATAATCAGAACTGCAAAAAAGTAATAGGCGGCATGATCTGGAATCCAGCAATGCGGAGATCTTTATCTGTCGAACACCTAGAGACCAAAAGCCTTCCTTCTCGCTCTCCTCCTGTTACTCCCAACTGGTAAACTTGTTCTCGGATCCTTTTATAAGATGAAAGGGATGCAAAGCAAAGATCTCATTGGACAGAGTAGAAAAGAATGCCATCTTTTGACAACTGCATACTTTCCCCTCCTCCTCCCTTCTCGGGTGCGGATGGCAGTATCCAGGGTGGTACCAGTGGGAGGGGACGCCTGCCTCACGCATCAAACAGCTTTCTGCATACATCACAAGCAAGGCGATTCTGATGGGCACTGTGTCCATGAGCTGAGCCCCACTGCCCAGTCCCAGTCAGAGTACTTCCGCCCTCCCTCTGGATTGTGAGCAGATCGCTCCTGGGGCTTGCCAGGGGAAAGCGAAGGGGGAATGCCCCTGCTGCTGCCACATGGGTCCCTCCCCCGGAATGAACCCCTGCTGCCACCTCCTCACACCCGAGCGGGAGGCAGGGGCTCAAGCTCCAAGGGCTGAAAAAGTATGGCCGCCTGGGGGTCTCCTGGATTTACATCAGGTCTTCAGACTTATAGAGATGAGTATCCCTAGAGAAAATGATAGCTTCGGTGGGTGGAGTCATTGGCAATATACCCTCCTGAGGTTAGGCCCCTCCTCCCAGCACACTTGCTTTATCCTGTATTCTATGATCTACTCTACAGTTCTTGGCTCATATACTTTGTCACTGGGCCATGAGATGTAGTCATTTCAGGAGAGGAGACTACAGGACTGCCGTTGTAATAGAGTTCTTACATTTTAAAACTCTTGACAATGGCTCCCTCATAACTGACTTCTGAATCCCACCTCTTCTTTTTTATTCAAAGGCGAAGTCCTAGATTACGTCATGAGATTCGTAAACCGCAACACTCATCTGTAGACAATCTTACAAATGAGATTTCTTATATAACAGAGACGGAAGATGTATTCTACACCTATAAGGTTTCCCCAACTTCTAAAGACAGCGATTCAGAGGTTTCTCAGGGTCGTAGCCCATGGAGAAGGTAATTAATTAATTGCTTTAGGCTTTTTGGAAGCACAGTTTCATAACTGCTTTCTTGTTGATCTTTTTGGGGGCAGGCAGTTGTGAATTTCCTACGTTCTGCAGGTGGTTGGACTAGATCAGTGGTCCCCAACCTGTGGTCCCTCTCCCCGCCCCCCCCCCCCCGCAGTAAAAAACTTCCCCGGGCCGCAAGCTTGCGGCCTGGGAAGCTTCTTACTGCGGGAGGGGGGGAGAGGGAATCAGGGCCATGCCGCGCATCGCGCATGCACGGCCGGGCAGCACATGCGCGGGGCACGCATGCGCGATGTGCAGGTGTGCATGCGCGTTGTGCGGGCGGGGCAGTTGCACCGCCGGTCCCCAGCCGAAAAAAGGTTGGGGACCACTGGACTAGATGACACTGGAGGTCCCTTCCAATTCTATTTCTATAGATGACTGGTTTAAGTGGGAAAAAAAGTTTTTTTAAATCCGAGTTCCTAATTAAACAATTAGGGGAGGAGATTCAGAGCCACTGCCTTAATGACACAATGCCCATAGGAAGCCAAAGACAGGTCACAGGCTTAGTCCTCCGCCTCCTCCCCAAGATGCACAGGAAAAGGGAGAGGTGCATACTGGCCCACTAAAGTAGCCCGGGAGAAATCCTGTGATAGAAAAGGAGCGAGAAATCCATTAGGATGGCCCTGAGTCTGATGGTAGAGAAGAGGGATAATTTCTGTTGGACTGCTTTTGGAGTTATCTCCATTGATGAAGAGGGTGGCTGCCACCGGCAAGAGACAGGAAGCTGAGGAAATGGTTCCTGCCTCCCTAACTGGATGGTTGGAATCACTCTCAAGTTGTCCTCCTTTCCTCAAAGGAGAAGGACCTTTCATGTTAAGCATCCAATGGTCTATTCCAGGGGTAGTCAAACTGCGGCCCTCCAGATGTCCATGGACTACAATTCCCAGGAGCCCCTGCCAGCGAATGCTAGCAGGGGCTCGTGGGAATTGTAGTCCATGGACATCTGGAGGGCCACAGTTTGACTACCCCTGGTCTATTCCTTTCTGCATTTGCAGAAATACTGAAACTCTGCTATAAAAGCAATTGCCAGTGAGAGGCATTAACTGTATTGCTTTATTTTATCAGGAGATCATCGGAACAAGAATCACCAGGGTGAGTTTTTCTATTACAACAAACCGTTTAGAGGCTTGTATTCTTCAGATTGTCTTTTCACTTTTAATCCGGAATAATCAGAATTTGCAGAAATTCCTAATCATTGGTTTTGCAGGATGTTTAAATATGTCCCAAACTGAGGATAAGTCTTTCCTTCAGTGGTCCCCAACCATTTTCAGGCTGGAGAGGGGGGGGGGCTGGGGACCGGGGGCGAAGGAGGCATGGGCATCGGGCGCAAACATGCCGGCGCGGCAGCTCTGCACCTGCGCATTTGCACCCACCAGTGCCTGCGCCTCCCTCTCCCCTGCAGCGCCGGGGCCCAGGAGCAATCGGCCACCTCCCTCCCCCTCACCGTGGCCCGGTACCGGTCCGTAGCCCGGGGATTAAGGAAGACTGTTTAAATTATGGCAGCATAAAACAGAATCAGTGCAATCCTCAGAGCACTTTCCTCAGAGGTAAGCCATCATTCAATAAGTGAGACTTGCTTCTGACTAGACCTCCTTAAGGTTGCTCCCAGGACCCTTATCCTTGCTGTTGTGTGATTCCCCCCCCCACACACACACACACACATATTAGAGAATGGTTTTGTGTTATCCAGGTATTATTTAATTTTATTATTATTATTTATTTGATTTGTATGACCGCCGCTCTCGGAAACCGGCTCACAGCTGTTCACAATATTTCAATACAAATGCAGTACATTAAAACCCATTAAAATTGCCCATTAAAACCCCATTAAAACAATGACTCAGTCACAATGATGTGATTAAGAAAAAATTATTCCCATAAAGGCCTACTGAATGAGCAGAAGGGAGCGGATAGATAAATGGGCATAGGGTGGAACGTTCTGGGGAACCAGGCCAATCTAATACTGGCCTCCCCCTCCGGGGAGAGGGGCTCGATCTTAGCCTCCGAGCTATCACCCGGCCTCAGACAAACGCCTGGCAGAAGAGCTCCACTTTGCAGGCCCTGCAGAACTCAAAACAGGGCCTGCACCTCTTCAGGGAGTTCATTCGACCAGGTAGGGGCCAGGACCAAAAAGGCCCTATCCCTTGAAGGTTAATACCAAAACTTTGAACCTAATCCAGAAACAAACTGGCAACCTGTGCAGCTGCTTCAGCAGAGGCTGAATATGGGACCTCCAAGATGATTTAGTGAGGACCGTTGCAGCTGCGTTCTGTACCAGCTGGGTAACTTCTGGGTTAGGGACACAGGTAAGCCTGCGTAGAACAGGTCTAACCTAGAAGTGACCGTTGCATGGATCACAGTGGCCAGGTGTTATGGGGGCAGGTAGGGTACTAGTAGCTGACCCTCGCGTAGATGGAGAAACGCCGACCTGGGCCTCCATGGAAAGTGAGGCATCCAGAATCACTTCCACATTCCTGGCTTGGGGCACAGATGACAATTGCACCCCGTCCAGGCTTCCTGTTCCTGCTCCCTTCGGCCTAGCCAAAGGACCTCCATCTTGGAGGGGTTGAGTCTCAGGTGGCTCCTCCTGATCCATCCAGCCACTGCTTACAAACAGCTGGCGAATCTTTCTGGGGGGAGATCCGGCCATCCATCCATCAAAAGATAGAGCTGGGTATCATCAGTGTACTGGTGACACCCAAGCCCATAACTCCGTACCAGCTGTGCCAGAGGATGCATATAGATGTTAAATAATGTGGGGGAGAGCACTGCTCCCTGTGGCACCCCCCATAGGGGTGCAAAGGAGTCAGATAACTCCTCCCCCACAGCGACCCTCTGTGACCCGTTCTCTAGAAAGGAAGTTAGCCAATTAAGAGCCATCCTTCCAATCCCAGTTATCAGCAAGGGGTGAACCAAAAGCTCGTGGTCAACTACATCAAATGCGGCTGACAGGTCTAATAGCACGAGAATGGGTGACCCGCCCCGGTCCAGCTGGCGCCGGAGATCATCTGTCAGGGCAATCAGCGCAGTCTCAATCAGCGCAGTCAGGGCAATCAGCGCAGGGCAATCAGCGCATGGCCAGGACGGAAGCCAGACTGGTATGGATCAAGGGCCAAAGTTTCCTCCAAAAATGCTAGGAGCTGGTCCGCGGTGGCCCTCTCAACTACCTTGCCCAGAAACGTAAGATGCAATACCGGGCGGTAGCTGGCAGGGTCCCGCGGATCCAGCAATGTTTTTTTCAGAAGAGGGCGAACCACTGCCTCCTTGAGCCGCCAACTGAATTCTCCCAATATAAGGGAGAGGTTTATAATCTCCCTCAGGGGAACGCCTATCCGTGGGTCACTGGTCTTAAGCAACCACAACGGACAGGGATCAAGGGGACAAGTGGTCGCCCTCACTGACCCTAGCAATTTGTCCACTTCAGATAAAGAGAGCCGCCTGAAGCCATCATTAGAACTGAGATAGGAAAAGTTAATATGGAGGAATTATTGTAACACAGGAAGCACAACTTGAGTGGGGGGCAATCTTATTTTTATCAATTAACTCTTTACACCTTTTACCTTGCTATTCACATTTTTGTCATCTGTATATATGTGAATATATATCCGATAACTAAGGATTCACTTCCTGCATTGATAACATGGGACATGGCTTATGAATATTCATGCTTTCTGTCTGTGTGCGTATCTGTTAGCGTTTAAGGTACCAAAATATGCCTTCTTAATTTAAAACGAGTGAAGACCTGAAAAAAGAATGTCTTATCCCTCTTTCTCTCCCCTAAAAGAATCTGGCATGAGAGGCTTTGGCATGCACGCTCCTCTGTGCTGAGTCTAGCTATTAATACTGCCCTTTTAAACTTTCTGTTAATCCAGGAACATTCTGGAAAATGATTCCACACAGAATTCCTCACCCCAAAGTCTCAATGGAACTGGGAACTCTTCAGGCTCTTACCCCTTAGAAGGAAAGGATAAGCAGTCTTTAGAAACAAATGCAAATGTTACAAAAGGAATTTCAGCGGAGGATTCCAATCAGTACTACTGTGATAAGGTATGATGGATGAGGTGAAGCATGTGGCTTGGATCTCGCCCAGAATTTCTGCAGGCGGGGGCCGTACAGTTGATGTCCACCCTTCAGCTGTTCCTGAGTGTTCCCCACCCCCCAGGCATTTTGGGCAGTGGTCCCCAACCTTTTTTCGGCTGGGGACCAGCAGGGCAACTGCTCCGCCTGCGCAGCGCGCATGCGCGGCACTTTCGTGCATGCACAATTTCGGCCGCGCACGTGCGCATGCGCGGCCCTGATTCCCTCTCCCCCCTCCCGCAGTAAGAAGCTTCCCGGGCCGCAAGCTTGCGGCCTGGGAAGTTTTTTACTGCGGGGGGGGGCGGGGAGAGGGAACTGCAGCCCGGTGCCGGGCCGTGGACCGCAGGTTGGGGACCACTGAATTTGGGGACATGTGGGGCTGCTATGGGAAGGGGGGATTGGGAAAAATCACTCCCGCTCTTTGGCTGCAGAAATGTTAGGTGGTTTTGCTGCAGCATTTTTGAATGCTTGTCCATCTTTTAAATTTTGGCTTGCTCTTCTTCTGAAATTGTCAAGCCACATCATAATTTCCTTATATGACGAAGGCTCACAAAATATTCATGGCAGTTGAACAAGATTCACTTTTAATCTCTCACTGTGTGCAGGGATTATTTAAAGGCAGTGCTCAGTAAACCAAATACCTCTTATCAATATCTTCCAGAATGACATTATTGATGGAGACTTGTTTTTGATACGTATCCTGCCAGATGAAGATGGGAAATTTGGATTTAATTTGAAGGTAAAAGGCACTTGATAAAGCAACCCTGTTCTTCATCTGTAGCTTAAAAAAATGGGCTTGGTGGAATTCTTCCGGAAGGCTGTTTTTGTGTTAAATGTACAATTTGTTCAAAACAGGAAGGTTTTGTCCCTGCCGGTTGTAACACTGGGTTGCTGCAGTGGCTCACAGGTGGGGTAGTCAAGTGTTAGGGCAAGGGAGACATGAGCGTGAATCCTTGTATGTCAAGAAGTTCACTGACTAAACTTGGGCTGCTGTGAAGTAAACCGTGCATGCTTCCCTGATTCCCAACAGCAGGGGGGGGACACATAAAGGTCATCAGTTTACAAACAAATAGGAGGTATCCCAAAGGCATTCCTGGCCAACTTCCTTTGTCCTGACATTTATCGTTTTAAAATTGTTCCTTTGCTTTGCCTCCAAAATTGACTTGCTCTTCATTTTAGGTAGATGTTTATATGAGGTTGAAATGAGATACTGATTTCTGCTTCATATTTATTTAAGCATTTATATTATATCCCAGCTTCCCCTGTGGTTCTAGGCAGCTTACAGTAATAAGAAAGGATTTTTATTCTGAAATCAAATATAAAATAGCAAAGCCCAGATCTTTCCCCCTTCTTAAGAGACGACAGCCAGTTTGGACTCCCTCAAAAAACCTGGCCAACAGACAGGCCTCACAGCACCTCCTGAAGATCTGGGGGGCGGGGAGGGGGGTGTCTCAGCTGCTGCATAGGGTACCCATTTCTTATAGCCACCGTTGAAGAAACCCGGGCTGCCTGATGACCATAGTCGACACACAGGGACGTATGGAAAGAGGTAGTTCTTCAAGTATAAAGGGTCTGCACTATTTTGACACCAGCCCAAGGTAATGCCATCATTACTCACTGTTGCTCCTTGGTTGGCTCTTGTACGCATTGAATCAGGAGGAGCTATGTAGTCGTTCTTGTTTTCTAATAAGTCAGCACCAGAGTTGTCACGCAGTCCTTAATTATTTAACAGCGTGAACCCTTAGCTATAAGGAAATTCTAACAAAATCACTGTTCTAAAAATAAACTTCACCACTATCTAGAGGAAAATGCAGCTACTGCCTCTTGGTATAGCGACAGCTGGTAAAATGCAGCATGAACATTTCTTGGTGTGTTTTGCTCCCTCCCTCCCCCCCAAAACATGGCTCTGCTCTTAGTGGTATGTTTCATGAAATTCACTTTACTGAGTGGAACAGTTTAGGCACCTGCATTCTGCAAGATGTCAGCGGAAATTAATGCAAACAAATTTAGTGAGGCTGTGGATTTTGAAGTATTCCGTTTCAGTTCTGCAAAATACTGTGTCCTTCTGACTTGTAGATGCCAGGACGTAACAGTGGCTTCCTTGCAGCACTAAGGTCATATTCTGCGCTGATGTGTGAGACCAGGCTTTCTCAACCAGGGTTTCGTGAAGAGGCCGGGGGGGGGGGGAGTTAATTTTTAAATATATTTTAAAAAATTGTTAAACATTTATGGGTGACATAAACATATAGGGTCATGTTGGTCTCCCTCCCCTCCCCCGAAAATGACCAATGATGAGTCTGGAAGGGGTGGGAAGGGAAGGGGCCCTGGGTGGGCATGGACACAGCTATGTTTCCCGACCATTTTGTACACAATTGCACCACTTCTGGGGGTCCTCGCAGCCTGAAGAATGCTTCAGGGGGTTCTCAGTGGTAAAAACCCTTGTGTAGCCTGGCCAGGCTTCTTGGACCTTACAGTTACCTCACATGAACATTGTGAAATATGCATTCTATCAGGGGTCCTCCAATGCAGGCACCTGCCAATTCCATCCCATACCTAACTTCTTAGAGCAGGGGTAGTCAAACTGCGGCCCTCCAGATGTCCATGGACTACGATTCCCAGGAGCCCCTGCCAGCGAATGCTAGCAGGGGCTCGTGGGAATCGTAGTCCATGGACATCTGGAGGGCCGCAGTTTGACTACCCCTGTCTTAGAGGGACAGTGGGCAGGGGTTTTATCTCCAGGAAACATCTAAGAATTCTACGGTTCCCAGGAGCATAGCTTGTAAAAGCTCCGTTGAATCATTTGTTGTCGGTCTGTTTAGGCTCACTGTTTTTTTTCCTGGCACAATGTTTTAGGGCGGCATTGATCAGAAGATGCCTCTTGTTGTGTCCAGAATAGTACCCGGTTCCCCTGTAAGTACTGCTTTTTGGACTTCCTTTTGCTGTTGCATTGCTAGCCTTTATTAGGAATTGAGGTTGACGCGGAGTCGGACTGGCTTTGAGCTGACATGTTCTCCACTGAAATGCATCACATCAGCCTCTGTGTCCATGTCAGAATGTTCAGCTGAACATGGCATCAGCTCTCTCCTCAGCCTGAGAATATTAATAATATTACTAGGATGGCAAAGAAGTTCCAGACCATTTGGCATTATGGATACCAGTGATGCTTTTCAACAGTTTATTTATGTGGAGAGTCTACCTTTCAGAGAGCCAGCTTGGTATAGTGGTTAAGAGTGGCAGTCTCTAATCTGGAGAGCTGGGTTTGATTCCCCACTCCTCCTCCATATGCAGCCAACTGGGTGACTTTGGACGTGTCACAGCCCTGATAGTGCTGTTCTCACAGAGCAGTGAAAGTTCATCAAGTGAACGGATAACGGTGCTGATCAATGATTATTAATTCCTACCTGTCGAAGAAGAAATCTTAAATTGTCTCTTTGATTCAGAGATCTGGTAATACTGATATGCTTCTCTTTGGCTTCACGGCAGTCTGATAAATGCATTCCAAAACTGAATGAAGGAGATCAAATAGTCTTAATCAATGGCCGGGACATCTCTGAACATACGCATGACCAAGTGGTGAGGTTCATCAAAGCCAGCAGAGAGCTGCATCCCAGGGAGCTTGTGCTTCTGATTAGGCGCAAAGGTAACTCCTCTTATGCACATCACAATAGTACTGTGGTGGGATCATTTCAAGGACAGAGCACAATTCAAGACTCCTTGTTGTACGAATACTTTGCCTCATTTTAGTTGGTTGTGCCATGCACTGGAGTTTGCTTCTTTGTCCTTAAATAGGCTGGCAGCAGCTTTTAAGAAACCAGCAGTGTTTTTATTTCTGAAGACCTGGCTTCATTGCTGAACTCCTCTAAGTGTTTTGACAGGTACTAAAGATCTCCATTTGCCTCCCGTGTCCTCCAGTTGTCAGACCCTGTAATGAGAGCAAGTCAGAGGATGAAGTTTTCCCAGAGCCCAGTCTTCCTGTCTGCTCAGAATACGGTGAGACCCTGGAGGAGTCAATGGAGCAACTGAAGAAAGGGCTGGAAAGTGGAACAGTCTTAATCCAGTTTGAGGTAAGTGCTTGGGTCCTTGGTTGAAATCTGCACCTTCCTAATAACACCTACCCTGACCTGGACGGCCTAGGCTAGCCTGACCTTGCCTACTCTGTTCTTGCCTTGAAAACCTCGTGTACCTGTGGTCACCAGAAGTTGGTTGAGACTTGACGCCACTTAATCATTATTTAAAAGAAGGTAAAAACCTGTCTCCCTGGCCTGGATAGCCCAAGCTAGCCCGATCTCAGAAGCAAAGTAGAAATCTGAAGCTAGATTGCTGATCATGGCCATCTGTTGGGAGCATGGGATCCAGATATGACAGCAATTACACTGGCTACCGATCTGCTACTGAGCCCAGATCACGGTGCTAGTTTTGTCCTTCAGAGTCCTACGTGACTTGGGACCAGAGCATCTAAATGACCATCTTCTCCTACACATTAAAATATCAGGGAGAGGCCCTCCTGATTTCCATCAGTCAAAGAAGCTCATCTGGTAGGCACATCTTTTTAGTGGTGGCCCCTCGATTATGGAACAGCCTCACCAGGGAGTGCACCTGGCCCCCCAAGCTTTGGAACTCCAGGAGGCAGCTGAAGACATTTTTATCTAGGACTTAATTCTACTAATTTAGTTTTTATTTTATCTAGGACTTAATTCTACTAATTTAGTTTTTATTTACTGGTAGTCCTAATTGAGATGTTAAATGGTTGTCTTTTATGTGTTTTACTGCTCTTGTTTTATTTATATTGTCAGCTTGCCTTGTGTGGCACAAGGTAGAAGGGTGTCTCATAAAGGTTTTAAATTAGTAAATGAATAGTTCCAGTTTCCAACCTGGACAAAGGGTATTTACAGTCAAAATTCCACCCTTCCTTTCTCCTAAATGGAATCTAGCACATGTAGGTGTTTTCTTTCTTTTGACAAACTCTTTGTGCAAATGGTTTCCCTCCCCCCAGGATCTCAGAGCAGACATTTATTTGAATGGCTGTGCGTTGTGTGAAGTGCCGTCTTCGATGTGCTTCACCCCTTTAGTACCCTTTCGTTCTGTAACGTTTTTGTAAGCAGGGTCTTCTTGTGTGTGGGAACAGTTGCATCAGTTCCTGTCACTCAGTTGATTTTTATGCATGCTGCCACAGAATTTTGCAGAGTAGCTGTGAATCACTCTTGAATATGTTTCTAGGGAATTGAGGAGATGAGATGTGAATTCTAAACCAATATGACTCAAATACCTAATGCATTGTAAGACTCAGGTACGTTTGTGAAGGGTTTTGTGTGGTGAATTTTAATGTTTAGTGTCTCGAGTCCTATTACATTGGGGTCAGAAAGGTTTTCTTCCTCTGGTTTCAGGATGTTAATTCCTTCCTCTGAATCGTCTAAGGCAGCTGGAGAGAAATCACTCTTGCATAATATTCTGTTTCAGAAGCCCAGCGGATCCATTTCATGGTCTTTTTGCGGTCAGGAAGGAGTACCATCTAGGCCAAATCAGTCATATTTTTGGATAGTTTTTATCATGAGTCATTTTTCTATGGAAAGAGGGTGTGTTGCTCTGTTATTTGTTATGGTTGTGCCTGTGCAGAACAACACAAATATTTCTCTGAGTCGAGTGTGGGTGCAGAAGGAGCATGAGGGGGGTCTGGGATGAATGAGGAGGGTGGCTCTGATTTTAGGGTTGCCAGCTGTAGATTTAGAGGGTGGAGCCCGAAGAGGGTGGGGTTTGGGAGTATAATAATAGTCTATGACTATCTGGTGGACACGTGAATAAGAAGCTACCTTCTGCTTAGTCAGGCCATTCTTTTGTGAGGTTCAGTGGTCTGTTCCGACTGGCCTCCATGGCATCAGGCTGAGGTCTTTCCCAGATGTGGCTCAAGAGGCACTGAACCTGGGCTCTTCTGCATGCAAAACTCAACATGGGGCCCACCTAAGACATAGGAGAGACGCACAGACTAAAGTAGGCTTTCTCAACCAGGCTTTGAAACCCTGGGGTTTCCTGAATGGGTGGGGGTTAACTCATTTTCCTATATTTGTAGTTATTTAAATGATTCATTTATTTGGGTGGGTGGTTGGATTGATTGCTGTACTGCCCTCCCTTGTTGCTCAGGGTAGCTTACAGTAAGCGTTCACAGCTCACTGTCTACTGTGATGCTGGTACAACTGAGAATTATCAGCAATTAAGGAATTGTTAAATATTTATTGGGTGATACGACTATTGACTGATCGATTGGTTGATTTGATTTTTCTACTGCTCTTCCAGCAAGCCAGCTCAGAGCGGTGTACAACATTATAATTAGTAACAGTAAAATATGTTAAAAACAATTTACAACATCAAAAACCAATTAAAAATAGCACATATGAGCAGCAGCAATGACATCAGTGTGGTTATTATTTCTAAGTCATTCTGTACTCTGGGTCTCTTCCCAAACAAGGCCTTTTCATGGGAGTATCTGTTCCCCCCACCCCACCCGGCCAAAGATGGAAGGGGAGGGGCTCTGCCTCCCAACCCAATTCTGCTCGAGTGTGCCATTTCTGGGGCTTCTCAAGGCCTGAAGAATGTTTCAGGGGTTTCTCAATTGTAGAAAAGTTGAAAAAGCTGGACTAAATGCAAATTAATATCCTCTATTCGCACATAAATAAATGTACATTGCAATTCAGGAATTGGAGAGCCGGTGTGGTCAGAGAGAGTTAAGTTTAAGCACCATGGCTGGCCAGCCTGATTTTCAAGTAGTCTTGTACTAAGGCTGAGTGGGGATAGAGGTCAAAGAGGTCAAAGAGGAGCGTGGCTTGAAGAAGTAGGTGGACTCCAGTTGCCATGGAAGAGAGCAGATGACTCTGAGAGGCCTCAATCTGGCAAGGGGTTTAGGGAGCCCCACAGGTGCCTGGTGGTGCTAGGAAGCAGTCTCTTCCTGGGCCTGCTGGCTGTGTAGAAACTAAGGAGAAGGCTTGGAGCTACAGCAGCAAACACTCAGACCTTGAGCCATTTGCTGGGGAGGGAGGGAGGGAGAGGAGCCTTCCTAAGGTGGTGGGAAACAGGAGGGGAATAAGACACTTGTTATTTGGGTGACTCATGTGTTCCCACTGTGGAACCGTCTCTAAATCAAGCTGTCATTTGTTCTCCATAGGCTGAAAAAATATTTCTGTGCTACATTGATTATGCCGGGAAATGACACAGATAGCTCCAGCCTGGGAGAGGGAAAGACCAAAGACCCTTTGGTCTTTTCCAATTTTTCCTTTCTATGTGCCTACCTTTAAAAGTCTCCTTGATTCAATTTTTTTTTTACCTTGCCCTTTTCCACATTTCCAGTATTGAACCCATATTAGTGCATGGCTGCCCAGTGAGCTCATTTCCTATATTGTGTTCTTGGAAGGATGGGCCCGTTTGGATAAAAAGGAAAAATGGGCTGGGCTGGGACAGCTGAAGGGAGACTGCGGGGTGAGAATGAGAGATCTCATAAGAAAACTTAGTGGTCAAAAGGCACATTTTGTAAGGGAAGGATCTGCAAGAGACACTGGACAGGAGGGTGAGTTACTAGAACTTCCACCACTGCCAATTCTCTCCCCCTCCCCAATCTGGGCACAGCGGGCGGCCAGAGCGAGGTGAGGTGGGGAGTGATCAGGGAGACGTAGGTTTGAGCACCATGAAAGGGCTGGCCTGTCCAGCCAGCCTAATGACTCTTTGGGGAGGAGCTGTGTCTCCATGAAAGGGCCTAGGTTCAGTCTCCGGCATCTCCAGGTGGCAGGGGTTGGGAAAGAGCTCTTCCCGAGACCCAGAAAACCTCTGCCAGTCATAGTGGACAATACTGACTTGGATGGTCCTGACTCAGTAGACGGCAGCTCCATGTGTCATCCTGGTGGAAATGGCCAAGAAGGAACCCAATAAAAGCATTTTTTTAAAGGCTTCCATGTAGCAGTTATGAATGTTGGTCCCTAACAGAGCAGATCCAAGGTTCCAAGTGAAGCTCACTGCAGTGGCCTCTGGGGCCAGCCACTCCCTGTCAGGAAGAGGAGGGCACAAGGGACATCACCCTGAACCTTTTGGCTGGAGGGAAGAATGAAAGATATAGGATAGATCTAAAAGGACCGCAATTCACCTTTTGCTTCCCCTCCTGTTCCACAAAGTAACCCCACCAACCTCTAAATTGCTTGCATGGTCCTGAACTAGATTCTTTTTATGGTGCCCTGTTTGTTTCTAGATTAGTTCTCATAAAATATTTTATTTTCATTCAGCAACTTTATAGAAAGAAGCCAGGATTAGCTGTTACCTATGCAAAACTACCTCAAAACATGGACAAAAATCGGTACAAAGATGTTTTGCCTTGTAAGTATTATATATCTCTGTGCAGTTTCTTTTTATTTTCCAAGCATGGTTTTATGCATTAGAAAATCTTGTTAAACAATGAATTGTTCATTTATATCAGTTTTCCTCCCAATTAATGTGTATGGGGAGGGGGCTGATTGATTTCCCACTCTGACCTCTTTGATTTAGGCCTTCATATTCAAGTGCTGGTTTTTGTTTTTAAGAACTGTGAAGGTATATAATTTTACTGCCCTTTATTTCTTTTTTTTTCTTCCACCAGATGATATTACCCGAGTAATCTTAAAAGGAAATGAAGATTATATAAATGCAAATTATGTGAATGTAAGTAATCCAGTCATCTTGTAACACAACAAAGAAATATGTTGAAAGGACAAAGTTGTAATGGAATCAAAACTCAAATGTCATTTACATTCATTAATAGGCAGGAGGGCCGAAGCCAGAAAGGTCCTTACTACTGATATAGATAATTTTATTGGAAGTAATGCATTGTCCTTACAGCCAAAGATTAAGCTTGAGTTGGATACTGAAGAGTAAGGGTTTTTTTAATACCCTACTTTTTTCTACCCTAAGGAATCTCAAAACAGCTTACAATCGCCTCCCCTTCCTCTCCCCACAACAGGTATCTTGTGAGGTAGGTGGAGCTGAGAGAGTTCTGAGAGAACTAGGACTGGCCCAAGGTCACCCAGGGGGCTGCAGAGGGAGTAGGTGTGGGGAATCAAGCCCAGTTCTCCAGATTATAGCCCATCGCTCTTAACTACTACCCCCCACTGGCTCACTGCCATGTCTGTTACTAATTAAAATTAATAGTCATTTATAGGCTTTCTACCCTTTCCTTTTCTCTTGGATTTTATACATTGTGATTGAGCATCCTCAGTGTGGCCCAGTCCTCATTTGCTTCCCTGGAAGCCATTCTCAGGGCAGCCCCCTATGTTTTAATATTGTCCTCATGAAAAACCAAAAAAGGAGCAACAGGGTGGGAAATGGAGGACTGGGGGCAGGATGCCTGGCCTGCAGTTCTTACAGACTGTATATAAGCCATATCACATGTAAAATAGAGACATTGTGTTCTTGTCTTGAAAATTCCTCCCAAACCATTTAGGGAGATCTTTTTACAAAAGAATTTCTGCCATTTACAAGGACTGAATGGCTGAATTTTGATCTGTGTCAAAAACCTTTGAATTATCCAGTCTTGTGGCATTTTTTTTTAATCCTAAATCTGGAATGATTTAGTCATATCGGCAATGACCACTGAAAAAAATGAATGTTCCTTGAGAGTGATCTTTCCCCATAAATAATACTTTTACTTGGGTGAATTTGTCTTTGTCGTGGTATTTCTTTTCATACTTTGGTAGTAAGACGGCTCTGAACTAGACGGCTCAGGTTTAAGCCGGGTTCATGATCTCAGAATCTAATTTGCATCAGCCCTGGTTAGTCTCCGGATGGGAGACCACCAAGCAAGTCCAGGGTGGCTACACAGAGGACAGGCAGAGGCCAACCACTGCTGGGTGTCTCTTGCCTTGAAGACCCCATGGGGCTGCCATAAGTTGGCTTCAATGTGATGATTAAAAAAATACAACCATGCTTGAATGGTGCTTCCTACTTGGGGTGCAGAGATAATTGGATGAGAAGTTACTGCACATGACCATTCATCGTATAAGATAGCCTGCAGCATCCATTCCATTTCTGTTGCACTCTGCTTCATGTGAAGTGAGCCCTCAGCTTTTATGTAAATTAATAACAACAACAATGATGATGATGCATAAATAGGATTAAAATGGAATTGTCACTTTCCTGCAGATGAATTGCTTTAATTTCAATGTAGTGTTTTGGACTGATGTTTGAGAACTACTTGAAAAGGGCTTCATAATCTAATTATTGCTACCCTTGTATTTGTGAGCCACTTTTCCAAGTGCTGTTTGGTAAGAGCCTTGTTACACAGAGCTTTCCCATCCCCTCGACAGATGGAAATCCCCCCTGCTGGCCTGGTGAACAAATACATTGCCACTCAAGGCCCTCTTCCACACACCTGTGCACACTTCTGGCAGACGGCTTGGGATCACAGGTTATCGCTGATTATCATGCTGACAACCCTCACAGAACGAGGGCGGGTAGGTGCACTTCTCTTGCTTTTGGTCCTGAATCGGGGGCGGGGGGATTGGGAGGGCACGGGTGAGTTGAGAGAGACTGCCATGTGATGAGAAACACGGTTTCCCTTTTTGTGTCGTTCAGCACTTTGTGGAGCTGGGTCTCCTGCTGTTGTGACTTTCAAAGGCTTGTGCTGAAAGTCATGATTATGTGGACTGCAAACAGACATGACTGGACTGAGCTTTCTAACCGGAGTAAAAGTTCAAGGCACATCTGTGGTGGGGTTTCTTTATAGCAGGGGTAGTCAAATTGCGGCCCTCCAGATGTCCATGGACCACAATTCCCAGGAGCCCCCTGCCAGCATTCGCTGGCAGGGGGCTCCTGGGAATTGTAGTCCATGGACATCTGGAGGGCCGCAGTTTGACTACCCCTGCTTTATAGCATGATGAGGAGAATGCTGATAGTAGAGACAGAGTAGCATGGGCAATAAAAAGGAAGAGTCGGAACTTCTCATGATTTAGTTGGCATTACAGAGACTTGGTGGGATGATTCCCAGGACTGGAATGCAGTAGTGGATGGATAAGAGTTGTTCAAAAGAAACAGAAAAGGTAGAAGAGGAGGAGGTGGAATGGTTAACCTCTTAGTGACAGCTATTGAAAACTAACTCTGTCCCTCAAAGTATGAGAAAATTAAAGTTGCTAGAATACATTGTATATTTTCTCCTGATTAGAGAATTCACATGTTCTTGTTGTGGAAGCAGCCAGCTTAGGCCATGGCTCCATTCAGTAGCATCGACATGACAATACCATTGTGCTCTGCAAATACCAACTTGTTGGTGGTCCCTGGCTCCAAAGAGGTCCACCTGGCCTCTTCAGCCCTGGCTCCAACCTGGTGGAATGAGCTGCTAGGCGAAACCTGGACCCTGACAGCGCTGTCCAAGACAACACTCTTCCATCAGGCCTAGGGCTGAGGCCATGGTGGCCAGAAGCTCATAGCAGCCTCCCTCCTGTCCTTGCCCCCCTCGTAACATAAAACAGAACAGCACCAGGGAGAAATTGATCAATCAAGCTGTGCTTTGATGGTGTTTTTATACTTATTGTTGTAAACCCCCCAACTCTGTCTCTGGGGAGGGACTGTGTATAAAAGTATATTGAAGTATAAATATTATCTCAGTCCTGCCCTTATTTCATAACCCTATAAATTGTACATACCAAGAACTATGCATCCTTTTTTATTGAACTGTATAATCATGACAACTAAGCAGGCTATTTTCAATCCCAGTTTTGCAGAACCAAAGATTACATTCTCTGGACCTATTAATTTGTCTCCAGGACTGAGAACAAGACTAAACCATCAAATCATAAATAAAATAAAAAGCTAGTGAGGTCTCCCCTTACAACAGAGCAAAGCAGGAGATCCCAGGGCAAAATCATGCCTGCTCTGTAGATTGTTTAAGGCTACCTTGAGGATACTTTTGCCAGTTGTTTGCTAGATATAGTAATCTGAAATATAACAATCTGGGGGTGGGGGAGAGAGAGATCATTAATGCAGGTAGAAAAACCAGAATCTTATGTGATTCCCCCCCCCCTCTGTCTTAGACCAAATGCCATCATTATTGGCCTGATCCTCCAGACATCATGGAATACGGCAACTTCCGTGTCAAGTGTCGGTCTGAAGATTGCACCATTGCCTACGTGTTTCGAGAAATGGTTATTACAAATATTGAGGTAAATGGTTGAGAGATAGCTAATATTTCTTGTTGCAGAATGCAATAACATTGTAGGGAATTACATGGAATCAGTTTTGAAGGATCAACGATGTATTTTTCCCGGTTTCTTAGTGTTTGTGTGTTCACCAAAAGCTCCATTCACATACCGTATAGCTCCTATCTTCTCCGTATGCAGGGAGATTGGGACGAATGCTCAGGTACTTGAGTGGCCTCCCCCATGCCCTCCAGCACCTGCATACATACAGGCAAAGGAGAAAATGGCATGGGTTGGCCATAACAGCTACCCATGGTTTGTCTCTACTTGGCGAACCCCTGAGACAGCTTCAGCTCACTTCATGATCTCTGCTCTCCCTCCCTCATTTCCTCACACTTAGCAAACTGACTGGTATCATACGGTTTTGCAGCAGACCATGATTACAGCCAACTGTCCAACAGTGCTTTTACGCTTGATCTGGGAGTCAGAATGTGAGAACGCTATTATAACTTTAAACTTGGGTCAAAAGCAGAAGCTATAGTGTTGTGGTTCCTCAGAAGGTAAAACAAATGAATTAGCTCTCTGTGTGGAGCAGGGGCATGGGGGCAGAAACAAGACTGAGATGTCTTCAAGTCTTGTTTTCTTAGCAGCAAACCACGGTTGGCCATTACATCAGGAAGTGAGAGCCAAAGTAAACATTAGTTTGGGAAGAAGCCCTTCTGATTTGTCCAGCATTGCTTCTGTGCAGTGCAGTGGTTTGAAAGGAAGTGTGTCCAACTTGGGGTTTCACTGCCAATAAAATTTCCAGTTAGGCTAGGTGGTGGTTGGGGAGCTCTTGCTGTGACATCCGACCTCCAGGCATCTGGAGGAATGGCTGCTTTCTTAGGATGGATGCTGGCGTTCAAATTCAGCTATGTGATTTGTTTGTTTACTACTGTCATATTTATTCTGTTAGGATGGGTTTTTTTAAACTTACAGCTGGGCAGTTCACTTTCATATTTGATCCACTGTATATAGAACAACTGAAATAGCTCTTTTCAAATTAGTCCCCAATTTTTTTAATAGTTACATTACATAACTATAGCTTACAGCTTTGTGTTTTGTTGATCATATGTCATATTGGGCATAAGAATAATTCAATGCACAGAGAAGTGCTTTGAGCACTTGAAATGTGCTGTATTAATGCTAAGGCTATGAGATTGGTATTATCCAATGAACTCAGCAATAACCATTCAGCATTCCTGTTCTTTAAGGGTTGCTTTCTGTAGGTCTGAGAAGGGAAAAGGCGACAGAGCTTGATTAGCAGTTTGTCTGCTGGCAGTCAATTCTAAGAGGCGAACTATATTGAGAAAGCATCTTGAAAACTACTTGTAGGGGAACCCCGTGGTGCCATGGGTGACTCCTGGGTTGAGTAGTCTGTATGTGACATCATTCTGTTTTTGTAAACAACTGGATTGTAACCAGTTCATTGGACTCTTGAAAGGAGGAGCCTTAGAACTGCAGCAGTTGTACTTCTAGGATCGCTTTGAGGAGCACAGAAAACATTCCAGATAATCCCCTGAAGAGCTGCTTTCTGCAGGGCTATGCTGACATACTGAAGAGCAGTCAAGGTTCAGACAATGGAGTCTATAAATAACAGGCCACCAGCCAACTCACGATACCGCTTGTGAGATTTCAGCTTTAAATCCCATGCCTTTGAACAGGCCATTATGTAACCCCCAAAACGACAGTTACCTTCGTATGGTTTGCAATGCCTTGACTCACTGTGAAAATATTTGATGCATTTCAGACTGAGGAAGAGCACACAGTCACTCATCTCCAGTATGTGGCTTGGCCTGATCATGGCGTTCCAGATGATTCTACAGACTTTTTGGAATTTGTGACCTCTGTGAGATCAAAGAGAGTAGGCAATGAGCCCGTTCTTGTTCACTGCAGGTATCAGACATTGATGTGCATAAACTGTTTGAACCACTAGTCTGTGATAATGTCTTTAAGCATATTATAACTGTTCATGTTATTTTAGGTTTTTTGGGGGGGAAACACAAAAGTAGTTGAAGGGATGGGAAGTTAGAGATCAGCTGGCCAAGACATCGATAGCTCTACAAGCTGGTCTGCCCAGCTTCTTTTTAAGGGAGAGGGATTTGAGTCAGAGTTTGTCCAACCTGCTGCAGAATGCGAGTAATTCACAACTACCTGCCTACCCACAATACTTTACGCTGATCCTGCGTTGGACTAGATGGCGAGTGTGGCCCCTTCCAACTATGAGACTCCGTTTTGTTCTGGCTCATCCATGTGAAGTAGGCAGCAACAGGCCAGGGACTGTGCGCTCTGCCTTTTGGTCTGCAGGCCCCTCCTAAACCTGGCTGTTGCCATGTATTCTCTGATGACCCTGCCGTGTGTGGGGTGGGCTGCCCTTGAAAAGGGCTCAGAAATGTCACTGGGTAAAGAGTGCTGCTGTCAGGACGTTGATTGAAGTTGGTCAGTCCATCCTTGGGCCATCTACACTGGCTCCTCATATGTATCCAGGTGCCATTCAAGGTGTGGGTGGTGGGGATACTGTGTCAAATGTACAGAAAACTCACAACAGGCTTCTTAATGAAAGTAAGCTTTATTGGAAAGTACTATACGCTAGGGACTGAAAAGTCAAATCTGACTAGAGTTCAGATTTGCCTCTGCTTATCAATACAAGTCTCCCGCCCAAAACTTGACAGTTCCCAAGGGAGGGGAGACAAGAGAAAAGACATATGTGTAAAGAAAACAGGAATTCATTCTCACAACCTTGAGGAGGTGACAACATTCCCGAGAGCCCACAACAAGATAAGGTTAACATAACAAAACTATTCACTTTTATAGCTAGCAAGACTACAGGGCCTGGAGCAAGCAGGCGCCAAGCGATATAAAGCAATATAACTGACATGGAGGAACTCAAGCTAATTTATGACAGAGATTCTACAATCCTGACATCCCTCCACACTAAAAGAGCCCCCCCCCCCACCCTAGCCTGCATCGACAGGGCGAAGGCAATCGGGGAATGCTCGGTGGAAAGCCCGGAGAAGGCGGGGTGCTTTCACATTTTCAGCCTCTACCCACTCCTTGTCCCCTGAGGGGAAATCCTTCCAATCAACCAAATATTGGAGACGACCCTTGTGCACACGAGAGTCCAGAACCTGGTTGACTTCATAGTGGGTGTCCTTATCGATGTAAATTGGCACCGGCGTAGATGGTGGGGGGTGCCACACATCCGGAGCAGGGGCTCTCCGCAGCAGGCTGGAATGAAAAACCGGATGCACATTCCTGTAAGTTTTTGGCAAAGATAGTTCTACAGTTACAGCATTGATAAGTTTCACAATAGGAAAGGGCCCCACATATTTGGGACCAAGTTTCTTGGACTTTTGTTGGCAACGTAGGTTCTTTGTGGACAAATAAGCCAAGTCTCCCACTTTCCACGCAGGCGCAGGTGCCCGTTTCTTGTCTGCCTGGGTTTTATAAGCCTGTTTGGCGTCTTTGAGGCTTGAAACGATTACTGGCCACCCGGCACTAATAGTCTCTGCCCATTTGGTGACTTCTGGGACCTCGGACGAACTTAGCTCCCATGTGGGGGCAGCCACCAAATCAGTCCCATACACCACTTTAAAAGGTGACACACCCGTGGAGGCATGGGCCCCGTTGTTATAGGCAAACTCAGCTAGTGGCAGCAGGGCAACCCAGTCATTTTGCTGATGGTTGATAAAACAGCGCAAGTATTGTTCAAGGATTTGGTTCACCCTTTCAGTCTGGCCATTCGATTCCGGATGGTAGCCCGATGTCAAAGCTTGCTCCACCCCCAACAGTCTCAGGAGCTCCCGCCAGAACTTGGCAACGAACTGGGGGCCCCGATCCGTGAGTACGCGCCTCGGGATCCCATGTAGGCGTATTATGTGGGTCACAAACATTGAGGCTAATTTGGCCGCTGATGGCAGGCCAGCACAAGGGATAAAGTGGGCCTGCTTGGAAAATGCATCCACTACTACCCAAATGACAGTTTTCCCCTGACTGGGAGGTAAGTCCGTGATAAAATCCATGGTGACATCGGTCCACGGGCGGGAGGGAGTGGGCAGGGGCTGCAGCAATCCCTTTTTCTTCCCACCAGCAGGTTTGGAGACGATGCAAGTGGGGCAACCCTGCACGTACTTCTCCACATCAGAGCGCAAAGTTGGCCACCAATAATGTCTCCTGACCAGGTGCAGAGATTTTACAAACCCAAAATGTCCAGCGGTTTTTGCATCGTGGCAGAGTTTCAAAATGTCTCCGCGCGCCGCCGCCGGGACATAGAGACGCTCCCCCTTGAAAAATAGACCCCCCTTCTCGTTTAGGTCGAGGCGGCGGGAACTGAATTCAGAGTCCTGTAACACCCCCTTCTGGACCCACCCTCCCGGGATTGAAGTTCCCTGCTTTGTTTGGCTGCGCGTCACTGCGGCCATTCCCAGTTGGGCGGGGGTAAAAACTGTGTCCACCAATGGGTCGCGCTTGCTATTGTACTGGGGCAAGCGAGAAAGAGCGTCCGCCAAAAAGTTCATTTTGCCCGGCAGATGCTTGAGAGAGAAGTTGAAACGAAAGAAAAACTCCGCCCACCGCATTTGTTTTGCTGAGAGCGAGCGGGGCTGCTTGAGCGCCTGAAGATTTTTATGGTCCGTCCACACTACAAAGGGAACCGCGGACCCTTCCAACCAATGTCTCCACCTGGAGACATTGGTTGGAAGGGTCCGCGGCCAATTTTACTGCGGCCGCCTCCTTTTCCCAAATCGCCCAGTTTCTTTCTGCCCCGGAAAATTTTTTAGACAAATAGGCCAACGGGTGCAATTTCCCATCCTCCCCCTCTTGTAGGATCACGGCCCCCATTGCCACATCCGAAGAATCTACTTGCACGGTGAATTGCTTAGTGGGGTCGGCATGGGCCAGCACCGGCTCAGAGGTAAACAACAGTTTCAGACTCTCAAAAGCCTCCTGACACTGGGGGGTCCACTGGAGTGGAGCGCCGGGGCGGCTTGCTGTCTTTCCCCCCTTTTTTGTTTTTAACAAGTCAGTGAGAGGCAGCGCCACTTTGGCGAAACTGGGGATGAACGTTCTGTAAAAGTTTGCAAATCCTAAGAAACTTTGCAACTGTCTCCGCGTGCGGGGAGGTTCCCAGGACAGCAAATCCCGCACTTTGCCTGGGTCCATCTCAATCCCTGCTTGGGAAACCCGGAAACCCAGAAATTCCACCGCATCCCGGTGAAACTCACACTTTGAAAGTTTAGCAAACAACTGATGCTTCCGCAGGCGGCGGAGCACCTCGCGGACCAATTCAGCGTGCTTGCCCACATCCTCTGAATACACCAAAATATCATCAATATACACCAACACCCCCTGATACAATAAATCATGCATAATTTCATTTATCATGTTCATGAACACGCCCGGAGCGCCGGCGAGGCCGAACGGCATGGTGGTGTACTCAAATTGGCCCAAGGGGGTGTTAAAAGCAGTCAAATATTCATGCCCCTTTTTTATCCGGACCCGGTAGTAAGCTTCCCTCAAGTCTAGTTTTGTAAAAATCCGTGCCTTCCCCAAGTGACCAAGCAAGTCTTTTATCAAAGGCAACGGGTAGGCATTGCAAGTAGAAACAGCATTCAGCCCTCGGTAGTCCGTGCAGAGGCGCAAAGACCCGTCTTTCTTTTTCACGAAAAGAACCGGGGCCGCCAGGGGTGAAGTAGCGGGTCTGATGAACCCCCGGGCTAAGTTTTTGTCCAAAAACTCCCTGAGTTCAGCCATTTCCCTCGGGCTCATTGAATAAAGTTTGGCTTTAGGAAGGGGCTCCCCTTTCTTTAACTCAATGGCACAGTCAGTTTTACGGTGGGGGGGAAGTTGGTTACACTCAGCTAACGCAAACACATCTGCAAAGTCCCGGTACTCTGGTGGGAGAGTCGCTTCCCCTGTGGACCCCACCGCGGCCACGACCCGATCGTTGAGGAGGGGTTGGGGCCGAACGTGCTGCTTGCAACCAGGAGAGGAAAACTCCACGGTTCCTGTTTTCCATTTCACCGTGGGATCATGCTCCCTCAACCAATCCAGCCCCAGGACACATGGGAATGCTGAGTGGGGTGCTACAAGGGGTTGAATCTGCTCCCAATGTTTCTTAACGTCCAAGTCCATCGGGCGCGTCTTTACGGTAGCTTCCCCCCCGGGAGCGCATTTCCCATCCAGCTGGGTGATAGCTCATCCAAAGGCACTCTGCCCACCCCCAGAGTCTCGGCTAGTGTTGGGCTTACTAGAGTCTGGGTGCACCCTGAGTCCACAATGCAGCGGACCCCCACTGTCTTCCCGGACTTGGGGTTGGACAGGGTTGCGGGCAGGAGTATCGGGAGAATCACTCACCACGCGGTTGCCCCTGTCGGAGGCCTGCTGGCGGGGCGCCTTTACAGCAGACCGTCTTCGTTTCCCGACTGCTCCTCTGCTTGCTCTTCGCCATCCTGGCCACTGCCCTCCTCCGAGTCTTCCACAATTGTCGCGGCACCGGCCGGTACCAGCAGAGACTTGGCACTTTTCTTCGGGGCCGGTTTCTTGGCAGGTGAAGCTTTTGGAGGAGTGCTGCCCGTTGCCTTGGCGCCGGTCGCTGTCTTCGAGGGGCATTGCACGAGGAAGTGGCCAGCCTGGCCACAACCCAAGCACAACCCCTTCTCCATGCGCCGGGTGCGCTCGGTCGGCTCCAGCTTCGCTTTCGGCTTGGTCTTCACTGGCGTAGAGGTTTTTGCTCCTGCCTTCCCAGCAATTCCTTGGAACACCGCGGCCCTTTCCAGGCGATTCTCCATCTCCCCAGCCAGCTGGACCCATCCGGCCACAGTGAGGGGGTCATCCAAAAGGAGGCACTTGCTGGACAAGTCCCCAGAGAGACCCCCCACGAACGCGTGCACACGTTGGGGCTCGGTCCAGTCCGGCACCGCTGAGGAAAGCTCTTTGAATTCCCTGGCATACTCGGCCACCGACAGTTTCCCTTGCTTCAGGGCCTTAAGTTTCTTCTCCGCCGTTTCTTTTTCGAACGGCTCCACGTACATCTGGCGCATGGTTCTCAGGAAATGGTTGTAGTTGCGGATGGCTCTTGGGTTGTAACGGTACAAGTCCATGAACCATTTTGCTGCCTTTCCCTCCAGGGCCTCTCCCACGAAGCGCACGCGCTCGGCATCATCCTGAAAGGTGAACCCCATGTCCATCATGTAGGCTTGGAGGTGCACCAGGAACGAAGGAAAAGTTGCGGGGTCCCCCGAAAATTTGGCCTTGAATTTGTAGGTGCTCCGCATTTCCACTCCTCGGAGGTGGGGAGGCAGTCGACCCTGGCCCCAATCCGCCAGGGCCCTCGCACCACGGCCGATGCCTCGACCCACTCCTGCCGCCGCCCTCGCCTCCGCGGCGGCCCGCGCCACCTCCGCGGCTCGCGCGGCTGCTGCCGCCGCCTCTCGCACCGCCGCTGCCGCCGCCGCCTCCATTCCCGCAACGTCCGCTGCTGCCGCCGCCGCTCCGTCCGCTGCTCCAGCGCCTTCGGCTGCTCCGGCTCCTTCAGCCGCACCCGCACCACCTGCGCCCTCGAGACCGCCGTCTTCTTCCTCCCTTTGCGCTCTCGCCAAGGCTGCGGCCTCGGCCTCTGCTGCTGCCTGCATCGCTGCGTCCTCGCGTTCTCGCAGGGTGGGCAGACCTCCTGATCTCCGACCACTGGGTACGTGGGCACCTCCGTGCACCTCCCGCAGCAGGCGTCGCGTCTCGCGTTGCTCCTCTGGATCCAGCCGACCCGAGAGGTCCTGTAGCCAATTGGTCACCTTGTCCAGCTTGTGCTGCAGGTCACGCGTCTCACCGGCGGGCTCCAGCCCGTAGCTAGGCGTTCCTAGCTGATCCGGCCACTGCTCATCCCCCGTCAGGCGGTCATACTTCGATAAACGCCTGCGCTCGGTGATGTGCCTTTCCAAAAAGTCGGCAGGCCCAGGAGTCGCTCCCTCCACGGCTCTGAGCATGGCTGAGCTGTACGGACCCACACCGGCTCCGTCGCTCTGGGAGAGGTCCCAATCCAGGCCCTCTCCTTGTTCTGTATAGGTGTTTCCTTCGCCCTGCATGTTGGCAGGTGAAAGGAGTTGTGAGATTTGACTTAATGTCAAACGTACAGAAAACTCACAACAGGCTTCTTAATGAAAGTAAGCTTTATTGGAAAGTACTATACGCTAGGGACTGAAAAGTCAAATCTGACCAGAGTTCAGATTTGCCTCTGCTTATCAATACAATTCTCCCGCCCAAAACTTGACAGTTCCCAAGGGAGGGGAGACAAGAGAAAAGACATATGTGTAAAGAAAACAGGAATTCATTCTCACAACCTTGAGGAGGTGACAACATTCCCGAGAGCCCACAACAAGATAAGGTTAACATAACAAAACTATTCACTTTTATAGCTAGCAAGACTACAGGGCCTGGAGCAAGCAGGCGCCAAGCGATATAAAGCAATATAACTGACATGGAGGAACTCAAGCTAATTTATGACAGAGATTTTACAATCCTGACATACTGCTCAGGTCAGAGGCCCTGGTTTGGATGCTGCCCCACCTGCTGCCTGGGTGGCACCCTGGGAGAGGCTCTTCCTGGTCACAGCACCAAAATTATGGAATAATCTCCCCAGGGAGAATCATCTGTCCCCTTTGATCATGGCCTTCTGCCAGCAAGTAAAGGGTTTTTTTGTTGTTGCTGTTTCCTCTAGTCTTCCTTCAGTGGTTCTGGGCTCTTTCCTGCCCTTTGTTTTTGTGTTTTATATATGTTTTACATTTTATGGTAGTTTTAGGTATAATTGCTTTTATGATGTTATGTTTAGCTGCCTTGGTAATCCTGATAGGGCAGAAAGATAGGAAATAAATTTTGTAAAAAGATAATGCTATTTTTAGTGGGTGTCATCATATCTCGTGGGAGTAAATTCCACAAATTAATACTACACTGGGCTTGTGCCAAATTTTTTGGGCCCCAGGAAAGAGAACAGTAGTGGCCTCCTTCCCTTTCCGGACACCTTGTCCAGGACAATATATGCCATCCCTGGCCAACAAAGTGCTGTTTAACAAGACAATAAAGGGCACATAAAATGACAGAAATCGAAAACCAGGAGGACATTTCAATCCCCCAAGGCCAGTCTGTTGTCGAACTTCAAGTCATCAGGCATCAACAGAATGACTCCGAAGAGGGGTAGTTATGTAAATGACAGGCTGGAAATGCAGGTCTTAAATGTAGGCTCCTCTGTTCTACTCTGATGCTCCACAAAATAAGAAATACGGTGCATGAGATATAATTTGAATAACTTTAACTATTAATTACTAAAACCTATCCCGTTTGTGCATTTTTCCATTGCAAGCATGCGAAGGCCATGTTTCTGAAATGATTTTACGCGTTCTGCTGTATTTGGTCTCCCTTTTTGTATTTTCGAGAGATTTCTAGGGTAATGAAGTGTCAAGGTTGTGATAATAGGAATTCCGTACAAAGCAAATGCTGCTGCCTTTTAAAAATGCACGATTGTTGCTTACATCTTGCAGTGCTGGAATAGGCCGGACTGGAGTACTGGTTGCTATGGAAACAGCAATGTGCTTAATTGAAAGAAACCAACCTGTTTATCCACTGGATATTGTACGGAAAATGCGAGAGCATCGTCCGATGATGGTGCAGACATCGGTAAGTGAGAGGGATGGGAGCCTCTGTCCAACTGGTGTGGTGAACTACCCTCATTTTAAGTATAATTATGTTTCACAAAAAACTGGCTGCTTTGTAAGCTCAAATATTTTTCACATTGGACGTAAATTCCCCATGGATGAGTTGGGCATTCATCAGCATACCTTGTTTTCAGCTTTTTCTCATGTATCCCTTAAAGCAAATCCAGAGCCAACTTGATGTCGTGGTTAAGTGCAGCGGCCTCTAATCTGGTGAACCGGTTTGATTCCCCTCCACATTTTCTCTATTTTTGTTATTTAGAGGGGTAAGACATAAATGTCTCAGATAAAAAGAATGACAGGATATACACGTTAGGAACAGTAGCTTGAATTATATGTGTACATTTTTAGAGTGCAGACAGCTCATTTGTAGAACGTGGAACTGACTTGAAATCACAAGCAAAAGACAAGTACCAAGTTATATGGCATGATAGGTGAGAGCCACAAAGGTTAGGGATAAAACCAAATATAGAAAAATGGAAACAATTCATTATCAGAGCTCTAAAAACTATAAATGAGCATCATATTCATTGGGCACACACAAACATCTCAGTGTGTGCCCCAGGAATGCCAGCGAGTTCAGACTTGGCATGTTTTGATCACACTAGTCTTCATCCGAGGTCAATATGTAGATTCACACAGTTCTATGCTGCAATTTTTGAATTTACAACAGGGAAGGGGAACTTCCTTAATCTGATATGTCTGGTTCTGGTTCTGTAAAGTATTTGGATTGGCAGAATCCTCATCCAGCAAATATTTCCTTTGTTTGTTTGTTTGTTTATTTATTTATTAAACTTTTATACCGCTGTTCCCTTAGGCTCACGGCAGTTTACAAGATAAAAATTGCAATAAAACGCATAGTTAAAACCATTAAAACCAATCCACACATTTCTCCCCTGGGTATTGGAAAATCCTGCAGTGTGAAAATGTCCAAAATGAGAAGTCTCCCCCCCCCTCCCCCATTGTAGTGAATGCGGCCACAAAATGGCTGCTGCAGGAGGTGGAGCAGATCACTGAATGTCAGGGAGTGAGGAGTAATCAAGATTTCAGGCAAAAGCTCTGCTTAACAGGATGTTTTTCAAGGTGAATATATTGTTTAAAATATTTTCTTGCATACATACATCTTTATCTTTGGTCATGCAAGTGAAGATCCTTGTGCTGTGGTAGCAATGTTTTAGAAAATCTTCACAACCAATCAGAACTCCAGAAACTGATCAGAAGGCCTGCTGAGCAGAAGCCCCACCTGACCCCGCCCACTTCCAAAACAATGCGTGGTGGGTGCCACAGGCAGTGCTGGCAGGAGTCATGATGCCCACCGGCACCATGTTGGAGACCTCTGGCATGTCGGGTGAAACTACATGGCATTGCTTAAGGATAGTTTTTTTCTTTGCAGGTAGCCTCATTTCAAGGAAATTCCCAAGATTTGTTTAGTCCAGGGGTAGTCAAACTGCGGCCCTCCAGATGTCCATGGACTACAATTCCCAGGAGCCCTTGCCAGCATTCGCTGGCTATTGCTGGCAAGGGCTTCTGGGAATTGTAGTCCATGGACATCTGGAGGGCCGCAGTTTGACTACCCCTGGTTTAGTTCCATGAATGACGTTAGGGTCTGTTTGGCCTCCACATCTGATTAATACTATGTTTGTTCTGTTTATTTACAAGCTATATCTATTTAGTGCTGAAATTAAAAGATGAAAGCATCATAGCTGAATAATATACCACATTCTATAGATTAATGCAATCGTTTTAACTCTTCCAAATATTTATATTGTTACAGAGTCAATACAGATTTATCTGTGAAGCTATTCTTCATGTTTATAAAGAAGGACTCATTCACCCACTGGATTCCAGTTAGCATCACTGAAGGATTAATTGTTCTGATAATATATGAATCAAACCCAGGGGAGGGGGTGGGTTGTGATTTGTTAGTCCTAGCGGAGTTCGCCAAGGTTCTCGAAAACAAATAAGCAAGTTTGTACTCTGGCACTTTAAAAATCTGTAGAAAATCGCTGAACCTGGTTCAGTATATAAGGAACAGGTAGGTTTGCAAAGGCACGTGTTGTGGGATGTTGACATGCTGAAACCAAGGAAATCTTCTGCTGCCTCTCTATGCACCTTCTATTGCCTTAAGATGTTTTCCTGTAGAAGTTACTGTAATTCCAGTGCATATGATTCTGAACTGGAAAAGAGACACCAGCAATCCCAATGGAGAAGCAGCCTGATGCAGTGCCAAGTACTCCACAGCTCAAGGTAGCAATGGAAAGACGATTTACCAGGTCAGGCTTTTGCCTGAGATGGAATGCCAGAGGCTGCCGTGCCAGGGCTGGAGCAGAAACCCTGCAACCGCTGCCAGCTTGTACCACAACTGCAGCCTTGATTGCATGAAGCTCAGAATAGTACAATCAGGCACCTTAACATGGGCGAGGACACAGCCTCCATCTTCCACTGGTGGCTTTCTTACGTGCTGTTTTCTTTGTACTTCTAGTTCATTCTTCTGGATGTCTGATCATCTTGAGCACGGACTGACCATGTTTTATAAATTGAATCCGTATGACCACCTTTGCTGCCTGTTTCAAAGTCTGTCTGTAAGCCTTCTGATGTAGCTGGTGCCTAGTGATTGCACACAAACCGCTGCTAAAGTGGGTTAATTCTGTGCTGGAGAACTGCTGAAATAAAAACACAGTTGCTGCTAAAAACATTCTAGTATTCAGATGCTAAAACACCAGAGTTGATTGTCCTTGGTAAAAAAAAAAAAAACGCCTGTGTGTTACTCCAGTTGCATGTTAGTTTGTCCATCTTTCACTTTTGCAGCTCAGTTTCTGGTACAAAGCCCCTCTATTGTGGGTGGCTTCTCAAATGCACCACTCAAATGGGGCCATTTTTATAACAACGTGTGTGCTGGATCTCCTGGATGTTGAAGACTAGCATATCCTCGACCATTGGCAGCCCCAGCTGCTTGTGTATTTGCAGGATTTGGCTTACACCTGGATGCATGGAAGGAACTGTCCTGGGAATGCAGAGAATTAAGTGTCCTTCATTCAACAGTCTCTTAAAACAACAAGCTAGAATTTATATTACGTTGGCTGTCATTGTTCGTCATGCCTCAAGCCCACATTTTCCTTCCCCCCTCCCTTTTGTTCTTTTCCTCTTACCCCCTGTTAGTTTCGTTTTCATTCAGACTGTTGCTGGCCACTTACCCTCTAAATCAGGTTCACAGACCAGTGTCAAACTGTGGTATACAATCCTGGTCTGCTGGGAAGCATTTGCTAGTTCAGGTGTAATGTGGTTTGCATTCAAAGCTCCTGACTTAGTTTAGAGACCTGAAGCGGAGGATGGGGCGGGGATGCAAACCTGACTCTTGGTCCATTTGGCATTGTGCACAAGGCCCTGGAGAGGCGCCACGGGTTGAAAGGCACAGGGCAACTCAATTCTCAATCATTAATGGGCAGCACCTGCAGGTTCGGGGATGTCTTGCTGTTTGGAGATGGCAGGATCTTACTGACATGGACAAAAGCCAACCACTGCTGGGTGGGTAACTTTGCAGTGGCAGCCACTAAACAGCTGAAGAACAGACTGGCCTTGCTAAGCAGGATGAATGTAAATACTGAAATTCTATCAAAATGGATGTGAAAAATTCTATGTAAGGTAAGGATTTGTGCATTGGTAATTCACTATACGATACACTGGTCTCTGTTTCATTTCAAAGAGGAGAATTGGCGCAAACCGCCAGTGTATGGTAGTTTTTTGGACTCCCCCACCCCCTTGTTGATAATTCATCTCGTTAAACAACTATTCTATAAGGATGTATAAAATAATGCTTGAGACCATTTCTGAAGAAATCTGCCTGGAAATTTGAGAAACTGTGTATATACTTTTTGTTGAAAAATTGACTTTGCTCTTCAATATGCAGGATTAAAACTACGGCGGCTGCATCGTGGTCAAAGTCACCTGGGAGGGGGGGGGAGGTACTGTGGTTCTGAATCCATATTGGTGTGAAAATTGATGTAATGTTCGATTAAAAAAATGCTCTGTTCCAAGATCCAGCAGCTTCATGGGTCTTTTTCCAGAGGCACCTTCCTCTTGAGCGGCTGGCTACAGGCTGCCTTTGTTGGGAAGGGTCCAGTTGCCTGCCAAGGTGTTTTTTATTCATGCAGCACTTTGTTACACTGAATAACTGTTGCCTGGTGGGTGTGCCAGAACTACTGTGCCCAGAACGCCCACCTAAGTTTAGAACAGCAGTCCCCAACCTTTTTGAGCCCATGGACACTTTTGGAATTTGGGGTGCTGAGTGCAGCCTCAAAATGGCTGCCATGGGAATCTTGCGGCCTGGGAAGTTTTTTACTGCGGGGGGGGGGCGGGGAGAGGGAGCCGCGGCCCGACGCCATGGCCGCCGCGGCCTGGTGCCGGGCCGCGGCCCGCAGGTTGGGGACCACTGGGCTAAACTGAATAAAATGAAGTTCAATAGGGACAAATGTAAAGTTTTGCATTTAGGTAGGAAAAACCAATGTAAGATGGGAGAGACCTGTCTTGGATCTAGGAGTCTTAGTAGACCATACCATACATTTTGGACACTCCAGTTGAAGGATGTTGACAAACTAGAACGTGTCCAAAGGAGGGCAACAAAGATGGTGAGGGGTTTGGAGATCAAGACATATGAAGAAAGGTGGTGGGAGCTTGGTCTGTTTAGCCTAGAGAGGAGACAACAGAGAGGGGATCTGATAACCATCAAGTATTTAAAAGGGTGCCATAAGGAGGATGGAGCAGAATTGTTCTCTCTTGCCCCAGAGGGACAGGCCAGAATGAATGGGATGAAATTAATTCAAAAGAAATTCCATCTAAACATCCAGAAGAAGTTCCTGACAGAGCGGTTTCTCAGTGGAACAGGCTTCCTCGGGAGGTGGTGGGTTCTCCATCTTTGGAAACTTTTAAACAGAGGCTGGAGAGCCATCTGACGTAGAGGCTGATTCTGTGAAGGCAAAGGGGTGGCAGGTTACAGTAGATGAGCGATTGGGATGTGAGTGTCCTGCATAGTGCAGTGGGTTGGACTAGATGACCCATGAGGTCCCTTCCATTTCTATTATTCTACTCCACTTCCTGGTAAGTTACCTTGCCATTCTCCCAATGTGAGACTGCACAGAACAGCAGTGATGAAAACAGTGTGGCTCTTATCTGTATCTGTTGTTCATCAAGTCCTGTACAGGCACCAAGCTCCCCTCCTGCCTCATTGTGACCTCCTGAGACTCATTACGGCAGCTCAGGACAACTGAAGGAAAGAGGGAGCCTTTGGTGGGGAAATGGCTTCTGAAAACTTCCAGCATGCAAGATGGTCTCTGGCTAGCAGTGGCTCTCCAGGGAGGTGCCGGGGACTGAGCCTAAGCCCTTCTGAATCAAGCCCTTGGTCCATCAAGATTGGTATTGTCTCCTCTGACTAGCAGTGGCTCCACCGAGTCTCAGGCAGAGTTCTTTCACATCACCTTCCAGGGGATGCCGGGGACTGAACCTGGGACCTACATGCAAAACAGGTACTGCCACTGGGTCGCAGCCCCTCCCTATGGGTGACACTGGGACAATTGCTTCCCATCTCCTAAGGCACGGAATTGTTGCAAGGATAACACGCCTCAGGGAAAGCCAGCCGTTCTGCCCTGAACTCTGTGGAGTGACCTCTAACTGGGCTCTTTTTAACTGGGAGCTTTTAGATATTTTAGCCCTGTGAATAATGCGTAGCCAGTTTTCCCTTTTCCCCTGTAGGTGGCAGTGGCAGAATCCCTGTTAGACCTAAAGTGGTGTAAAAAGCAGCTGTGTGGGTGAGTGGAGGGTCAGGACCAGGGGGATTAGGGGGATCTCTCTGTAGAAGGCAGACCAGCCCAGAGCTGAATGAGTCTGCTGCATCATGACACTCATTTTCATCTAAGTTTATGAATGTTCTGTTGAGGAAGCATTTCTGTGCCTCTGGCCTCACCTTGGCCAAGTATGCCAGCCTTCCGTCTGTGCTTCCTGTGCACTTCTGACAATGCCAATGCTGGACAAATTAGGACAAATTTTAATGTTCACATCTGAAAGGTAAAGGGAGTCACCTCCTCGGTCTTCCAGTTTTGGGGATACATCTACAAAACAAAAGCTCCTGCCTCAGCCTTTAAATATCCTCCAAGGTGCTTTTGCTGGGCCTAGAATAGGATTATCAGCCTCCAGGTGGGACCTGCTGAGCGCCCACCACTGCACGTTATCTCCAAATGGCCAGAAACACTTTCCCTGGACAGAATGGGTGCTTTTGGGGGTGGCCAGTCTTCCCCAGGCTCCACCCCCCCCCCCCCCCCAATCTGCAGGTCTTTCCCAAGACTGGCCTTCCCCAAGAGGTACAAAACAGAAACCAGCAGAAGAAATGCCTGGCATGATGCCACGGAGATCTATAGACCCCCCGTGAAATGGTGGCAGAGAGCCAAAGAGGAAGAGCACCGAAGGTGGCCCACATAGCTCCTTTTGATTTCAGAAGAGATGTCAATTCTTTGGTTAACATTCTAGGATCACACTATCTTCCGCTACCCCCCCCCCCCCACCAGCACTTGCTCAGGATCCCCCACCCAAAGGACATAAAACCAGGCTTGGCCAGAGTCACAATCTTTTTGGTTCTAGGTGCAACCTGGTGAAAAGTTCTCCCTGGTGGGATCAGAACTTCTGCAGGACCTGCAAGACAGAGCTCTTCCGCCAGGCCTACGTCTGAGGCCAGGAGATGAACACAGAGGAAACGTTGGCCTCTCGGCTCCCAAAACAGCAATGCTCCTTCTGGAAAAACACCAACCTGCCCAACAGAAATGGGTTCCCCTTTATAATGGGTGTGTGTATGGAGGGGGGGGGTCAGTTTAATATAATTAATATGTCTTAATTTAATAACTTCATCACTATAACTTTATGCCTTGCATGTGTCTTGTTCCTCACCCTGAGCCAACTGGGAAGAGCAGGCTACAAAAATAATATTATTTTCCTGAGTGGACGAAAGCCTCAGTACAGGATTGCCCTCCCTCTTTCCCCTTCTTGTATCTTCAATATCCCAAAACGATCTCTTCAGTAGTAATAAGATTTAACAAGCATTCAGTTTTTAGTTATGTGGGTGGGGGAAGGATGGAAACATAATAGTATGAACTGCAGTCATGTCTGTAGAAAATTGATGGCTCTTTGGTCCCTATTATAGATTAAAGGTAAAGGTAAAGGTATCCCCTGTGCAAGCACCGAGTCATGTCCGACCCTTGGGGTGACGCCCTCCAGCGTTTTCATGGCAGACTCAATACGGGGTGGTTTGCCAGTGCCTTTCCCAGTCATTACCGTTTACCCCCCAGCAAGCTGGGTCCTCATTTTACCGACCTCGGAAGGATGGAAGGCTGAGTCAACCTTGAGCCGGCTGCTGGGATCAAACTCCCAACCTCATGGACAAAGCTTTCAGACAGCTGCCTTACCACTCTGCGCCACAAGAGGCTCATACCTTTATAGATTAATTACCCCTAATATTATAGATACTAGAAGATAAGCCCGCTGTAGGCAAAATACAGCGGGCGCTAGCAGCCTGTGGCCCCGGCCCCCAGGGGGCCCTGTTCCACGCGTTACCTGTTGGATGGCAGCAGAAAGAGAAGGAGGGCTGCGGGGAGGAGGAGGAGGTACGCAAGGGCGTGCGCAGACAAACGCGGAGCAGGCGGCTGTAAAGGAACTGTAAGGCTGTAAAGGCTGTAAGGCTAGCATGGGGGGTGGCGTCCGAGGCTGCGGGAAAGGCAAAGGAGCAGAGGCCTGCCTTGTCTGTCTGCACGGCGAGTCCCGGCCGGGCCAAGCTGCCAATGGGGACCCCCCTCCCCATTGGCAGCTTGGCCCTGGATGGACACTCGGAGGGCCCAATCAGGATTGGGCCCTCCGAGTTTTTATCCTGGACAGGGCCCGCCCTAACTCCTCCCTGACAGCCCTTACCCTTTTATTTAATCCGCTCCGCAGGAGCGGTTAAAGATTCTGTGATCGCTACCAGTGGAGAACTGCTTCTGCCCAGTGATTTGGGGAGCAGGCTTCACGGGAGTCAGACAACAACTAATGAATCAAATCCATCTTCTCTGCGGCCGGTCTTCATAGATTCGCTACTGCGGCAGCCTCTCCCATAATGGGTCTGTAATTATATGCACTGATTAAAAAGGAGAAGAATTCAGGATATTAAAGTGAAATAACATGCTTAATGCATTCAGTGCCGTTTGGGACTCCAGGTGCATTTGAATGACGGCACACGCCAAGCCCTGGCAACCCAAGTCTGAAGCACTTTTCCTCGGTGGAACAGTTGACAAGTTTGAAGCTTAGATAAAGGGTTATGTGACGAAAATTTATACAATCATGAACAATGTAGACGGGGGGGGGAGGGGGGAGATTTTCCCCTGATGTGGTTGAGGGCAGCTTTCACAAGCAACCCTTGGAGTCAGGTTTATGCCGTTGTGAGGCTGATCCAGTTGAGACAATCCCCATGTATTATTGTACTGTCCATTTTATAGTAGTTCAATGGCCCTATGATCACTCAAAGTGTTGGATGCAGCAGTGAAATCAAATGGTGAATAAAACTAGGCTGGAATGCAATGTTAAGCATGAACCGAATATGGAAAGATAAGGATGTCAGCTTTAATACTAAGTGCTGTCTAGTCAACACCATGCAGAGATGAGCAGAAGACTGGGATTTGGATGGTCCCTTAGGAGTGCAGTTCTTACCAATGAAATTTTTGAGAGGCCAGATGTTAAGACGGGGTCCCTCAGGGGCCTGCAGCTTGTGTGCCTGATTGTCCACCTGATTATTAAACATTTGTTGGCCAGATCGGAGCCCCCCCAGGACCTCAGAATCAAACAAGATTTTGTGGGCTATGCGTTTTTGAGGCCCAGCATTCCCTTCCTCAGATGCAAGTCAGAATGGCGATCCTGGAGTCTTTATATCCCAGACTGAAGGAAACAATGATGCTAATTTTCTGCCCCTGAAAATTTCTTCCCTGTTTTAATCAAGCTGATTATATTTCAGACTGGACCGCTGCATCCTGACTTCTTTCTTTGCAACACTCTCAGACTGGGATATAAGGACTCTGGGATCTCCATGCCAACATATCTGATGAAGGGAGCTCAGAGCCTCGATAGCTCACCCCCCCCCCCCCCGCCCTTGCTGGTTTCCAAGCTGCTACTGGGCTTCAATCTGGAGGCAAATATGGCTGCCCTTTGGACCCATCCCAGGGACAATTACTGCCGCTTCCCCTGCAGACCCCTGACTTCCTGCTCGGACAAACTAAGTCCTGCCCCACAGACAGGAGGGAGGGAGGGAGGACATCTTTTTGATGCTGCTTTCGTCAATGCTCGGCTCTCCCTGTTGGTCCGCTAGAATTTAAGCAGATCAATTCTACTTCAACTTGCTGCTGGAACTGCAGTGTCACCTCTGATATACAAAGGCCACGTCTTACCTTTTCTGAAGGCCCACCAACCCCGTGCCACGCAAGCTTCAGAGTCCCCAGAGTTCCCCACCCTGGCAACTGCTGGAAAGCTTCAAGGGACCTGACAAACCCCCCTCCCCCCACCAAATAATAAAACAGCCAGATGGAGATTTCTGGTGAACTCGAATGCTTGCACATTGGGTTGTGTCATCTTGGCTGGTCCTAATCAAATGGATTATGTGGTAGACAATGCTCACAACACCATCATATCAAGTGACATTATACAAGATTCATGGCTACCAGATCTGAAAAAAGCAGTGGACAGGAGTCTTTGTGGCTTGCCCTTTGTTGTTGTTGTTGTTGCTAAGTGCGAAGTCGTGTCTGACCCATCGCGACCCCATGGACAATGATCCTCCAGGCCTTCCTGTCCTCTACCATTCCCCAGAGTCCATTTAAGTTTGCACCGACTGCTTCAGTGACTCCATCCAGCCGCCTCATTCTCTGTCGTCCCCTTCTTCTTTTGCCCTCCATCGCTCCCAGCATTAGGCTCTTCCCCAGGGAGTTCTTCCTTCTCATGAGGTGGCCAAAGTATTTGAGTTTCATCTTTAGGATCTGGCCTTCTAAGGAGCAGTCAGGGCTGATCTCCTCGAGGACAGACCAGTTTGTTGGCCTTGCAGTCCAAGGGACCCACAAGAAGAGTCTTCTCCAGCACCAGAGTTCAAAAGCCTCAATTCTTTGACGCTCGGCCTTCCTTATGGTCCACCTTTCACATCCATACAGTGCAACTGGGAAGACCATAGCCTTGACTAGTCGCACTTTAGGTAGCAGGGTGATGCCTCTGCTTTTTAGGATGCTATCTAGATTTGCCATAGTTTTCCTCCCCAGGAGCAAGCGTCTTTTAATTTCTTTGCTGCAGTCCCCAGCTGCAGTGAACTTGGAGCCCAGGAAAATAAAATCTGCCACTATCTCCATTTCTTCCCCATCTATTTGCGAGGAATTGAGAGGGTCTCTCTCCCTCCCTCCCTCCCTCCCTCCTGTCTGTGGGGCAGGACTTAGTTTGTCCGAGCAGTCCATTCTTACACCCCTTTCCTTGTCTCTGCCTACTCGAGGGACTGAGCTTGGGCCCCACTGGCTTGGATCTCTGGTGATGGAGCTTCGTTCCCTCTGTCCTCTTTCTCGTGCTGCAGCAGCCTCAGATTCTCCTCCTGAGGAACAGGGCCCCACCCCAAGCCCAGGAACTGCCAGGAGCGGGAAGTCAGGGGTCTGCAGAGGAAGCAGCAGTAATTGTCCCTGGGATGGGTTCAAAGGGCAGCCATATGGGCCTCCAAATTGAAGCCCAGTAGCAGCTTGGACACCAGCAAGGGCGGGGAGGGGGGGATGAGCTATCGAGGCTCTGCGCTCCCTTCATCAGATATAAGTTGGCACGGAGATCCCAGAGTCCTTATATCCCAGTCTGAGAGTGTTGCAAAGAAAGAAGTCAGGATGCAGCGGTCCAGTTTGAAATATAATCAGCTTGATTAAAACAGGGAAGAAATTTTCAGAGGCAGAAAATTAGCATCACTGTTTCCTTCAGTCTGGGATATAAGGACTCCAGGATCGCAATTCTGACTTGTATCTGATGAAGAGCCTCAAAAACGCATAGCCCACAAAATCTTGTTTGGTTCTGAGGTCCTGGGGGGGCTCCGATCTGGCCAACAAATGTTTAATAATCAGGTGGACAATCAGGCACACAAGCTGCAGGCCCCTGAGGGACCCCGTCTTAACATCTGGCCTCTCAGAATTTTCATTGGTAAGAACTGCACTCCTAAAGGACCATCCAAAATCCCAGTCTTCTGCTCATCTCTGCATAGCTACCCTGGACGTCCTTGGTGGTCTCCCATCTGAGTAGGAACCAGGACTGAACCCTGCTGAGCTCCCATGGTCTGATGAGACCCGGCTAGACAGGGCATAGGATGGGCCACAAAACCCAGGTAGGGCTCCTGTACACAGACAGCACTGCGGCCCTCCAGATGTTCATGGACTACAATTCCCAGGAGCCCCTGCCAGCGAATGCTGGCAGGGGCTCCTGGGAATTGTAGTCCATGGACATCTGGAGGGCCGCAGTTTGACTACCCCTGGTTTAGAGTCCTTGAAAAGGCCAGGGTTTGAAACTACCCACAAATACAGCTACTTTTTTGTTTTTTTGCGGGGGGGGGGGGGGGGGGCGTTGGCCAGTGCAAGTTTTTGAACAGAGATCCTGAACTTTAGAAGTTTTAAAAGTCTGATTAATTCCCATCAGTCACTTCAATTAGAAGCCCATTTGCTTCAAAGCCCAGCCGCGTTATATAAAGAGGTTACATAACCTGAACACTGAATCATGATTTCACAGGCAGCCCACTGACAAGCGGGCTGCAAGCTTGAAACGATGCAAAAGGTCATCGGAATGAGACGTTAGATCTTGGGAACGTGAAGAAAGCTGTCCGATTTGAAGGATGCCAGAGAGATGCTTAACTGGGCTCCTCACGGCGGCTGCATTGTTGGCCGCTGCCCGTGGTTACCTTCCCAGACACACCCCGAGGCCCCTCCCGGCAACAGCCGTGGCAACGAAGAAAAGATGGATTAAGGATCCTGGATATAAATGGTCTTGCCAGCGTGTTTGAAAATAATCTAGACCAGTAGTCCCTGGACAGCTGGAGACCCTCAGTTTGCCCACCCCTGGTCTAGACCTCACCCACCCCAATTGGCTACAGTCTCTCCACCTCCCCGGCCCAGGAAAAAGAATGGTAGATTCTCTGCCTTGCATGCAGAAGGTTCAAGCCCATCTCCTCAAGCTGCCCTTTTCTTTAGGAAAGCTGATCTCTGTAGCCTGGAGGTCAGAGGTGATTCTGGAAGGTTTGTGGAAGGTTCTGTCACTCCGCCACGACCTTCCTGCCACGACTGATTTAGTTAGCGAACTGGAAGCTCCATGTCCATTGCTGGGGTTAGTTCAGGCAGCTCTCTTTAACCGAAGTGGACAGATTGCTAGGCACAGTGAGGGTGACCACTTGCACCTTAGACTCCTGTCCATCTTGGTCGTTCAAATCGGGGGGCCAGCAGAGAGGAGGTCCTTTGAGGGAGATTATCAACCTCTCCTTGACATCTGGAGAATTCCCCAAAGGACTTAAGGAGGCAGGGATGGCAGCTCTTTTGGCAGAGATCAGCGGCAGGGCTCCCAGGAGGAGCGGAGGGGTGCCGTCAGCGGAGCCAACAGGCAGGCTCGGAGCAGCTCCCTCCCCAAAATGGAAGCACATGGGCAGCCAAAAACACTTTGGCCACCAGACAAGCAAAGTGTTTCTCTCCGGAGCACGCAGAGCTACTCCCAGCCCAGCTCCAGCGGCCCAAGCGGGTGCCAGGTGGGCCTGGCTGAGTGTGCCCCTGCTGTCCCTCCTCCCCACCCCCCTCAAGTCCATTGCCGCTCCGGCCTCGGCGGCTTCACCTGGGCGCTCTTGCTGCTGCTTCTGGGTGGGGAGAGCCTGGCGAGGGAGCGGGGGGAGGGAAGCGCCGCCTCCGCCAGGCGAGGGCACAGGGCTGGCAGAACGCTTTCATAAAGCCCCGGGAGCCGAGACATTTCTTTTCAAAGCGTGCCGGTCCCGCTAAAATCCGGATGAATGGGCAGCTCACTTGAAGGCTATGCGCCAGGGGTCCTCGAACTTTTAAAACAGGGGGCCGGTTCACTGTCCCCCAGACCGTTGGAAGGCCAGACTACAGTAAAAAAAACAAAACCTATCAACAAATTCCAGCTCTATGCTCCAGAGGAGCTATGTGTCTACGATCCCAGTGCCAGCTGGGGACAAGACCTGCTCAACTTGGCCGCTCTGACAAAATGTGAGCTCCTCCACCCCCCAGTGCACTGTCAGGCAGTGAGCTAAATCTGGGAGATCTGCCTCCAATGATCAGTCCTGTCAGGGACTTGCCGACTGCTCTGAATGCTAAAAGCTGTTGCAGAGGAGTTGGTTCTTAGATGCCGCTTTTCTCTACCAGAAGGGGTCTCAAAGCAGCATCCAGTCGCCTTCCCTTTCCTCTCCCCACAACAGGCACCCTGTGAGGGAGGGGAGGCTGAGAGAGCCCCGATGGTGCTGCAGAGGAACAGCTTGCAGTGCTATGGAAAGCAAAGGCGACCCAGCCGGCTGCATGTGCAGAAGAGCAGGGAGGAACCCCCAGCTTGCCATGTAGCTGTCGGGCCACCTGATCACCCCAAAGTCCTGGCTCAAGAGAAGCCCTTGGAAAGCAGCCTGCAAGACCTCATGCAGCTGCTCTCCCAAAATGTTTATTCCTGCTCCCCATATTGAATGTCCTGGCTCTTGTGAACCGGGGGGGGGGGGGAGTCCAGCTCCTCTGTATCCAACATTTGCCCAAAAGGATCCAACAAAAAAAAAAAAGGGGGGGGTGCCCAGTGGCTTCTGGATCCCGCTTTTAGCAGCTGTGCCAAACTTCCAATCCCCCTCCCCCTGCAGCTACAAAGTGGGGGGGGATCCAGGCCACCCCCAGTCACCCGCGTGGAGCAGCACCCCAATGTCCCCAGAAGCACGGGGGGGGGGGGAGATTTCCATGAGCCTAATTTTCATGGATCGAAGCCAGCTGCCCTTCCAACTGCTGTCCAAGAAGGGCCACCTCCCAACTCATGCTCTCCTGGCTGCCCAGCCTGCCTGTCCTGAGGGCTCTGGTCTCCTGAGCCAGCCCATCTTGAGCTCGAAAGCCTGTTGTACGAATGGGGGTGGGGTGGCAGAAACCTTGAAAGCTGCCTGGCTCAAAGGGCAATGCTCTGCTCTTCCCCTGAGAGGACCCCCTCAGCATGGAATCCCTTCCCCCAGCTCTGCGCAGCTGGAAGAAAAGGGGAGGGCAGCAGGCCCGTTTCTGCACTTACCCCTCTATGTCAATTGAGCCTCTCAGGTGGGGGTGCAGAAGAAACCGCAAGTCTCAACTCTGCGGAGCCAAACCAGCCACTCTCCTGGCGGCTGGCCCTGGCTGGGCTGCACCAACAGCCTGCTACCTGGTGCTCTGAAAGAGCTCTGCGCTGTGGGCTAGCAACTCCATCGCACTCGCGTTCCGCCAGCACTGACATGGCCAGGCGCAACGTGCGGGTGGAGTAGGGCACAAGCCCTGTGAGCCCCACCATCTCTGAGGCTGCCGCTCTGCTCTGAGGGAGCCTCCGGCTCCAGCCCCCCCCCCCCCCCCGTGGGCCATCGATCCCCGCCTGCAGCCAGGCCCAGGTGGAGTGGGGTGGGGTGGGAATGGCCTCCTACCTGACCTCTCCACTCTCCATGGCGTCCTGGGCAAGGGATCTGGGACCCACACACGTGGTGCCTTATATAGGCTCCGTGGGTCCTGGCTCACCCTGATGCTGTGTGTGCTGCGAGAGTCATCCGCTGCTAAGCAAAAACACCTGGCGGGCCGGATAAATGTCCTCAGCGTGTTGCATGTGGTCTCCGGGCTGTAGTTTGAGGACCCCTGCTATACGCGTTCTGAGTCCTGCTTACCTGCGGGACCGCTTGGTTGCTTATGTCCCTAGCAGGCTCTTCGCCCTGGAGGGATGAACTTAATGGTAGTCCCGGGCCCTTGGAAAGCTCGCCTGGCCTTGACCCGGGCCAGGGCCTCTTTGGTCCTGGCCCCAACCTGATGGAATGAGCTCCCGGAAGAGCCACAGGGTCTGTAAGACGGAGCTTTTCCGCCAGGCATGCGGTCGAGGAAAGGGCCGGTTCCTGGTATTCAGTCTGGGATCCCCCATCTCCATTGTGTCCATCTGTTCCCACTCTCACCAGTAGAATAGCAAGAATGTGGCCTGGCTGGTCAAGGGGATAAATTCACTTATTCATTTTGCCGCCATCTTTCCGTCTTAATAATGTTAACAAGGTAATTGGGGTATTTAAGGGGTTTTATTATATTTTATTCTTTTATTGTGTAAACCGCCGTGAGCCTAAATGAGAACGGCAGTATATAAATTCAAGTAATAAATAAATAAATAAGGTTGCCCCTGCAGAGCCCCTAGGACAGCTTCTGCCGGATGACCTTGACCAACTGGGCCTGGCTCAGGATACGGTGGCTTCATGGATCTCATGCATTAACATACAGAAGGAATGGGCACAACTGAACAGTATTTCTCTCCATGAAAAAGCTCTGCTTCTTTCCCCCCATCTTTAACTTGTCCTCTTCCTTTTATCTTTTTCAGGCTGCCGCCCCTCCCCCTGCTGACCTGCAGGGAGGTTGATGGCTGAGCCCAGAGGCCCCTTAGAGACCACTGCAGAGTTTCAGGGTTTAGAGACTTCCCAGAGGCAAAGGCCCCATCATTGCCTCAAATGAGCTTGGGAACTCCTCCCAACATTGGTTGGAAGTCGTCAAGACCCCCCCCCCCCCCAAATGGCTGTCAAGATCTCCCTATGTCGTCTTGTGAGAATTCAGGAGCAGACTTTGGAAAAAAAGACATCTATAATTTTAGAGCAGGGGTAGTCAAACTGCGGCCCTCCAGATGTCCATGGACTACAATTCCCAGGAGCCCCTGCCAGCATTCGCTGGCAGGGGCTCCTGGGAATTGTAGTCCATGGACATCTGGAGGGCCGCAGTTTGACTACCCCTGTTTTAGAGGTTTTAATAATAGTCTTCATATATTCCTTCACATCTAGTTTTTACCCCAGGCATGTACCCCACCTATCTATCCATAGCTGTATTATACACTTGTCTTTTATACTTTGTAATGGCCAATGGCTAAACACAAATCTCTCTCTCTCTCTCTCATATATGGCCCCACCAGGTAGACCCTGCAAGAGCTGTTGTGTGCCTGATCCAAAAGCATATGAAGAATATCCTGCAGGGGGCATCGGAGGAGATGTGTGTTTAGCATAATTAGATCAGGAACTTCCTGCTATTTTCAAGTAATCAGTGTTCCGATGGCCTCATTTGGAGACCTGCTGCTTCCCCTTCCTCCCTGCTTGCCTCAGAACAGGCAGGACGAATGCTGTAGGACAGGTAGGGCTTTCACTCTAGCCTCTTTTCTATAAAAAGTGGTTTCTCTTTCCAATGAAACTGTTTCATTCTTTTAAGCAGTTTGGTGCTCTGCTCCATTGCACACCTTGACTCTACCAACATTATTAGGTGGCTTTTTGATCAGCTAAGATTTAGTCGTAATGATATCTTTGCCTTTTTAATACTGACATGGAAAACAAACTCATCATACCCAATATTCCCATGCCTGACTTGGGATGGCCCAGGCTAGCTTGATCTCATCACGCCTTGGCTGCTAGGCAAGCCCTGGTTGTCTAGGATGGCAGACCAACCGGGAAATCCAGGGTTGCTATGCAAAGTTAAACCATCTCTGAACATCTCTTGCCTGGAAAACCCCACAGGGTCCCAATAGGTCAACTGCCCTTGAGGGTCCTGCCCATCAGCCCCATTATCCTCCTTTGATCCCCCTCTGCCCCCCCTCCCCGTGGCTTCTTTGCAGCTCTCTACATTTGCCGATGCAGACATTTTTGAACATAGGTGACAATTTCAGGGGTGAAATTAAAGATGGGCCTATTGGGCCAGCCTGAGAGTCCTCACTGATGGCCACAGCTGCAGGCAACAGAAGCCACAAGGAAGCTGCGTGTTGGAAGGGACCATGAAAAGGAGTTGGGGAAACAGGGGCGGGGCTGTGCCCTTGAGGGAATGAGCCCGGCGCTAGGGCTTTTGAAGGAGAGCCCTTCCCTCCCTGCTTGGAACAAAGCCATCCTGCGATTAGGATAGATGAGGCCCGCCTTCTCCCCGTCCTTTCGAGACAGTCCCTTAATTAGATGAGAAATGAGTGTGCAAAGCAATTTGCTGAGTGACTGAACTCTGGGTTTGGCCTTAAAGAGCCTAAGTGGCCTTCACACCCAGGAGTTGGGGCTCGACTCCCCTCCTTACTTCTAACCGCAGCCCCCGCATCCTGTCACTGCAGCCCCAGTACGAGATGCAGACAAGAGCTTCCTGTTCCTGGTTTGCATCCTGCAGTCAGTTTTACCTTCCTAACCTCGGCTGAGGAGGAGGGTTGCCAGCTCTGGAGATTTGGGGGGTGAAGCCTGGGGAGGGATCGCTTCAGGTTACAGGGCCACGGAGAACACCCTTCACAGCAGCTGCTTCCTCCAAGGGAACTGATCCCAGCCACCTGGAGGTCAGCCGTAGTAGCAGGAGGCCTCCAGGCCCCACCTGAAGGCTTGGCAACCCGGTCACAGAAAGAGGAGCCCTGAAATATGCTGCAGGTGCCCACGGAAGCTACTTCCTTAGGTGTTCTGCTGCTTGCACATCAAAACAGGGGCATCCTATTCTATCCACTGGTAGAAGCCAATCTCACACCTCCCACACCTGGACAAACTGGAGCATCAGGTGACCCCCTTGCTAACCTGCGAGAGCAACACCTTATATTCCTGTCATTCAAAGAATATTGCACTCCATTTCATGTTTTAGCTGCCGATTTATGAGGCAGATGCTGACTTCAGGCAGCCGAAGAAGTGGCACGGAACGCTTTATATTGTTAATAAAGCTGGGATCAAGTCCTCTTTCATAATGAGAAGAACACACGCTCCTTTCCTGTTCTTGAGAGACTTCTCTGGTGCAAATGGAAGGATTAAAAATAGCAACCTTTCCATTTTGCAATTATCTCTGAAGCCACACATTAAAATCCGGGAAGGCTTTGAACACCCCCTCTTAAGTGTCAGGAATCCTTCATTTAAAATCCATATCCCGTTTCTTCTGTTACAATAAAATCTCAGAAGAACAGAAGAGCACAAGTAGAACCCTGCATCCTGCCTCACACAGAGGCCAGCCAGTTCCTCTGGAGGTCCAGACCCAGGGCAGAGAGGCTGAGGCCTTCCCCTGAGAAGACCCTCAGAAGAGCCCTGCTGGGTCAGGCCAGGGAGGGTCCCTCCAGTCCAGCCTCCTGTCTCACCCAGGGGCCACCCAGTTCCTCTGCAGGGCCAGCCACAGGGCAGGGAGGCCGAGGCCTTCCCCTGAGAAGACCCTCAGAGAAGCCCTGCTGGGTCAGGCCAGGGAGGGTCCCTCCAGTCCAGCCTCCCGTCTCCCCCAGGGGCCAGCCAGTTCCTCTGCAGGGCCAGCCACAGGGCAGAGAGGCCGAGGCCTTCCCCTGAGAAGACCCTCAGAGAAGCCCTGCTGGGTCAGGCCAGGGAGGGTCCCTCCAGTCCAGCCTCCCGTCTCCCCCAGGGGCCAGCCAGTTCCTCTGCAGGGCCAGCCACAGGGCAGAGAGGCTGAGGCCTTCCCCTGAGAAGACCCTCAGAAGAGCCCTGCTGGGTCAGGCCAGGGAGGGTCCCTCCAGTCCAGCCTCCCATCTCACCCAGGGGCCAGCCAATTCCTCTGGAGGTCCAGTCACAGGGCAGAGAGGCTGAGGCCTTCCCCTGAGAAGACCCTCAGAAATTCCCTGCTGGGTCAGGCCAGGGAGGGTCCCTCCAGTCCAGCCTCCCGTCTCCCCCAGGGGCCAGCCAGTTCCTCTGCAGGGCCAGCCACAGGGCAGAGAGGCTGAGGCCTTCCCCTGAGAAGACCCTCAGAAGAGCCCTGCTGGGTCAGGCCAGGGAGGGTCCCTCCAGTCCAGCCTCCTGTCTCACCCAGGGGCCACCCAGTTCCTCTGCAGGGCCAGCCACAGGGCAGGGAGGCTGAGGCCTTCCCCTGAGAAGACCCTCAGAAGAGCCCTGCTGGGTCAGGCCAGGGAGGGTCCCTCCAGTCCAGCCTCCCATCTCACCCAGGGGCCACCCAGTTCCTCTGCAGGGCCAGCCACAGGGCAGGGAGGCTGAGGCCTTCCCCTGAGAAGACCCTCAGAAGAGCCCTGCTGGGTCAGGCCAGGGAGGGTCCCTCCAGTCCAGCCTCCCATCTCACCCAGGGGCCAGCCAATTCCTCTGGAGGTCCAGCCACAGGGCAGAGAGGCCAAGGCCTTGCATAAATGTTTAAATAGATATTGGCCACACACCGTTCATTTGTTTTTTTCTGCCACAGAATTTCCAATTCCTCTGGATGGCCAGCAACAGGGCGTGGAGGTCAAGGCCTTAACTGGAACATAAGAACAGCCCTGCTGGATCAGGCCAAAGGTCCATCTAGTCCAGCATTCTGTCCCCCATGGGGGCCAAGCCAGTGCCCTGGAAGGCTGATCAAACAGCAGAAATCTTCCCCTTCCTAGTACCAATATTCAGAGATTTGCCCATCCCTGTGGCTAGGGCCCATTGATTACCATCCTGCTGGTGAATCTGGCTAAAACTCCCTTTTAAAGCTGTGGCCATTTCTACCTCCTCAGGCAATAAGTTCCACATTTTAATCCCAGCTGGATCTGGCCAGGGGTCCATCTAGTCCAGCCTCCTGTCTCACACAGTCGTCAACCAATTTTTCTGGAAGGCCAACACCAGGCCATCGAGGCTAAGACCTTGCCCTGATGTTGCCTTCTGGCCCTGGGCTTCAAAGGTTTAGTGCAGGGGTAGTCAAACTGCGGCCCTCCAGATGTCCATGGACTACAATTCCCAGGAGCCCCAAACTGTGGCCCTCCAAATGTCCATGGACTACAATTCTCAGGAGCCCCTGCCAGCATTCGCTGGCAGGGGCTCCTGGGAATTGTAGTCCATGGACATCTGGAGGGCCGCAGTTTGACTACCCCTGGTTTAGTGTCTCTGAACGTGGAGGTTCCCCTCAGTCACCATGGCTACTAGCCACTGATAGGCTTGTCCTCCATGGACTGAACTCTGTGATCCTTTCTTCTTTAGATTCCTTTCCCCTCAAACCTGAACAGTGGCCACGTTCAACAGTAAAGTCTTCAGTTGTGTCATTTGATGCATCTTTTAAGAATTAACTTAGACGGGTATATTGCAAATATCTCCCAAAGAATTCACAACAGCCTGTTGCCTAGGATTGTGATTTTTTTTTTAAATGAGTCTTCCCAGATAAGAATCATTCCTTTTCCTTTTTATTCAAGAAGCCCTTCTACTTTACTGATCAATAGAATACGTTTTAAGCTGCCTCAGAGAAAATGAAGAAAGAACTGAAGGAAGTTTATTTTCCAGTGGAGCTTGAAGAAAGGCAGCAAACGCGATGCAGACAATAGGCTCCCTTTTTCTCACTGGCTTTGATAAAAGATGAACTACGGAGCAAAAAAGACAGTCGCTTTGTTTTGCTTCTCTCACATTGTTTGCAAAGCTGGTCTTGCTAACTCACCTCGTAAATCTTTTTAAACTGCCCAGTGTATTTTTTTAGTTTTCACATTTTCTGCAAACCTGGGGCCCTTTTAGGGCTGCCATAACCATCCAGGTTAAGAAAATCCAGAGCCTTTTCCGCAGTTGTGATTGACTGGCATGTTTTCGCCGCATTGACTTCTGGATGCCAACCCTGATTGTGCACCTGGCATTCTACATTCGTGGGTTTCTCCAGGGCCATCCAGGAGTCCATTCACAGCTTGGATTTTATACTTCCTTTGGGAGAGTAGGGTGTAAACTGCATGGAGCTTTTATTCCAACCCCAGATCGATTCAGTCCCTGCCCTCTACACAGAATGCGATTTCCGTTTGGATTTGGGGCGATTTAAAATTTCCTTTTGCAGCAAGAAGGATTGATCCGGTGTGACCCTACCTTTATTGTGCGATATCTTGGAGTGCTTTTAATCCTCAATATCCATTTGGGAAAGAAAGCTCCGTGGTAGAGAACCTCTGATAGGCTACACCTGGTCATGTGACATGCTTGCCTTAAAGGAGAAGCCCCTAATTTCTCTCAATTTCTGTCGGTCCTGGATTTTTCCTCCCTCCTCTGCCTTTTTCGATCCTCTCCCCCACCCCTCCAAGAAAAGAAAGAGGCTCCCTGCCTGGCTCCTCTCCCCCCACCCTTCAAGAAAAGAAAGAGGCTTGCCTCCCCCCCCCCTTCTGAGCCTCCTTAACCACGTGCAGAAGACTTTCCTGTTTCAATGGGGAGGGGGGGGAGAGGAAGAATCTAGTTCAAAGCAATCTGAATTCAACAGGATTGACAATGGAATAAAGAAAGTAAGTGCAGACTCTGCCTAGGTGTTCCTGGCTCCTGCCTCGCCTACCTTCCCTAAAAAAAAATCCGAGCATGCACAATAAAGTAATGGCATAACCCCCCTCCACACACACACACACATAGAGTCTTATTCTTGCATCTTGCTCTCGTCTCCCACCTCTCTTCCCCCTCCTATAGACAAGTGCGCAAGTGCTCCCCTTTTCCATATGCTGTGCAGCTCAGGAACAATGCAAATTAAAAGCCAGCTTGGGGGAAATGGTCCCTTTGTTCAGGCAAGCATCAAAAAAAACAACAACCCTAGTCATTAAACAAAAATTATTTTAAATTTAAACATATGTACCAAAATCCATGCATTCATACCAGAAGAAGATAAACAACCAACATCCAAAGTCCAGGAAATATGGCCCCGCAAACCTGCACCAAATCCCCGCTCCATCAAAATATTCAATAAGCATTTTAAAAAGATGATTTCAGCCACTGCAATAGCAACCAACCCTCCATGATGACAACTTCTCAATCCCAGTCATTATGCTAAGATGCTCTCATGTTGTAAAACAAAGAGGTTTTGTGGGGGGGGTTTGTACTTGGGGGAAGCCTTGGGAGAGGCTGCTGGATGAATATTAACAGGGTTCCTGCCTCCCTGCCTGAAACCGACTGTGGCCCCCTTTCTCTTCATCAAATTGACAAGGAATGTTATGTTGGAACTTCAGTCTAGCTGGAGGGGGGAGATGGGAAGGCAGTGTGTGTGCGTGTGTCATGCTTGCACTACTTTGGGACTGCGTTTGAATGCAATCCTGTTCAAAAACTTTACAATATACAGTGGGGAGGGGAGGAGGGCGGGCAGAGATACAGCATCGCTTGGATCTCAAACGTCATCATTTTGAGGCTGGAAAGAGTGGAGGAAGCCAACGTGACTTTTGAGCTTCCACGTTAGGTTACTGCCAATTAACCCCAGGGGAGGGGGGCCTTTTCAGTCCTGGCCCCCACCTGGTGGAATGAGCTCCCAGAAGAGCTAAGGGCCCTGCGGGATTTACCAGCTTTCCGCAGGGCCTGCAAGACGGAGCTCTTCCGCCAGGCATATGGTTGAGGCCAGGGCAGCTCTCCCACTAATCCATCAGAGGATCCCCTCCAATATTGAGATCTCTAACATCGAGATCATGGTTAGATCTATTGTATTGGTGCCACCCTCTTCTGAACATTATTCTCTCCACCAGGCTGAACTAAGATCAGAATTGTGACCACCGCCGCTATATGTTATATGTAACTTTTGCTGATGTTAATTGGGGTTTTATGGAGATTTTATTGTGTTTTAACTATTTATGTTGTAAACCGCCCTGAGACCTATTTGGAGAAGGGCGGTCTAAAAATTAAATAACAACAACAACAACAACAACTCGCATTTTCCCACCCAACTGGGAAACCCTTCCAGGGCCATCAAGAAATCCCAGAGCTTCACAAAACCCTAGTTGAGGAAGCCTGCTATAGAGTCACCCCCCAAAGTACCATTTTACTCAGAGGAACTGGTCACTGCATTCTGGTGATGGAGTTGTAATTCTGGGAGATCCTGGAATCTGGCACCGCTAGGCCCTTTTCAGGTTTGTAGAAAGATCTCTCTTGCCTGCTCACTGCTCCAGTCACCAGATTTAAATATCCTAAGATTTTATTTTATTATTTATTTTATTTATATACCGCCCTCCCCGAGGGCTCTGGGCCGTTTACATGAAACAAGAAACAATACAGGTAACTCCATTTATTGTAATAACAAGGTGATAACAACAATAACATCAACTTAATAACAACAATAACGTTAAAGAATGGTGGAAACTGCAAAGAGCATCAGCTCATACTGATACCATAACTTTGGTATTAAAAAACAGTAGGGCAAACTCCAGTTTGAGGCCCCTGAAGTGGAAAGAGACCAAGCTGATTAAAACAGCCAGGAGAAGGCATTTTCTGACGGTTAATTAAGAACTCGCAAAATCTGCACACGCACGAAAACCTCTGGATCTTGAAGAGCCACCCCGAATCAAGTGCATCTTTAAATTTACAGCCACAGCAAGCTAATGAGGAAATATAGCATATGCTGGCCAGGTTTGTGCTGAGTATAAGACAAATTCCCCTGTGCTCAGAGATGACTCTGCATAAATATCTCCATTTATTTCCTACCTGATGAGCTTTGAAATATTAGTGTTGATCAGAATCCCTCTGTACTAACTGGGGCTGTGTGGGTGTGTGCTTTGTATGTATGCTATAAACTAAGGATCCTGGAGATCAAGAATTGCAACTGATCTCCAGGTGGCAGAGATCAGGTCCCTCGGGATAGGGTGGACTCTCTTAAGATCCCTGCCCTCTCCAAATTCTGACCTCAGGCTATGCTACAAACATCCTGCTGCATTCCCTCACCCCCAAAACCTCTGCCCCTCCAAAACCCCAGGAATTTCTCCACCTAGCTCTCAAGGGCTGTCAATCAATAGACCGTAATGGGCTCGGTGGAGTACTGCCGAGGCCACAACTGTGTTGGATATACAGGGAGCTGTGTACTTGGCTGTATTACTCCCTAAATACATCCTTGAGCCTGTCAAGACAAAGAGCCTTCTCTGTGGATTATGCGTAAATCCTGCTGCATTCTGTCAGCCAGAGACCAGAGGAAATGAGATCGAGCAGGGAGAAATGCGCACGGAATTTATGTTAAACTGAAGAGCATAAAAGGGGTGGGAGGGTATTAGCAACGCTGGAAAGGGGTTATTTCCCCCATCCCCATCTAGCCAAGCAATGCTTCTCGCCTGGCAGGGAGAGCAGCATCTGCGAAATAGGAGTGGCAAAGATGGCTCCACGTGGAAAGACAGAGACCGAGATGTAGGAGACGGGGAGGGATTAATGGGCCGCTTCTGAAAGCTCTCTTTGTCAAAAGGGCAGGCACATGACCCCCATTTTTCAAGGAGGGGGCAGCTTAAAAAGAAAGCCAGAGCCTAGCCGTGCCCTGAGACAGTTTCTAGCATATTAGGATATTTATCAGAGGAAAATGAACTTCACCAGCTGTGATACATACATAAATGCCAGATTGTGCACTGTATGGCACATTAATGTTCATGCGCAGGCATTTAAAGCTCAGGCTTAAGCAACGGCAAGGAGGCTGCCACCAAGAAAATGGTACTTTAATGTACAAACACTCCCCAAATCTTTTCCAGAAAGCCACAAAGGGACTAATTAGGGACAGGTACTGGGGGAAAAAATCAATACTGCCCTAATAACTAAGGATCCATAGAGCACAAGCAAATCTGATGACCAGTTGTACATAACCCTGATAGGATTACAGATTTAGCCATACTCTGGTCTTGGTGAGGCTGTTCTCAGGGCCTGACAAATTTGTGAACTCCCTTCCCTCACAAAAGAGTATCTCATAATACAAATGAATATGAATCATATATGAATCACAAAAGATAAAACATAGTCATCCATGAAGTGCCATAAATATTAAGTTCCCACTTCACCCCAGTAGGGATCATAACTGTGTACCATCAAGTGGCAATCGGCTCACGGTGACCTCAGGATCATGGGGTTTCCAAGGCAAGAATTTAGCAGAGGTCAGTTGCCATGGCCTGCTTCTGCATAGCAACCCCATTCTTCTCCCCCCCCCCCCAAGTTCTAACCATGCCTAGCCCTCCTTCTCCACTCTGATGCGATCAGGCTAGGGTGGGCTATCGGGCTATTCCTCGTTTCCATAAAGAGGTATCTGTCATGGACCAGCCAGCTCCAGTGGGCTTAGTGATGCAGAAGAATTCTTGGAGGAAGAGGCAGCCTGCAGACCTGACCCAAACCCACAGCCAGGAAGAGAGACACTGCAGGAGGTGGCAGTCTCTGAGGAGACAGGCAGAACAATGGCCCTATAGCCCTGAGTTTGCAATAGAGAGGCAGCTGCCGGCCACTTGACCTCCCCTATTGCTGCGGGGAGAGTGTAGAACAGGGGTAGTCAAACTGCGGCCCTCCAGATGTCCATGGACTACAATTCCCAGGAGCCCCCTGCCAGCGAACGCTGGCAGGGGGCTCCTGGGAATTGTAGTCCATGGACATCTGGAGGGCTGCAGTTTGACTACCCCTGGTGTAGAAGGAAGAAAAGGAGGGAGCTGCAAGACAGAAGGGGCAGTGCCAGATGGGCAGCACAACACAGCAATGAGGATGAGTGGTTGCAGGAGCAGGGCTGAGGGAATCAGGCAGGTGCTTAGCCTGATGGGTAGACAGCAAACAAGGGAGTGGCTGTGTGGTGTCCCTTAGCCCCTGACTGATAATTTTGTCTCCGGCCAGTGCCCCAGCAGTCTGCTCTGGGCTTTCCCTTCGGACCTGATGCTCTGAGTGCTCTTGAACCAGTACCTGGACTTTGGAACGGTATTCTGGCGACCTCGGTCTGCCTGAGACGTGTCTGTGATCAGATCAGGATCTCTTGTCCTCGCCCTCCTGTTTGGTGTGTGGCCAACCTCGGTGCGACTTCCTGGCACTCTGAAGGACGGCATCCCTTTATCACTTTCCTTAATTGACAGGCACATAACTGGCGGCAGGGGGGGGGGAGTGTTTTATCAGCTGGGGCAACTGGAATTGAATCTTTTCAACTTTTCTCCCTAATTAGAGAGACATAATCAGTTGGTTTTTAAAAAATTACCCTTTTCTTTGATGAGTCAGGAGTTATCCTAATTACTCTTGAAAAGACTAATTAATCTTCTGTTTCTGCCTCAGCCTTCTAGTCTCTTTAATTCTCACACAAAACAACCCCACACACCCATTTCTCTGTAGCTGACTGAATTCCATATGACTGTGGATGTTAATATTTATTACATTATTTAGTAAAGGACTGATTCAGCCCAAGTTAATTCCACTGATTTACATGGGCATTGTGAAGCACAGGCTTAGATTAGGGATGCTGGCTAGGAATCTTTGGGGAGGGGGAGCCTGGGGGGAGTGGGGACATTACACAGCACAACACTGTGAAAAGAGTTCCTGGGTGGGACATCACAGAGTCTTGCCCATGGCTCCCATTGAGTGATTGGGGGGGGGGGGGCTAGAACTGTACTAAATCTACCATAGAAACACTATTATTATTATTATTATTATTATTATTATTATTATTATTATTATTATTATTATTTCAATTTATAACCTGCCACTTCCCTCAGGCTGGTGATGGGGTAACAACACATAAAAAACCCATAAACCCCCTAATACATAAAAGCATCCTACAACAAAGCATCATCTAAACCAATACATGATAGCGGCAGCACCCCCAGGAAGGAGACCAGGGAACACTGCAAGATAGCTTGTTCAAATGAGAACAAGATGCAGTTTAATAAAGACAAGTGTAAAGTTCTGCATCTGGGTCAGAAAAATGAAAAGCATGCCTACTGGATGGGGGATACGCTTCTAGGTAACACTGTGTGTGAACGAGACCTTGGGGTACTTGTGGATTGTAAGCTAAACATGAGCAGGCAGTGTGATGCAGCGGTAAAAAAGGTGAATGCCATTTTTGGTTGTATCAACAGGGGCATCACATCAAAATCACAAGATGTCATAGTCCCATTGTATACGGCAGTGGTCCCCAACCTTTATTAGGCTGGGGACTGGCAGGGCATCGGGCCGCGCCCGCGGGGACCGCGCCCGCGCATCAGGCTGCGCCCGCGGGCCGTGCCCGTGAGCCACGCCCGCGGATCGGGCCGCACCCGCGGATCGGGCCGCACCCACGGATCGGGCCACACCTGCACGGGCGCGGCCGGCCCTGATTCCCTCTCCCCGCCCTCCCCGCAGTAAGAAGCTTCCCGGGCCGCAAGCTTGCGGCCTGGGAAGTTTTTTACTGCGGGGGGGGGCGGGGAGAGGGAGCTGCGGCCTGGCGCCATGGCCTTTGTGGCCCGGCGCCGGGCCACGGCCCGCAGGTTGGGGACCGCTGGTATACGGCACTGGTCAGACCACACCTGGAGTACTGTGTGCAGTTCTGGAGGCCTCACTTCAAAAAGGACGTGGATAAAATTGAAAGGGTAAAGAGGAGAGCGACAAGGATAGGGCCAAGGGACCAAGCCCTATGAAGATAGGTTGAGGGACTTGGGAATGTTCAGCCTGGAGAAAAGGAGGTTGAGAGGGGACATGATAGCCCTCTTTAAGTATTTGAAAGGTTGTCACTTGGAGGAGGGCAGGATGCTGTTTCTGTCGGCTGCGGAGGAAAGGATGTGCAGTAATGGGTTTAAACTACAACTATATAGGCTAGATATCAGGAAAAAAATTTCACAGTCAGAATAGTTCAGCAGTGGAATAGGCTGCCTAAGGAGGTGGTGAGCTCCCCCTCACTGGCAGTCTTCAAGCAAAGGTTGGATACACACTTTTCTTGGATGCTTTAGGATGGTTAGGGCTGATCCTGCGTTGAGCAGGGGGTTGGACTAGATGGCCTGTATGGCCCCTTCCAACTCTGTGATTCTGTGATAGCTCTGAGAAGGGAGGGGGCCCGATCTTCCAAAGGAGGCGCCGGCTTCAACAAAAGGCCTGTTGGAAGAAATCCATCTTGCAGACCCTGCAGAAAGTGGGTAAATCCCGCAGGGCCCGCAGCTCTTCTGGGAGCTCATTCCACCAGGTAGGGGCCAGGACCGAAAAGGCCCTGGCCCTGGTCAAGGCCAGACGCACCTTCCGGGGGCTGGGAATCACCAACAAATTTGTTCCCGCAGAGCGTAAGGCCATGCAGGGGGCGCAAGGCGGTCCCTCAAGTATGTGGGTCCCAGACCACAGTGGGCCTTAAACGTTAAAACCAAAACCTTGAATCTGATCCAGCTAGCAATCGGTAACCAATGCAGCTGCCTCAGCACAGGCTGGATGTGGGTCCTCCAAGATGTTCCTGTGAGGACCCTAGCAGCTGCATTTTGCACCAGCTGTAATTTCTGGATCAGGCACAGGGGCAGGCCCGTGTAGAGCGAGTTACAGAAATCTATTCTAGAGGTGATGGATCACTGTGGCCAGGTGGTCAGGAGACCCGTAGGGCGCTAGTAGCTGAGCCTGGCGAAGATGGAAAAAAGCCTGGCCTTCTTGACCTGGGCCTCCAATGTTAACGAGGCATCCAAGGTCACACCCAAGTTCCTGGCTTGGGACGCGATGGCCAGTTGCATCCCGGCCAAGGTGGGTAGTCGCGCTTCCTGAGCTGCCCCCCTCGCCCCGAACCACAGGACCTCCGTCTTGGCAGGGTTGAGTTTCAGGCGGCTCTGCTCGAGCCACCCAGCTACGGCTTCCAACCATCTGGCAAATGGATCCGGGGGGGAATCCAGGCGGCCGTCCATCAGAAGGTACACTTATGATGTACCCTGTGGCATAATGATGGTGGGATAATGAGGTATTGGCACCTCTGCGGAGAAATGCTGCCTCCATCATGTGGTGGGAAGGGGCTGATGTTGGTGACCCTGCAGATTTTCCAAGCCAGGGCTCAGCAGAGGGGTCAGCCTTTGCCTGCTTCTGTGTAGCAACCCTGCTTCTTTGGCGGTCTCCCTCCAAGTACTGACCCCGCTTAGCTTCCTGGACCATCCAGGTCAAGGCATCTCCATCATACCTTTTAATCTTCCAGAAATCTGCTATAGGCCTTCTGTCCAGAGTAGACTAGTATGAGAGCTATCAATAAGGCAGAGTTTGCTCTGGAAATCTTTGTCATAGAAGGATCATGCAACAGGCCAACTTCAGCTCCAGTGCCCTTCTGTGCCATGACTGGGCTCCCTCTGGCAGTAATAGGTTTCCAGGTCAGGGTCATGGCTTGGCACTCACTGCAACTAGGGTGACGCTACCTGTGGCCAGTCCTGTCCTGTTCCCTGTTGCAGCAGCCGTTCATGGGCTGGCAGGATCCTAAGACGACAAAATGAGTGGAGCAAGTGGATCCACGTGGCCCGTTTCCCACTGCTGTGGTTCCCTCCCCCACCACTGGGCATCCTGATTCTGAGACTGATTATGGGCCAGCTCCAGTTTGGGGTTCTTAATCTTTTTCAGTCAAATTTGTCATATTAAGATCCGGGTTCCTCGGTCACCCAGTGGTTTGGCTGCTGGGAACAATCTCGGGAGCCTGCTCTGGCTGGGTGGTCTGAACTGCTCGAATGAAGCGAAAGGACAACTGTGTGGCATGATGATACATGGTTCCCACTGTATATTTTTCTTTATCTCTGTGGTGAGTAATTCTCATGCTACAATCAGGGCATTGAATGTGCCGTTGTTTTGTGGCTGTACCCACCACCTTGTTCTGGAATTCCAATGGTGGCCCCAGACTCAAAAATGTCGGAGATGTTTGGCACATGCAGACCTGGGTCTTGCAAGCCACTGGGGGACCCATTAGAGAAGCGGCTGGTTCCGTAGCTTGTGGCCAATCCCATGAAAGCGGGAGGGCAAAGGCTGCAGATCCCCTCGGGAACTCTCATGGACCCCTGCCAAAAAGCAGCTCTTTCCTCCAGGAGAACTTAATCCTGGCTGTTTGGAGATCAATTGTAATAGCAGGATCTCTCCAGGTACCGCTTTGGAAGGTCACAACCCTAGGTGAGCCCCCATTTTGCTCCCATAGACCATAAACTAGACCATAAGGACGGCCGAGCGTAAAAGAATTGAGGCTTTTGAACTCTGGTGCTGGAGAAGACTCTTGCGAGTCCCTTGGACTGCAAGGCGAACAAACCGGTCAGTCCTAGAGGAGATCAGCCCTGACTGCTCTTTAGAAGGCCAGATCCTGAAGATGAAACTCAAATACTTTGGCCACCTCATGAGAAGGAAGGACTCCCTGGAGAAGAGCCTAATGCTGGGAGCGATCGAGGGCAAAAGAAGAAGGGGACGACAGAGAATGAGGTGGCTGGATGGAGTCACTGAAGCAGTTGGTGCAAACTTAAATGGACTCCGGGGAATGGTAGAGGACAGGAAGGCCTGGAGGATCATTGTCCATGGGGTACCTTGGACTGCAAGGCGAACAAACCGGTCAGTCCTAGAGGAGATCAGCCCTGACTGCTCCTTAGAAGGCCAGATCCTGAAGATGAAACTCAAATACTTTGGCCACCTCATGAGAAGGAAGGACTCCCTGGAGAAGAGCCTAATGCTGGGAGCAATCGAGGGCAAAAGAAGAAGGGGACGACAGAGAATGAGGTGGCTGGATGGAGTCACTGAAGCAGTGGGTGCAAACTTAAATGGAATTCGAGGAATGGTGGAGGATCATTGTCCATGGGGTCGAGATTGGTCGGATACGACTTCACACCTAACAACAACAAACCATAGACTTGAGAAGTTGACCTGCTTTTTTCCTTTTTCTTTTTATTATTATTATTATTATTATATTTATATTTATATTTATATTTATACCCCGCCTCCCCCCGAAGGCTCGAGGCGGCTTACATAACCCCATCCCCTAAAACCATAAAATGACAATAAAAACCAATAATTTACAGTAATTGTAACAGCGATGGCGTAATCTACTCATTTGCTCTCCGCATCCTCATCTACGGAGGGGGGTGACGCTCTCTACCACCAGATTGTGAGGGGGGGGCTGATCTTCTTTCCGCCCGGCCTCAGTTATAAGCCTGGCGGAAGAGCTCCGTCTTACAGGCCCTGCGGAATGCTGGTAACTCCCGCAGGGCCCTCAGCTCTTCCGGGAGCTCATTCCACCAGGTTGGGGCCAGGACCGAAAAGGCCCTGGCCCTAGTCGAGGCCAGGCTGGACTTCTGACCTCAGCCTTGTCAATCTCTGCTGGCTGAACTTGGCCTAAAGGATTCCCATTCCAACTTTTGCCAAGAGTACAGTCAAATCCAGACCTGGCTTCCTCTCAATATTACATTTAAAAATCTAAGTAGGGTTTTAAACCACAGATGGAGAAATTAGTGGAGATTTGCTGGTTGAAGTCTGGGGAGAACAGAGTTTGGGGAGGTGAGCAAGCTCAGCAAGGCCTAAAACCACAGAGTCTTTCCATCAGGGGAACTGATCTCTGAAGTCTTGAAATCAGTGGTAATTCCAGACCTCCAGGCATGACCTGGAGCAAAGCAGTCCTGCTAAAAGGAACCTCAGAAAGAGAACATGAGAATACTTCCATACTCCTGGCACTCGCGGCACAGAGTTAATTCAGAAATTGAGTCCAGGTTCTTTATCTTCGTTTGGCTTATCAGAACTGGCTAACAACATATTGAGCAGGGACTCTTACCAAGGCCTCCGTGGAACTCTTGTCCCGGCAGCTGTTCTGGCCCGCTCCTTCGGCTCCCGAAGCACATCGAAGGCCAGGTGCTGATGCGAGGCCTCAGGTCCCTGGCGGTGGGAGACTGGGGCTAAAATCAGAAACTTAGGAACCGAGTTCATGATTTGGAAACCAGAGCAATTCTCTTAGGAAGACAAATAATCTTTTGGCACCCTAATAAATGCTGCTGCGGACAACCACAGGAAGCCTCCCCTTGGGGCTGTTTTCTTGAGTTTAGACTTCGAAGAATACATTCAGATTCAGATTTAGTTTATTCGTTGGCCATTGGCCATTTCCAGAAAACTGACTGTACAGTACAAAAGTCAGTTAAAATTAGGACATCAAACCGATAAGATCACAGGGAGTAATAAAAGTAATAAAAAGTTACACAGATAAAAGGAACCATAATGATTAGGGTTTTAATCCTAATTGCACAATTTGGACCTGATTTTCCTGGCTGCGAGAGCAAACAGTGCAACTCTGTTGGTAACGTAGGCATCGATATCAGACAATAAAAGGTCATATACTCAGTTTTTGAGTGGCGGGTGGTAGGAAGTATTCTGTTAATAAACTTGCCTCTTGGTTCATCATAGAGGGGGCAGACCATTAAATAGTGGGTGAGGTCCTCAATCACTCCCCTGTCACATTTGCAGATGCATTCAGATAGGGGGAGATGGGAGAACCGACCACTACGCACTGCTGTGGGTAAGGATTGGAACCTTAAATGAGTAAATGGAAGAATACATGATGGCAGCAGGAGGAGCATATGGAAAGCATGCCTCCCTGTTCTGCACATTGATTCACTGACACAGCTGATGTTTAGAAACACGGCTCTGCATTCTGGATGCGAGCACATAATATTATGCAAACATTTGCAAAGGCAGTTTTGTGTCCTGTCATTACTGAGGATGTGTGGTGCCAAGCCTCTTTTCTGACGGCGAAAGGTGCCAGGGGTCTCCGGCACAGCTTCTGGCAGCCGGCTCCTGGCCATACTGCTACGAAAGCTTGCCGGAGGCTCTCAAGTGGTAAGACTTGCCAGCTCTGGGTTAGAAAATACCCGGAGATTTTGTGGTGGGGCCTGAGGAGGGCGGGGTTTGGGGAGGGGCTGCCGCAGGATCTAATGCTGTAGAGCAGCGGTCCGCAAGCAGAGAGCTCCTGAACAGAGGTCAGGCTCGATCTCCTATTGGTAAGCCCGTTCATGAAAACTAGTGAGGCAAACTATTTTAAGGGCAATTTCAGGGGGTACCTATGTGGGTCAGGGGGTGAAGGCCTGCCGGATGCCTTTCTTTTGGCTTTCCAATGTGCTGGCTTGATGTTGCTTTGATGTTTGTGGACAGTTACTGGAGTGTCAAAAGCTATGAGCTTGAGGCCCAGTTCTCAGTGGAACAGGCTTCCTTCGGGGGGGGGGTGGAGATTTCTAAACAGAGGCTGGAGAGCCATCTGATGGAGAGGCTGATTTTGGGGCGGCTCAAGGGGGTGGCAGGTGACAGTGGATGAGCGATAGGGTTTTGGGTGTCCTGCATAGTGCAGGGGGTTGGACTAGATGACTCAGGAGGTCCCTTCCAACTCTATGATTCTTAGGCCTGGACTGTTGTGATTTGCCAGAATGACTAAGGAGCCAATGATTGAAGGGTTGTTATGAACCAACCGATGGCGTGTCTTGTGTGTGGCTTCAGCAGTCGCTTGAGGCCAGGCAGCCTGCTGCTGTTCGGCTCTTGGTGTTCACTGAGGTTGCCTTGTTGTCTGGAGCCGCAGAGCCCCTGTCTGGCCAAACCCACCTGCTGAAGAGTCACTCTTTTCTGAACTGCCTTTTGCTGGTCTAAGCTAGTGGTTCTGTTCTGCTCTTCCTCACTGGCCTTGCGTTCGGGACGGGAACGGACTGGGCAGCCCAGCAGGGTCAGGGGCAGACGGGGTTATCCCCCAAAGGGCTTGTTCAGAATTCCTCCGTGTCCTTTGCAGCGCTGTTTCCTTCCCAGCATATGGTCCACTTTCACCGGAGACAAATGAAGATACTCCCACCAAAGAGGAATGGAACGGCCAAGTGCTCATTCACAAAACCTCACCGTTGCTTGGATGAGAAGTCAGCAACCACCAACCAACCGTCCCTCCCCCCACAGAAGAAGAGCGTTTGGTTGGTTTATTTTAGTTAGCTTTAGCAAAACACGGTTTCTTCATCTGGTTCTTCAGGTTCAGCTACATTGCAGTTTTTACTGCAGGATGAGGCCACTTCAACTGAATCTTCTGCTTCCCGCAGTCTTCTGCACAAGCTATCATGGGTCTGTCCCAAACACAACTTGTCCCAAGTAGGCCTCCGTATGATGTTTTCATTTTATTATACACACTAGCTTCAAAGCCCGTTCCTAAGGGTCCCCTCCCCTGGCCAGGCAGCTGAAGGCCTTGGGCGGCGGCTCACAGCCAGATCAAGTGGGGAGGGCGGGGGCTGGGCAGCTTGTTAGCAGGGCCAACAGAGCTCCTTAGCAGTCAGGTAGTCAGCTCCTTAGCAGTCCTTAATGAGCAATCAGCAGGCCAGGAGGCCCTCGTCAGCAGGCCCAGCCTAGCAGGCCAAGAGGCCCTCATGAGGAGGCCCTCCACAACAACCCTTTGCCCAGGGCCTCTCCCCTTACCTGCTGCTGGCTCCAGGCACTGAGGCGTCCGAGAGCAAAGAGGCTAGAGTCCAGGGATGGAGGGTGGGAGCTGCAGGGGCAGGGCCAATCGGGACAAAGCTGGCTGCACCCTGATTGGCCCTATTCCAACTTGGGCAGCCGGACACGTCCCACCCCCTAGGCTGTTTCACAAATATATAGAGGAACAACAATGGATAAGGAGGTGCAGACCCCATTTCAAAGACAACCTGTTTGCAGGTGGGGTGGGGTGGGGTTGGGGAGAGGAAGGTATAGGTGATTGGAAGCCGCGCGGAGACTCCTTCAGGGAGTAAAAGGTGAGGTACAAAACCCCTCTCTTCGCTTTTGGGTGTGCAGTCCTTGACTGGTGGATTCATATTTATTTTGATTTCAGCCCTACCTTTCAGTGGTCAGCTGGCTCCCAAAGGAGCTCACAGGTATCGGAATCCAACACAAACAAAGTGGAGAGAGAACTCTCAAGTGGTAGGACTTGTAGCATCTTCCAGGCAAGAGATGCTCAGCAGGGGCTTGCCTCTGCGTTGCACTCTTGGCCTCCCTTGGTGGCCTCCCTGCCAAGGCCTAACCAGGGCCAGCCTGGCTTCCTGGTCCAGGTGTGATGAGATTAGGCTGGCCTGGGCCATCCAGTCCAGCTCAGGACAAACCTGGGTGGTTCTGGAAAGTGCCCTCAAGTCAGAGCCCATCTGTGGTGACTCCCAGCAGGCTTTTCAAGGCAAGAGAGGTTCAGGGGGTGGTTTGCCAGTGCCTGCCTGCATCATGGCCTTGGGCTCCCCTGGTGGTCTCCCATCCAAGGACAAAGCTTAGCTTTTGAGACCTGATGAGAGGACAGCCTGGGCCCTTCTTAATGAGGACAGAAAATTGTCCCAGCAGCTTTCTCGAGTCAGAGTTTGCTGCAGGAGCATGGACTGGCTGGGGCTGACAGCTCTTCCCCCAAGCTTAGTGGGAGGGAACCCCTGGGATAGCGAGGCGGGAGGCCTCATGTCTTGGCAAGACCTCTGATCCCCAGTTGCTTCCCGAGGGCAGAGACACGGGGGGGGGGAGGGAAGCTGCCCAAGTGGAAAGGGGTTCATGGTCCCCCTGCAATAATTCCAGGGCTCCCGGGCCCACAGGCCGGGCACCACAGCCCACCAGCATCTTCCCTGGGGCCTGTAAAGTGTTTCAGTACATGGGCAGTGCCAGGCAGGACCGTTGCTCTGCGGGGCTCCTGACTCGCCATTGGAAATCTGCTAAAGCAGGGGTAGTCAAACTGCGGCCCTCCAGATGTCCATGGACTGCAATTCCCAGGAGCCCCCTGCCAGCGAACGCTGGCAGGGGCTCCTGGGAATTGTAGTCCACGGACATCTGGAGGGCCGCAGTTTGACTACCCCTGGGCTAGAGTTATGGGAAGCCCCACTCACCTCCCCTATCAGCCATGTCGCAGTGGGCTCCACCTCCTACAGCTGCTGTCTTGCGATGTGCCTGCTGCCTTTTGTGACAATTCCAAAGGTGCACAACAGTTCCAAAAGGCAGGAGACTCGTGGAGCTCCGAGAGGCCCAAGGCAGGCAGACGGACTAATTTAAGTCCAGGGATATCCCTGTGCTGAGCCATTTCATCAGATCACAAGAGATTAATACTCGACAGAATTTATAGCAAGCTGGCAGCAAGATGGCTCCTCTGTAGTTGATGCCTCTAAGCTGTAACTTTGATACCCTTGACCTAACCCATTTCTTAGAACTGGCAGCAGATTTTTGTTCTAAACTAGTATTTTTCCTTCACTGCCCTACTTTTAATAATCAGTTTGGTTTTGCCTCTTGTCTGTCCTTAGAGGCTCCTAGCTTTCCCCCCCCCTCCAAACTACTGTGGCCTCACAGTCTATTCCCCACCCCCAACCATCGCCAAGGGCTTTCCTTTGCAGAAACCAAGGCCTGGAAATGCTCCGGGGCCCAGGGACCCAGCCCTAGGAGGAAAGCGAACATCCAGCCTGGAGGAGGCGGAGAGGGGGCAGGAAGGCTCTCTGCAAGTTAGCTGAAGGGCTGTCTCTTGCAGGAGGGCAGGGAAACAGGAGCAGACTTGCAGTAATGGCTTAAACTATGCTAGATATGGGGGAGGGGGGATTTCACAGCCAGAGTAGTTCAGCAGTGGGATGGGCTGCCTAAGGAGGTGGGGAGCTCCCCCTCACTGGTGGTCTTCAAGCAGCGGCTGGACGGATCCTTCTCCTGGATGATTGAGGCTGATCCTGCCTTGAGCAGGGGTGGGACTAGATGGCCTCTGTGGCCCCTTCCTAGTCTAGGTGCTATTCCGCACAACAGCCAATGTGGCTAAATCTGTGCACTATTGAAAAGCACTGCAATCAAAAGCAGCAGGTCTTGGTGATGCACACAGCCATTTCTATCGAAAAAAAGGCTCTCCCACTAGCGCTGTTCTCGTAACGCACAAGTTTCTGGTCTCACCGAAATCGCAACAAAGGAGGCGATATTTTTTCGTGCTTCCTCCCGCCCCTGGCCGTCAGTCAAACAGAACAGCCAATTAACTGTTGTGTTCCTGCTTCTCTGTTTTTTAAAAACTTGAAAACACCTGTAGCAGCGCATATTTGTTCATTTGATGTATCAGAAAGACCTTTTTCACTGGTGTAGGAGCTGGCGCTTAATCGTTTACACACTCTTAAACTTAACCCCCCCCCACACCCCGTGCAATTTCTGGCTGAAATTTCGGGCAGTGTTGAACAGGGGTTTGCATTGTGCTTGGAAACTTTACAGACAATTGCTTGTGGAGGAATTTCAGCCAAAGAAGCATCGCTTATTCATTGCTTTTGCCGGTTTAAGTGGAAAAAAATGGTGATCATGACGCCGGAAGCACTGGTGCAAGAGATTAGGGAGGGACATGCTTGCTACCACTGTTTTGAGAACGCACATGTCTTTTTCAGATGTGTTGCAAGTTGTTCTCAAGAGTCTAGTGTTTCAGCAACCTTAAAAGTGCTACAACGAAGTGATTTTTGCGGGAGTGTTACAGGTGTTGCAGATTGTGTATGACGTTGTGTGTAACAAAAAAATATAGCAGTACACAATGGTAATACTTCAGCTGTGCGGAATGGCCCTAGGATTCTTCAAAATATTGTGGTGGTTGCTGAGCCTGCCCTCCAGCCCGAGAGTTGGGCGGACAATCTTTCCTTAAAGCAACAGGCGCTCTTCCTTCTGCTACTTTGTGGCCTTTCACTCCCTTCTCAAAGCTTTCCCTGCCCCTGGGGTAGTGGGTGCTCTCCCGCGTGTGTCCAGCCATTGGCCTTGCCCATCCGCACCCCAGGCACCCTGCAGGGATCTGGGAGACAAGAAAAGAAAGAAAGAAAGAAAGAAAGAAAGAAAGAAAGAAAGAAAGAAAGAAAGAAAGAAAGAAAGAAAGAAAGAAAGAAAGAAAGAAAGAAAGAAAGTCAGTCAGTCCTGGGGCCGGCCTTCGCCTCTGCCGGAGTCCCCTCCTGGGGCCGGATCTGCGGACCCTCCGGGCCTCTGGAAGCCGCCTGTTGCGCCGCCCCTCGCCCTCCCGGGGCGGAGGGAGGGAGGGAGGGAGGGGGTGGGCGGGGCGTCGTCCTGCAGGTGGGGCCGGCGGCGCAGGTGGCGGCGCAGGTGGCGCCGGGGGCGGGGCGGGCAGAGCGCAGGCGCCCCGGGGCCAGCGGAGCAGGAGGAGGAGGAGGAAGGCGGCGCGCAGCGAGTCCCGGGGCGGCCTCAGGTTGTCCCTCCCGGCGCTGCAGCAGCCAGGAGGGCGGAGCGCCAAGGAGCCGCCGCCGCCGCCCACCTCTGCCCGCCTTCCCGCTCGGCGGCTCGGCTGCCTGGTTGCCTGCCCGGGCGGCGGCGGCGGCGGCGGGGCGGGGCTGGGCTGGGGACGCGTCGCCTGGCGAGCCCCGTCGGGGCAGCGTCGCAGGATGCTCAGCTTCCTCCGCAGGACCTTCGGCCGCCGCTCGATGCAGCGCTACGGGCGAGGCGGCGGCGGCGGGGGAGACGAGCGCGACGGGGCGCTGCGCGGGGCCGGGATGGGGATCGGGGCCGCCTCCCCGCCGCTGCACCACATCCAGGCGGTGGCGGCGGGCAGCAAAGCGGCGCTGCAGTGCCGGGTGCAACTCCTCGACGGCGCCGAGCTCAGCGTGGACCTGCCGGTGAGTGGGGCGGGGGCGGGAGGGGGGCAACGTGCAGCCGCGCGCCTGGGCCCCGCCGGCCCCCCCCGGGGAGCACCTGTGGCGGCGCTGCGCGGGCCGTGCGGGGGGGGGGCTCCGGGTCGGGGCCCGCGGGAGAAGGCGCCCGTCGGGGACAGCCCCCCCTCCCCTCCCGGATCCGGCCCCGCCCCCGAGACTGAGCCGGTGCGCGGGGAGCGAGTGGCCTTGGCGGCGCCGGCGCTTGCGAGGGCCCGGAGAGGAGGGGAGGGCTGCAGAGATCGGCCCGGCAGGGGGGCCTCTACGGCCCTGCCCCACCCCGGGCTCCGTCTGTGGCCCCCAGAGGTCGGGGTCTCCCCCCCCCCTCTCTCCTGGCGGGACTTTCCCCGCGGCTGGAACTGCGTCTGGAGGCTCCGTGTTTTGCGCTGCGGGGGAAAGTGGGCACGTGCTCGGCCGGTGGGACTTTCGCCGCCTCGCACGTTTTCAGTGTGGCCCGCGTGGCGGTCCCTGCAGGGTCCCTCCAACCGCCCAGGATTCTGGGGGGGGGTGCGGGGGACGGGGGGGGGTGCTCCGGGTCACCTGCTGGCTGCCCCCGTGGGACCCGCTGCCTCTTGCCGCTTCGGGGGAAGCCGCCCGGGAGCTTCGCGGAGACGAGCGCGGATCGGCTTGTGGCCGCAGGGAGAGAGCAGCGCGCTTTGGGGAGGCTGAACTTCCGCAAGTCGGCACGAACGTGAAAAGGGGGCCCTGGGCCTTGCTTGGGGAAGGTGGCCTCGCGTGGGATCTTGCAGGGCACCCCCCCCCCCCCCAGTCTTGTATTCCAAATGGCTGAGTATTTAAACTGGGGTTCAAATATTGCCTTGGTGATAAATTCAGAGAGCCAAGTGGGGGGGCTGCCTGTTGAGGGGGGGAGGGGGTTCTGAGTGGTGAATATCCCTATGTGAAAACCTGCAGGCAATGCAGCTGGAGCTGTGCATGGGCTGCGTGGCTTCCAGCAGAGTGTGGCATGGCCCTTTAAAGCATTGCAGGCTCTCCTGGGGAAGGGCCTCACAACCCCCTTGAAAAAATCCTAACTCTTCTCAGCCTTTCTGTGTCGGGTTGGGGAGGTTTTAAGTGGGAGATGTTTAAAATGTCCTGCTACGTCTGCTTGGCTTGTTTGTGTGGCTGGAGATGGGGTGCTCCTAGCACTGTCACAGAGATGCTGGACTAGCCTGATCTTGTTGCATCTGGAAGCTAAGAAGGGAGACCCCCGAGGACCTCGAGGGTGGCCCCACAGAGACTGGCCTGGCCGTGGGAAACTGTCTCCTGCTATCTCTTGCCTTGAAAACTCCACCTTCGTTGGATCACCTTCTGTCGGTTGCAGTTTGACTGCACAGAGTTGCTGTTGTTGGTATCGGAGTTTTGCAAGGGGCTGCTTCACTTGGACATAGTAATTGTAGAATTATGTCAAAGAGCTGTTAAAAATCCCCTTCAGGTAACTTGTGATTAATAGAGGCAATTAAGTGTAAAGGTTGTGTATGAGGAGTTGCTGCTTCTTTTCCTGCATGGTGTGATGTGGCAGTTGGAGTGTCAGGCTAGGATCTGGGAGACCCGGGTTCAAATCTCTGCTTGACCTGACCTACCTTGCAGGAAGGGGGGGGGGGCGGCAAAGTAAGTGAAAGGGCCCAACAGACAGTGGTAGCTTCTGCGAACATTGTCTTCCTGTGACTGTCATCAAAGTGCACATGGCAAAGGTGGGCTGCTGTTCAGGGATTTTAGGAGTGCCAGCTATATTGACGCTTGATAGGATGGTCTTTACAGGCTGCCAGCCTCGCATGACTGTTGTTCCAGTGGTGGTGATGGATGTGGCATTGCCTCACCTCTGTAAATTTGCAGCTTGTAACATGGGCTCCTCGTTTGCGTGGCTTCTCCTCTCCTTAGTTTGCCGCTGAGATGATTTGAGTCTAACGGCCTCACTGTCTCGTGGGGGGGGGGGTTCATTTGTTTGTGAGAATTCAACCTGGGTCAGAATCTGCACTGTAATCCGAAGGGCTTGGCTGGCTGAGTTGCCCTCGGCACAGAGACACGGGAGGCCAAAGGGCCTGGAAGCTGCGACTTGAGCTTGGGTTGGGTGGCGCGGGGGGTTAGGAACACCCTAGAGATGTGGGGCTTGGGGTGGGGCCTGTGAATGGGCTGTTGTGCTGTGAAAGCAGCCAGTTTCTCTAGGACAGGGGTAGTCAAACTGTGGCCCTCCAGATGTCCATGGACTACAATTCCCAGAAGCCCCTGCCAGCATTCGCTTGACATTTGGAGGGCCACAGTTTGACTACCCCTGCTCTAGGAGAACCGATTTCTGTCTCCTGGAGATCTCTGGAAAACCTCTCCTCGCAGTTGCCCCTCCTCCATTAGGCCTGGATTGGTGGGCCGAGGGGAGGGGGGGAAGCCAGAGGGGACGGAATGTGAGACTGGGGGGGGGGCAGCAGTTTGAAGCTGCTCCCTCCTGGACCAAGGAAGACTGGGCCAGCGCTCTGGCTGAAAGCTTCTCCTTAACAGAAGAGGCCCTCTGGTTATATTTTTGCACCACTTAACGTACCATATTCTCTTCCGCTCTGACCTGGATAGCCTAGGCAAGGCTGAAGTTGCCAGGTCTCGGAAGCCAACCAGAGTCAGCTTTGGTTAGTACTGGGATGGGAGACAGGAGGCTGGACTGGATGGGCCCTCCCTGGCCTGACCCAGCAGGGCTCTTCTAAGGCTCTTAGCTAGCAAAGGCCTGGTCCTCTCTGCCCTGTGGCTGGCCCTGCAGAGAAACTGGCTGGTCCCTGGGTGAGACGGGAGGCTGGACTGGAGGGACCCTCCCTGGCCTGACCCAGCAGGGCTCTTCTGAGGGTCTTCTCAGGGGAAGGCCTCGGCCTTTCTGCCCTGTGGCTGGTCCTGCAGAGGAACTGGCTGGCCCCTGTGAGATGCAGGATGCTGGACTAGATGGACCCTCACTGGCCTGACCCAGCAGGGCTCTTTTGTCCTTAAGGGTGGATTCCCACATCCTAGTCCAACACTTTAACCAGTGCACCATGCTGACTTCTTGAGGACTAATAAACTGGGGTCTGGTGGCATGAGATGGCAGTGAAAACAGTAAAACATGAGCTTTAGTTTCCATTGTGTCTGAAAGTTCGAGCCTGGCACAATTGTTTAGGGTAGCTTGGTTGCTCATGGCCCTGGAGGAAGGCGGCAAAACAGGAGTCTCTTGGGATTAGCCGTGCGGCATTTGTGAGCCACTTCAAGGATTAAAGCTGGACTCTTTGCCCCAACCTTCCCCCAACTATTGATACAGAAAGGGGACTAGAGGCCCCCTGGCTGCCTTTGGAGGGAGTACTTGATGGCTTCAGGCGGGTGCTAGCTTTGGTGAATTTGACCTCGTGGCGTCTTAAAACGAGGGGTGAGTGGCTAGGGCAGTGGTTCTCAGCCTTCTTTGTTTGATGCCCCAGGAAGAGCATTACGCTCAGCCCGTTCCAACCGACGAGTGACCCCTGGCCCCAAGGAAGGACAGCAGGCCTCAACCAGGGCCAGGATGTTTGGTCCTGGCCTCAGCCAGGAATGAGTTCCCAGGGGAGATGTGGGCCCTGTTGGAACTGGCACAGTCCCTCAGGGCCTGCAGAAAGGAACTTTTGGTTGGGGCCAGGGATCGGAATAATGTCTATTGGGCCCTCCGGAACCTGCCCAGAACTCCCATCAGAATGCCCAACAGGGACAGCTAGGATGAGCCAGAATTAAAAGACTGGACTGGCAAATTATGGCTGTGTGATTAATGACCACGGTAAATGTTGACTCTTTTAAATGATTAATTCTTAATAGACTAATTATTATTATAATATTTATTGTGTATATTCTTATGAGGTTCACTGCCCTGGGCTGCTTGGGAGGGCAGTATACAAATCCAATACATCATCTTTCAGCCTCGGTTAGCGCTCAGTAGTCCCTGCTTCATTATGTTGAGAAACCCATTCGTTGCCTTTGCTGCTTCGTGCAGCCTGTTCCGAAATACCCTCCCCGGGGCTGCATCCAGCGTAGGAAAGTGCCCTCTGCCACGCAAGGCCTTCCTTTGGCTTCTCGGGGCCAGCACTGCCTGCTCCATGTGGCTGCCGCTCTCACGCGGAAGCCGTTCGCATGACCCTCCTCTTGATCCGTTTCAGGGAGAAGCTGCTGAGGATGGAGGACGAAGAGGAGAGCACCATCACAGGGGATTTGGGGAGGGGGTTTCAAGATAAAGGGGCAACAGAGGCGATTGGCCGTTGCCTGTCTCTGTGTGGCCATCCCAGACCCTTGGCGGCCTCCTTCTTAAGAGCCAGCCTGGCGTAGCTCCTGAGGCCCAGTGCGAAGGGGCCAGCCTCAGCCACCCTGTGCTCATGTTCTGTCCCTTAGCCACGGCCCTTTGTGCCCCCCCCTGTTAATCCTGTTCAGGCCTGGTGGGTAGCACAGTCCTTTCATTTTAAAGAAGAAGAAGAGTTGGTTCTTATATGCTGCTTTTCCCTACCCAAAGGAGGCTCAAAGCGGCTTACAGTCGCCTTCCCGTTCCTCTCCCCACAACAGACACCCTGTGGGGTGGGTGAGGTTGAGAGAGCCCTGATATTCCTGCTCGGTCAGAACAGCTTTCTCAGTGCCGTGGCGAGCCCAAGGGCACCCAGCTGGCTGCATGTGGGGGAGCGCAGAATCGAACCCGGCATCCCAGATTATAAGTCCGCACTCCTAACCACTGCACCAAAACGCTTTTGACCTAGCTGGGGTTTGTTTTCTTCTGCTAGCCCCAGAGAGTTTAATTTTAAATTCTTGGGCTCTTTGACTGCAGTTCTGAAATGACCGGCGTTTTAAGCAGATAACTGGAAGGTTTGGCACATCCGTTTGAGCTTCTTGGCTCTTGTATAGCGTGATGTCTGATTTAAGTGAATTGCATCCCCCGTGCTCTTGTTTATATTTGATAATGAGGCTCATTTTCTCCCTTCTCATCCCTGGTGGCAAATGTTGAAAAGAGCCCTCTGCCCCCAGAGAATGACTTCCTTTAGGAAAATGTCATTTCAGGAGACTTTCAGTAATTGTACATTGTGAGGTGAAAATCAGCATTTGTAATAATGCTCTGGACCAGGGGTAGTCAAACTGCGGCCCTCCAGATGTCCATGGACTACAATTCCCAGGAGCCCCTGCCAGCGAATGCTGGCAGGGGCTCCTGGGAATTGTAGTCCATGGACATCTGGAGGGCCGCAGTTTGACTACCCCTACTCTGGACATAGAATGGATAACCGTGAGAGTGGGTGAGGGAAGGGAGCAGTGAATTTCCTGCATTGTGCGGCGGGTTGGATTAGATGACCCATGGGGTCCCTTCCAGTTCTGTGTTTCTAATTAAAATGCAGCTTTCCCCCCCTGGTATGAAGAGCAAAATGCTCCCAAGGAGTCTGGTTGTTGGTTCAAATGATCCTCCAGTTATACAATTGATACATATTGATTTTCCCGTTTGCTGATCAATCTGCGTATTGATTAAAAGATGAGTGAAAAACTTGAAATAATGTTTTTTCTCAGACATTGAAGAAAGCGTAAGCTTGTCAGTAAAGCTAAAACCATTGATGAGTTCCTCTAATTCTGCATTTCAATAACACTAAAATGCCTCCAGCGGCTTCCTCGCTTACAGTGAGCTCCCCCCACAAATTAATCAACGTAAAACTTGAATTGGCTGATCCATTATGGAAAGTTTAGTACTTGAGCATGCTCTCACACATGCTAAATAATGCACGTTCAGTGCACTTTGCGACTGGTTCTTGTTATGGGAAATGGCAAAATCCACTTGCAAATGGGTGCTGAAGTGGATCAAAACAGCATTATTTAGCATGTGTGGAAGTGCCCATAGTTGCAGTCAGGAGTCAAGCACCCGTTCCTCTCTCGTTGGGGGTGGCCAAAGTGTGGCTCTCCAGAGGTCCGAGGACTACAATTCCCATGAGCTGGCTATCCTGCCTCTTCTCCAGCAAAGGAGATGACTGAATTCACATATGAGACAGATCCTCTCTCCATTGGAACGAGTTCAGACTCTGATCCAGAGTTCAGACTCTTATGGCGGTCTTCCCTGGTGCCCCTCGTCACAAGTAACGGGGTCATGGCAGGCTCGAGGTGGAGTACTTGCCACGCAGGCCCATAATCGCTCCACAGGTGATTGCCATAAATTGGGCCAGAATCTTTTAGGGTTGGGCACTTTGGTGTCCAAAGCGGCTGTTTGTGCCCAAAGCAGCCAGTGCCACAGCGCTGGCTGCTTTGGGTACAAATGGCCACTTTGGGCACCAACGGTCCCAACCCTAAAGAGGGAGCGCCAACCCCCTATTTCCCCCCAGCCAGCCTGTTCACTCCAAAATCCTTGTCGTGTCTAGTGAAAGCACAGACTCCAGATGTGGCTTTATTCTTTTTCTGTAACATGCTGCTGAGCCCGGAACTTTGCGTCAGAGTTCAGAGACTGCTTTTTTTTTGGGGGGGGGGCTTAAATGCTGGTTGCCGTAGGCCAGGGACACGGTCTCTTTGCACTTAGCGAATTGCATAAGTGAAGGCCGGGCGGCTCTCTGGGAGTTGTGCAACTCAGTTGGCATCGAGAGCATGCGGGAAGCCTGTTCCTCTGTCATGGTTTTTGTTGCTATTTGTGGCATATGGAATGTTTGCCTGAACCAGGAAACTGCCCTCCGGCACGGAGGGAGCAAACAGAGCGAGGGATTCTTTCGTTTTCGTCATGGGGGTGTGGACAGATCACCTTCGCTGTGCCGTCCGGCAGCAAGAAAGCAACCCTGGCGAGGGTGGGGGGAGGCTGGACTTAGAGACCTGCCAATAAGGTTCTCATCCCATCTTTATTCTGTAACCTCCCCCCCCCCCCTGTCCCTCTGCCCTGTCCTGGGAAAGGCACCCTGGGGTGCGTTTTGTCAACCTCTTTGAGGGGGTCAAGGAGGGCCCCATCTCCTTCAGACGGTTACAGCTGTAGGTTGGCCTGAAGGTCTCCCAGATCCAGCTGACTGTTCTTGATGCATTTAATTGAATATGGGCTTGGAAGGAGACTCTGCTGCCGCGGAAGCAGTCCTTGGTATATAATTCTATAAACGCTCTCTAATGAGACTATAATCTCCGGGCTGGCTGGCCTCCCAAGACGCTCTCCCTGTGTGTTGGCAGAGCGGCTGGCTGGAGCCGTGGGCTGGACAAAGGGCACCTTTGAGGAGGAGCGGGATGGAAACATTTGGAAAGACACCGGGCTTCTGCCTCGCATGGCAGGGCTGAATGCCAGCCCATGCCAGGCTATGCGACCCGCTTTCTGTGGGCTGCATCTTCTGACCCCGGAGACGAAGACTCCATTTCAAGACAAATCTGGAGAATCCAAATGCCAGGCAAACTGCAGGGGCTGTTTTTGGGTGTCCCCATGGGCGAATCACTTCTGGCAGTAAGGTGATTTTCTTGGGCCAAGGGAGATGCTCCTCCTGCAGGAGGAAGGCTCTTCTGCTACTGGGATCTGGCCCACCTTACTTCTAGTTTCCTGTGCTACCAAAGCCTTCTTCCTTGCCCCAGAAGTGGGCCTGAAAGGCAGAGAAGAGGACTTCAAAGGATGTTCTTGATCCATCGGCTCTTCCTCTGAAGACTGGAAGGGGCCATTTCTGCAACAGCCATGTAGCCAGTGTTCTCTGGGAAAACTAAACATCTCTGGAGCCAGCTGTTCTGAGTAGCCCTTCAGTCCTAAGGAGACTCCTGGGCCTTGGCTCTGTTTCTTCCAGGGCCCTGCAGCCCTCTAGGGCAGTGGCGCATTGGGAACTGTCCCTGGAAGTGAAATGGCCAGTCTACCCTTGGGTGGTCATAGAGGAAAGGGCCAGATTATAGAATCCCAGAGTGGGAAGGGGCCACCCAGGCCATCTAGTCCCACCCCCTGCTCAGGGCAGGATCAGCCTCAAACATCCAGGAGAAGGATCTGTCCAGCCGCTGCCTGAAGACCACCAGGGAGGGGGAACTCACTGCCTCCTTAGGCAGCCCATTCCTCTGCTGAACTAATCTGACACTGAATTCTCCCCATTATTATTATTATTATTATTATTATTATTATTATTATTATTATTATTATTATTATTATTATTTGAATTCCAGATGAATTCAGGATCAGGCTTAAGGTGTTGGTTATCACCGTCAGGTCCATACGTGGTCCGGGCCCAGTGTACCTGAGGGACCACCTCTCCACCTACACTCCTCAGAGAGCTCTGCGCTCTACTACATCCAACCTCCTGGTGGTCCCTGGCTCCAAGGAAGCCCGCTTGACCTCGACCAGGGCCAGAGCCTTCTCTGTCCTGGCCCCCACCTGGTGGAACGAGCTCCCAGAGGAGATCAAGGCCCTGACTAAAACAGTTCCACAGAGCCTGCAAAAAGGAGCTCCTCCGCCAGGCATTTGGTTGAGGTTGACCCGGACCATCGCTTCCAATTGGCCCTCAGCCCCCCCCCCCCACTCCTATTATATCCGCCACTAGTCTGCCTGGCACTCTGGGTCCCGGTGGGAGTTGAGCTGCGGCTCCTTTGCAGTTCATGTTATTGCTGTTATCATGTTGGGGTTATTGTTGTTGTACTGTTGCTGTTGTCACCTGTGTTCCTCATGTTATATGCATCTGTTTCCTGTTCCCTGTAAACCGCCCCGAGCCTTCGGGGGAGGGCGGAATATAAATATAAATGAAATATAAATAAATAATTAATAATAATTATTATTATTTAATGATGATCCCCTACCCCCTTGTCCAGATCATTGATAAAAATGTTGAAAAGTACCAGACCCAGAACTGAGCCCCCGTGGTACCCCGCTGATGAAATACCATTGACAATCACTCTTTGGGCCCATTCCCTGTGGGTTTTCAAGACGAAAGGTGAGGCCAGGTGGTCTTGTCCGTGGCTACCTCTGTGTAGCAACCGTGGACTTTCTTGGTGGTCTCTCATCTAAAGAAGCTGCTCAGCTTCTGAAATCTGACAAGACAGGGCTGACTCTAGCCTATTCAGGTCAGTAGAAGTACTTTAGATATATATATTTAAAATTATAGCTTGTTCCACCTGTTCTGCCCTGGCTCAAGTACACAGAAACCAGAGGTCTGTGGCTGAAACCGCCTGGGGAAATGGGCTCTGTGTTAGTCATGTACAGACCTGGGGCTGTGGCCTACACAGATCTTGGTGTCCTCGCTAAACTTTTGGCCCAAATGTGAAGATGATTCTGTTTGTTTAAGAGACCAGACCTTGCATCTGGGTAGTCTGGCACAGCTGCTGCTTGATGTCACTTGTAAGGGACGGGAAAGAAAAGTGCTCTGTGCGTCTCAAATTTCTGTGAAGTAGGTCATGGTGGCAGCGGGGTGGATGCTGCACGGCAAAGGGAGGCGGGGCGCAATCTCTTCTGAGTCTCCCTCCCTGCTAGAGATTTTTAAATTTCCAGAAATTTTAGAACCATGGTAGTAAAAATACAAAGATGAAAAAATTCGGGGGATAAATTGAAATAGATGCAATACTGACATTCCTGTCAAACAAAAACCTGTTGCTGGGTGTTTAGCAATATACGACGTGTCATTTATCTACCTCAGGGGTAATCAAACTGCAGCCCTCCAGATGTCCATGGACTACAATTCCCAGGAGCCCCTGCCAGCGTTCGCTGGCAGGGGCTCCTGGGAATTGTAGTCCATGGACATCTGGAGGGCCGCAGTTTGACTACCCCTGATCTACCTGTTACCATATACAGCTGCAGGATTCTTCAGCAGTGGGGGCTGGGCGTGACTTGCTTGGCTGTTAGTGGGGCCATTGCCCGCATGCATAAGCCCCCTCTAGATCATGACTAGACCCTTGTCTGCCCTGCTTTCCGTCTGCTGCTTGCCTCTTGCAGCATTCATTCCAGCGTGAAGCCAGGGCAGGTGGGGTTTGGCTGCGGGTGATACAAGCCATTTGCGTTTGCCCCGTCACCCTTTTCCTCCAAAGCACTGCTTGCTGCTCCTGGGTGGGCAGGAGAGCGGGTTTTGGCCTTGGTAGCTGGCCCTTTTCGACGGTGAAATGCAAGGCTGCTGATGGGGGAAGAACAAGTCCAGGAAGGGGAAGAAGAGGCTGGAAACCTGTGGTTTCTAATTCGCGGCGATGGCAGGCGGACAGGTAGGATGGGTTCTCCTGCTTCTAGGCTGTAGCGAGTGATACAAAAGCCATCCATCTTTGTGGGGAAGGATTGAACAGAAGAGTCTCAGTCATGACCACAGAGGTTGCTTGAAAACCACAGTTGGTCCAGCCTCGCTTGTCCAGGGGGCTGGGCCTGCAGTTAATCCCAGGTGTGGCCTGGAGTATGTGATGGGAGCTCATCGGGGATTGCTTGAAAAGGCACAGACTGGGGCTCTCTCGCCCTTTCTGCGGCTTGCCTGATAGCTACATTGGGCTGCCAGCTTGGTGGAGCCTGGGGCAGGTAGGATTTGGGGAAGGGAGGGAAGTCCGCATTCCATAGAGGTGTTTTCTCCAGGGGAACCAGCCTGGAGGTCAGGTGGGATCCTTTGTGGTCTGTAGGAGTCCCTCCTGCCAATCCAGAGACTAAGACCCCGCTCTGAACCTCTACGCTGGCGTGACCCTTTGGCAGTCCTGAATGGGGCAGGGCTTGTGGGCGCCCACAGGACGAAGGAACACACTCAGCTTAGGATAGGGACGGGAAGGCCAAGGGGCAAAAAGGGAGCATTGGGGGGTCCTCTATTTTTTCAGCAGTCAAATTAGAAACCTGGTGGGATCCGGTGGGATGGGGGCTGCTGTGGAATATTCCTGCTCTTGGAATGGGTGTGGTATTTTTAAAGATGAGGGTTTTTTAAAAAAGATAAAAAGCTGCTGTAAGGCTAGCGTTAAATCAAGATCATTAGATGGGACGGCCTACAGCTGGCTTTCTCCACTAGGGCTTCGGGAATGCCTGGGGTTTGTTGACAGCCCTCGAAGGGTTTCCCGAACGGGTAGGTGTCAGTTAACGCTCATATATATTTTAAACGTGTTAAACATCTGTCAGGTGATATGACCATATATGGTCATGTCAACCTGTTTCCCCCCCCCCCCAAGTGGCCAATGATGGGCCTGGAGGGGATGGGAAGGGGAGGGGCCCAGGTGGGCGTGGACACAGCTCTGCTTCCCAACCCTATTCTGCCCCATCGTGCCACTTCTGGGGTCTCTGGAAGCCTGAAGGATGTCTCAGGAGTTTCTCAGTGGTAAAAATGTTGAGGAAGGCTGGCCTGCAGCATAAGATAATTCATGCAGACTAATCAGATGCATCAACAAGGATATCTTTATTGTTTAAATGATTTTGACCTCAAGAGATATACTATGCTTTGTGTATGCTGCTGGTATGTGGTCGAAGAGGTCAGGTGTGCAGCATTTAATCCCATATCCAAGTCTGCTTATAGTCCTTAATACACATGCCAGCATACCTGAAGAAGGATCCTAAAAGCTTCTTCCGTTTTCAGTAAGTGGCTCCTGTTTTCAACCCCCCCTCCCAAGATGGCAGAAACTAAGATGTACCTAGAAAGAGATCAGAGGTTTGAAGTGTCCTTGTTCTCTCCATTGCATAGGGTTTGTTTGCCATTTTGTACAGACAAAATAAGGCATTTATACTATTAGATTTCATCAGTATGTCAAATATTACAGCTTATAGTGTTGTTTAAGCTGTAAAATAAAATGTAAGTTCAATAAGAATGTAGTTATTGCATGTTTCAGTTCCCTCCTACCCCAAATCTCCATTAAAAATACTGTAGAGAAAGCAGACCATGTTGGTGTGCGTTACAATGGGTGGAGCTCACCCTTTGGCCCTGGTAAATTCTCTTCTGGTGGAATCCATTTAAACAGCTCCCTAATTCTGCCATTTAGAGCCAGTTTGTATAACCAAAGGAACACTGTTCTTGCAGAATGCATGAGTTTCTGAGACCCTGTGTGGTGCTGAAGCGTCACTCTAGGGCAGAGTCTGCACTTACTTTGTTTATTCCATTGTCAATCCTGTTGAATTCAGATGGCTTTGAACTCGAGTCTTCCTCTTCCCCTCCTCCCCATTGAAACAGGAAAGTCTTCTGCACCTGGTTAGGGAGGCTCAGAAGAGGGGGGGAGGCAAATAGAGACTCTCTGTTTTCTTGAAGGGGGGGATAGGATCCAAGAAGTCAGAGGACGAAGGAAAAAAACCTTTCTTTTCTTGAAGGGGGGGGGGGGTAAGAGGATCGAAGAAGGCAGAAAAAAAATCCAAGACCCAACAGAAGTTGAGAGAAATTAGGGGCTTCTCCTTTAAGGCAGGCTTATCACATGACCAATCATGGGTTCCCTATTCAAAACAATGCGATTTTAAAATATATTGAGCATTAAAAGCACTCCAAGATATCGCACAATAAAGGTAGGGTCACTCCGGATCAATCCTTCTTGCTGCAGAAGGAAAATTTAAATCGCCCCAAATCCAAATGGAAATCGCATTCTGTGTAGAGGGCAGGGACTGAATCGACCTGGGGTTGGAATAAAAGCTCCGTGCAGTTTGCACCCTGGACCAGAAGATTACTAGGTCACAAATCCCCAAGTGTCACGTGAAGTTCCTTTGGAGACCTGGAGCAACCTAACCTACTTTACAAGGTTGTTGTGAAACTGAGGAAGGAAACCTCTTGTATACCTCCTGAGGTTTCTGGGGGCAAGTTGGGCTAAAATTATGGCTTCATGCCTGGTTGTGCAAACAGTTTGCTTGCTTGGGGTGCACGGGGGTGGTGATTTTGCAGTTTGTTGACATTCATGTTGTGCTGCAAGATACTCTTGTGGTTGCGAAACTCCTCTGTTAGGTGCCAAACTTCGCCCATATCCACATTTCTCAATGTCAGTCTGTTCCCTGAATTTAAGAGGAAGCAAATTTGTGTTTTAATAAGCTCGTTTCCTTAGAGACCTGTCTCGCTCTAGCACACGATATTTGTTTTTAATTGCCGATACAAGGGGGAAAAAGACTTTAGTAATTTCATAATTCTATCCCAAGGCTCCTTTATGACGGTGTGAAAAAAGTGTCCAATTTTAGCCTGCTGGTGGCAAGGGAGGTGAAAACCAAGTAATCTTGGCAATAAAAACAGTCAACGGCTGGCTTAAACTGATATTACCTTAGCTATGCTGGGCCTTAGCCACATGGAATGTTAAGCATTAACACATGAAAGGATTATGTTGAGGTTGGAAATGCACTCGATGACATCAGCACACAAAGGAGGCGATTTACTAACTGCTTTCTACTGTTGGGTTCTTGAGTCCTTCTAGCATAAAGGTTGGATTAATAGCCCCTGCGCACACGTGACACCTTCTAATCAGCTATTTTACGTGAATAGCAATGAGCTCTTCCGCCCTTTATGAATTCTAGAGTAGCAAAATGGGCATTGTCAGGGCAGGCAGAATATCTACAAGTATCTGTGTGTTCATGTGCCTGCACATGCGCAATGCAGTTGCTTATTAGTATCTCCTAGCACACATACCCCATTAGGGCGAGGAGTCCCCAACCTTTTTGCGCCTGTGGGCACCTTTGAAATCCTGACACAAGAGTTGTGAGTGCAGCCACACACAAAATGGCTACTGCAGGAGGCAGGGCCAGCCTCAAAATGGCTGCCGCGGCTCACTTTCAGTCCTTGTGCTGTGAAGGGGACTGCTGCCAAACACGGTTTTTAAAAATCGGGCCAGCCAATCAAATCTGCAATAGCCAGCCTGTAGGAGGTATACCTGGCCCTGATCCAGGCCAGTGCCTTGTTGGTCCTGCCACAGACCTGGTGGAATGAGCTCCTTGGAGATCTGAGGAACTTTACCAGTTCTGCAGGGGCTGCAAGATGAAGCTCTTCTACCAGGTCTGAGGTCAGGGCAGTTAAGATCTGGGATCCTCCTGAAAGGGCTAGAACCACTGCCCACCCCTTTTCCAACAGTTCCCTCGAGGCATGTGGTTTTGGGCTAGTGGTAAGCCCATTGAGCAGGCTGGCTTTTAAAAGAAGCCTCTTTGTTTTTATAACTTCCTTTACTTGTTAACTATGCAAGGCTTTTTTAGACTTGGCAGTGAAATGCTTTCTGCTTTCAGTTAGTGTGTTCTATTAGTGTGGCTTTATGCATAATTAGTGTAGTTTTATACAACTTCTAAGCATCCTCTCGGAATTTGATTCTCTTGTGTTTCCCTTTCAGCTTTCTTTTAACTTTTCTCATTTTTGTAAAGTTCCCTCTTTTTAAATTAAGCGTGACAGTTTTAGACTTTCGGGGTTTTGGACTTTTGGACTTGACCAGAATGCTGAACGTAATAGTATTGGGGTCCCTGTTCCCCATTAGTGCAACAGCCTCTATGTCTCTGACAAGTCTTGAGACCCTCTCAGAACCAAGTCCAAGATCACTACCCTTCAGGCTGGCCCAGTTCAGAATCATTGGTGATGTCTAGGAATCTCATTTCTACAGCACAATCAATGTTAAGGTAGTTGAAGTCTCCCAGTATAATGACACGATCTACTTTATCTACCTCTCTTATTTCCTTTTCCATCCCAAGACCTGCCTGAAGGGTTTGAATATTGAACCAGACCATTGATCCTTCAAAGTCAAGAAGTAAGTTATTTATTATGTGTTATAGCCACAAGCCTTAACATCATACAGTAGACAAATTAAGATAACAGTAACATGCAATTAAAATACTGAAGTAATGCTGAAGTAAGCATACAATTATAAAAGTACAGATTAGGCTTAGCCATAAGATAAATAAAACACAGACATACCTACTTCAAGAACTGACATGAACAAATTATTTCTAGCCTTGCGTGTAATACAAAACTGATGTATTTCCTACTCAGATTGGCAGCAATTCTCTATGGTCACAGGAGGGACTTTTACACACCCACTGAACATTAAATGAGGTATTCCCTTTACGCATTGTGGCTGCCAGCCACTGATGGACAGACAGACACACACACACACACACACACCATATTAAGTTGAACCTTTGCCACGTTACGTACAGGCAGCCCTGAAGTAGTTATTTCTGGCTCTGCAACTTACCTGAGCCAAAGTCTAGTTAGCGCTTAAAGTGCGAAGTGGAGTTGTCAACCTCCAGGCTGCACCCTGATGAGGTCCCCAGACTCCAGCCCCTAAATTCCAGGTATTTCCCAGCCCAGAGGGGGCAGCTACCTGCCAGGAGAAAAGAAACGAAGGTGAAATGCAGAGGGTTGGGGGCAGCCCCGTCATTCTGGGGCTGGACCGCTCGAGAAGAGGCCATCAGCACAATAGAGGGACAGTGCAGACGTTGGCCTGGGCTGGCTTGAATCCAGGGAATGGCTGCATTTGCAAACCAGCAGTTAACAATCCCCTGCCTATGATGGCTGTCGCTGCCCCTCTGGCTGCCAAGGGCCGAGCCAGTGAAATGCCTGGAAGGAACCCAACGGGAGTCTTGTAAGTCAATAGTCAACACGGTGATTATGTCGGCATTAAGAGAGGACCGGGGCAGGCCTGCGGAGCGGCCATCTGGAAGAGAAAGCAGAATCCTTCCGCAGAGCCCGGCCTGGCTGGCCTACAGCAAGACACTCCCTTTCTTTGCAGGAAATGCCGCCTCTGCCGTTTGCCTGGAGAGAATCCGGGTCTGGGCCAGCTGTAACTTGTAACGATGTGGGATAAATCAGGACCAACCTGAATGTCTCGTCTTTGGTTTGGAGTGCTGAAATGCCGTGCTGAAGGCTGATATCTGGCATGCCTGCTGAGGAGCAATTGAGGGGGTGGGGGTGGGAGTACATTTAACTCAGCAAGGGGGAGAGGAGAGCCCTTGGCAACCGATGTAGTGGTGCCTGATGTAGCCCTTTGAATGCTCAGTTGCATCTTCAGTAAATACACACCCTGTCCTTTTGAAGAAGCTGCGTCCAGACTGTGTCGTCTTGCATATTTTGATTCAGCTTCTGAAAACCTGGCCTGTGTCACAGAAGCACAGCACTGAATAAAGAGGCAGGTGGATCGCCACGTTGGTCTGAAGGCCAGCTCTCCTCCTCGGAAGACGTGTGCAGACAAAAGTTTATGCCCAGAATTAAACTGTGTAGGTCTTGAAGGTGTCACCGCACTCAGACTTTGTTCTGGCAGTGAATAAGGCGCAAGCAGAGTAGTATGGCATACAAATGCTCGTGGATCCCTTGCTCAGTCCCACAAAGAGAACCACAAGAGCTCTTGGCTTATATTTCCTCCCCTGAACCGAGGAGTGGGGCTTGGAACCATGAATTGCTCTTTCTCTCTTGCCTGTAGAACATTTGAAGGGTAATTTAGCTGAATGTAACCTGAGTTAGAGGCACAAAAGCCCTCTGCCTGGCGTTTCAGAGCGGCTGACTTCTGCCTAATAGGTTTTCTTCTGTAGGGCTGCTCGGGTGGGATTCGATGACTTTTGTCAAGACTGGGCTAACCGCTCAGCGTAAGTATAAGGTTGGCCAGAGTATCTGCTGTCCTCCAGCAGTCGGCAGGGCCGTGAGCCAAGCATTGTCCGTCCTTATCGAGATGTAATCTTACACGGTTAAAATTGCTGACTCACCACCGGCTTCTGTTCTTTGTGCGGAATAACAGGCCCGGCTGGGTCCTTCGGTCCTGGTTGGGGCGATTTGTACCTTCTGACGATATTTCTTAACACCGAGTAAAACAAACGAAGGCTAGAATAAAGCTCTGTTGAAATGGGGCACAGATTTTCTTTTTCTTTTCTTAAATAAGGACTTTTAAATGTTTGAATGTTTCTCTGTCCTCATAGAAATGGTTGATTTAAAGGCACAATATTGTGGGAAGCCCTTAACGACATTCTCTCTGCACGCTGTAGGGGCAGTCCAGCAGATTCAGAGGGGCTCTCCCCCTCTTAACAGAGTGTCCCCCCAGGAATGGTTCTGATGGTCCGTCCACCTGAGCAGGGCGGCCTTTCAGAAGCGTCCTCTTCGTAGGATGCTATGACTTCTGCTCACAGGACGTGGACTGACTCCTTTCCTCTCCCACTTCAGCATTTGGGGCAGGAAGGGGGAGGTGAGAAGGTCAGGGGTGTTCCTGGTGACCTGGGGACACTCCTTTGCATCCCAGCCAAATGGTGCTTTGAAGAGAAAAAAGGGCGGTGACCCCCCCTGGGAGGACGTGGGGGAGATCTGGGAGCACAGTGGGGGGGCACAGGCTCTACCTTCCCATCCCGGGCACGGCCATGTTGGGCTGCAAATTTAATCAGCGAGTTGATAAGATGCTTGATGGACAGGCCTGTGAGGTAGGTGAGGCCCAAGGTCACCCAGCGCACTGCCTGACACAAGTGGTCTCCCGGATCCCTGCCCAACCCTCTAAACCTGGGTTGTGCATTTCGTCCGCCAAAGCGCACAACCCTACTCTAAGCCATTATGGCGCTCTGGCTGCTCCCCTTTTCACTGCTGGGAAGACAACCAGGAATATTATATCTGCAAAGAGTTCTTTGAACAGTCAGATAAAAAACAAACAAACAAATAAATAAATAAATAAATAAATCCCATGGGTTGGATTCTGCACACCCATTCCCTCCATGGAGGCATTTTCCTGAGAGAAGACTTCCCCTCTTGCAGGAGGCCCAGTTAATAACTACTGTGTAGGACTGCAGATATCTTCTCCTTGGCACCTGTTTTTGCCAGCTGCCATGATTCCCCAGTGGGGTACGCAGCATGGTGCTGCCTGTTGGAAGTCTGTGCGCACGCATGTTCCTTGCACTGTAGTCTTGTTAGGCCGTGGTTTATGCGCCCTCTCGAGGTGCCTGCTGGCTGGTCTGTCTCATGCCCGGGTTGAGCTCCTTAACGGTTATGGGTCTTCTTATTGCTGCTAATTATTCATTTGAAGTTTTGTGGAAAATCTAGAATGTGCTGTGCTGAAGTGAAATGTTTGTGTGTTTCCTTTCCCCATTGAACTTGATGTTCTGTGAGATCTGACCTGTTCCCAGAGGCTATTTTGAAGCACGCTGTTTGGGTTGACTTAATTGGCTCTTTTGTTCTACTTCAAAAATGTACGTTCAATATCCTTTTTCATAATTCTCAGGACCAAACAGGAGATGCCAGGAGAGGCCTTACTGTATCTGCTGCAAGTTTGCTTTTGTTCAGGGGAAAGGAACAATCAGGTGCAAATATGAAATGTCTTTCCAAAATCCTAGGCATCAGCTGTGAGCAAGATGTGGGGGCTAGCCAATCAATCGATCATTGATCGTTTATCGATTCCATTGGGAAGAAAGAGACTAGGCCTGTGGAGCCACAGGGGAAGTGGGCCCCAGTGACGGCTGGGTGTCATCTGTGGGCGTCTGCACTTCTGGGAAAGGCCGGCTAGCCCCTTGGGAGTACTTACGTAGCCCCAGGGTTCCCCGGACCCCCAGTTGGAGATCCCTGCTCCAGTGCCTGCAAATTAAGCATCTACTGCAGGGGTAGTCAAACTGCGGCCCTACAGATGACCGTGGACTACAATTCCCACAAGCCCCTGCCAGCATTTGCTGGCAGGGGCTTGTGGGAATTGTAGTCCATGGTCATCTGGAGGGCCGCAGTTTGATTACCCCTGGTCTACCAGAATTTGTTCCCACGCCAGAATATGAAGACACAGGGTCACATGTTTTTGTCACGGTCAGATTTGGTATGCCATGTTTTGTGGAGCTGCTACGTCAGTCAGTGCTTGCTCTATCCATGGCTGGGAGGGCGATATCTGTCAATGGAGGATTTATACGATCTGTTCCCTGTGTGTTGTATCACTATCAAAGACTGTATGAATGTCGTCTTTGGTGCTAAAGGGAGAGGTTTCTTTTTGGCTTTAGGAATCCTTCTGTCTGAAACGTGAAAGTATTAAAAATGCTTTTGAGAAACATATTTACATGTCGGCCCAGAGAACAAAAGGTGAAGTTGGTGTATTATTATGCCGCTTCCCAGCTGTCTGTTTCAGGCAAGTGTCTTTTCTATGGGAGTGTTTGGCTCAAGGCCCTGGGTGATAAAACCGCCACCTTCTAAAGGGGTCGTTCACCCAGAAGACCATCTTGAGTCGTGCTATTTCAGCGAGGCGGAAGTTGTGTGCATTGTAAGGAAGGGAGAATAGATACCTCTTAAAATGTCAGGAAACGCCACAGCGCATGCCTCAGCCGAGCGTTCGGGGTAGGTGAGACTCAGATAAGGATGGACACCTCCTGCTAGTGCCCTTTGACAGGTGCTGCAAGCAGAACCCATTTTGCTTGCTACTGATTGGCTGAGAAGTTGTTTTCCGTCTGCAGCAAGCTGTCTGACAGGGCAAAGTGCAATTGCAAAAGAGGAGTGCTTGTCTCTGTATAATATATGCATTAGATGACTATATTGCCTTTAGGGCAGAACATTGGCTGTGCGGAAATCTGCGGCTTTCAGTCTAAAAAGCTTGCGGCAAAGTGGTCTGGGGAAGCAGCTGCCAGGATGGTTTTAAGGCAGACCGTGAGACTCACAGAAGCAAGGAGACGTTGACCCGCTTGACCAAGCAGGAGAGGTTGACGGAAGCTGCTAAGCCAAGGTCAGCCAAGTATGCAGGCTTCGTGTTCTTGGCACGCCTCCCGGGCACCGTGATTGTGGCAACAGGCTCTGTACATTGGCCGTGGGCACACCTGAGAGCTCTTTCGTGGGTCCTTCCTTCTGCACGTCCAAGAGCTCAGGGGGAAGGGCAGTGCTCGAGTGAGAAGCGGTATGGACCGCAGGGATTCACTTAAAGGGCGGGAAATTGTTCACGTTTTCAAAGTGTTTCCGATAATGGTCAGATTTTTGCAGATGGACATTTGTCTGTCCTGAGGCAGGTGCCCCGGGAGGTTTCGGAAAAAGAGCAGCTTTAGCAGTAGGCAGACACAATGCTTGTTCTCATCCTCACCTCCTGGTGCCTTTTCTCTAGAGTCCCTCCCCACATACGTGTGCAAGGCACAGGGACAGGGACACACTCGGTGCCGTGTGAATTAGGAGTCCTGCCCCCTGTGCCAGGCCTGCATTGGTGGGATAGGAAGCAGGCAAGAGGGGGGTTTGCTTTGCGTTCCAGTTTGAATTCAACAGGAGCATTTGCACTGATTCCTGTGCTTTTGGTAGGCATAATATGGTGTTGGCTGAAGGCGCTTAGGACACTGGCCAAGCCTCACACCTCCCCCAGGATGCCCTGGTCTTGCTCATTTCTGGTTCCTACATGGTGCGGCCACGCAGATACCGAATTTGCATGGGTGTGATGGCAGCATATCTCCATATTAGGTAGGCGTGAGGCTCGGTTGCTATCCAGAATGGTGTCCACATGGGCCTTAGGTTGGTGGGCCTCCCTTCATTTCGTCTTGGCTCACGGCCTGGGCGACTGCCAGTCATGGGAGAGTGCCAACAGAACTGCAAATAGTTCCGAATTTTCATGGAAAGCTACCAGAGGCATCGAAATTACTCCTCAGTACTGTACAACAGTTTTTCCCTTCTCTTTGCATGCTGGATAATTAATAATTCTGAAATCTTCCTTCAGCAAGGAGCGCACAGATTTCCCAGACACTTTTGCAATGTTCTCACTTTATAGTTGATGTGGGATGTTTTATTACTTGACGTGTTGCATCTTGTGTTCCCTGATGTGTGCGCGTGCCATGCACCGTCAGACAGGATTGAAGAGAAACTGGCCTAATTCAGCTTATCCACTTTCATTACACAGATGTCAAAAAGGGGTGGGTCTGTTCTCCCCAGGTGCGCATCATATATGTACGCAGAACTGTGTTCCTCTTCTTCACAGTCAGAGTAGTTCAGCAGTGGAATAGGCTGCCTAAGGAGGTGGTGAGCTCCCCCTCACTGGCAGTCTTCAAGCAAAGGTTGGATACACACTTTTCTTGGATGCTTTAGGATGCTTAGGGCTGATCCTGCGTTTAGCAGGGGGTTGGACTAGATGGCCTGTATGGCCCCTTCCAACTCTATGATTCTATTCTATGATTCTTTAAAAAAAAACCCACAACTATATATTTTTTTCTTACAGAAACATGCAAAAGGGCAAGATTTGTTTGACCAGATTGTGTACCACCTGGATCTTGTTGAAACAGACTACTTTGGCCTGCAGTTCATAGATATGTCCCAGGTGATGGTATGTATGCAGTTTTCTTATCACAGTAATTGTGGTTTCTGGAAGGAATAATTAGTACCTTGACAAAGGAGAACTTTTTCATAGGTTCTCTTGTACAAAAACATTTGGATTAGCAGAGGTAGCAAACTTAAACCAATTTAGGCTGGTCTTGCAGAGATGGAAATGCGGATTTAGGAAGGCTAGATGATAGAGCTGGAAGTATAGCGGCCTCCCTTATGTCTTACAGTGAAGAGAGAAAAGGTTTACAGTATTGGCACAAGCTGAGTTGGGCTTGGATTTGCCACTTTCTTTGTACTTCTGAACAACGTTTTGAGTCCAGTGGCTCCTTTAAGATGAAACAAAATACATTTTCCAAGTATTTAAGCAGCATACACACACACACACAAACAAAACCTGAGCCCCAGAACAAAACTTTGTTGGTCTTAAAGGTGCCACAGGACTCAAACTCTGTTTGGCTGCCCTCCTGATCCTTTTTGCCTCTGTTGTTATTACCCGAGTTCTCTAACAGGCAGAGCCGAAACCTTCTGGATAGCCTCCCTAAAGAATGCTGGTGCAAGTAGGTTTCCAGCTCTGAATCTCATAACATTTTGGAAGTTATTTTTCTGTCTCGCATTATTTGCATGAAGAGGGCTTACATTCAGAAGTGTGGATATATCCGGTGGAACCAAGGCAGCGACAAGAACAAGGTGCTCTTATTGATTTGTTTATTTATTGGTGGGATTTGCAGGAGCTCAGGTGATGCTGGCCTTAAAGGCAATCATTAGAAAATGTGGAGAAATGGCAGAAGTCACAATGTTCTTCATTAAAATTAATAAACAAAACAAAACAAAACAGCAGGATAAAAGGGACAGAAGAAAGGAGGAGGGGCTCTATGGCAAAGCACACATATCAAAAGCCATTCTAGACCATCAGAAGTATAGCAAGAAGAAGCTTCTCTCCCCAACATCCCCTTCATTATAATCCTCAAAACAGTCCTTACAAAATACAATATTTCTTACTTGGAGCATTTTAAATTTCAGATTTTAATTTTTGATTTCATAACCAGTATGTTTCATAGCTATATATTATGAATTATTAATATTAATAATTTCATCAGCACTGCACGTTCTGCATTTCTTCTTTCCACATCGTACTGTGGGCAGAAGCAGTGCAGCCTGCAGGGTGGGAAGGACAGACTTGTTGGGAAAGCAGGGAACCTGCAAGGCAAGAGAAGGCAGGCAGGGACCGGATGGGGGAACTGGAGTTCATGTGTGAACAGATAAAGAAGCAGGTCATGTTGAGGGAGAAAATGCTGCAGGTGGGAAAGGGTTAACCTAGAGATGATGGTCATGGGTAAAATATGCCGGGACTGGAAACTTGCATGCTGACCACCAAACTGTGCTGTGGACCCAGATCCGTCCTCCCTGTCACTAACTCCTTCCCCCAGTGGGGAGAGTCTGGGATCTTGAATTTGACTTCAAGGGGAGCTCTGCAGGCTCCATAGCTTGACATGACAGGAGATGAGCTACCCCTGTTCCTTCTAGGCTCTGAGTTGGCCAGGAGGCAGGGACTTACCTGTGTTGTCCTCGGCGACTGCACCGTAGAGCCCTGCAGAGACGCCATGTTCTTTGGGGAGAGGCATGACTCAATGGAATGCAGCAGGTCCCATTTTGACCCCTGGCATCTCCAGCTAAAAGGGTCAGGTAGACAGTGATGTGAAAGACCTTTGCCTGAATAGCCACTGCTGGTCTTGAGTAGACGGTACTGCCCTTGAGGTCTGATTCGGTATAAGGCAGCTTCATATTTATGGCTATGTGTATGTACACATCCTAAATGGGCAGGGTGAGTTGACAGTTTGAGTTTGAGGAGCAAGGGCATGGCCACACTTGTGGAGAGATGAGGGAACCTCACAATGGCAGTGGTGGTGAAGAGGTTTGGGAACTGTTTCAGAAGTTAACTGAATCTTGGCTGTCACTTGGCTTGGCCGTCACCATGGCTTGTGCAACTGCATGAAAGTCCCGGTAGTGGGACAGGAGGGTCATCAAATAGGACTGTCCTTGTATTCCTGCCTATGTCTGTATTGAATATATGAATCCAAACAATGCTTTGAACTGTCATTATGCAAGTCCTGGTCCATTCCCATTCCATTTCGTGAAGATCCCAGGAGACCAACAAAAAAGAAGAGGTGTTGTTGTTTTTTGTACTTCCAAATAAAGTCTGGGAACAGAGTTAAAGTAAAAGCATGCCCTTATTGCTGTTCATGGTTCCAGAAGGGTGGCCACACTGATCTATCGTCGTAGCAAAATAAAATGGAAGAATGGTAGCACCATAAAAGATTAGCAGAGTTTATTCCAGCTGCAGATTTATTTATTTTTTAGTCATAGCTTGCTTCTGTCAGATGCCTCTGATGAATTGAGCTCCATCTTGGCAACATTTACACTGGAATAAATTTTGTTAACCTCAGCTTTCTTTTTGTGTTTCTCTGGGGAGGGGGACTGTCGAAAGTTCCCTAGCTCTTCAGATCAAATCTCGAACTGTAGCCCCATCAGCTCCACTCACATGTTGCGCCAGGGTTGAGGGTAGCTCTTTATGGCGTGGTCCAGAATTAAAACAATACCCTCAGCGGCTCCCCATTTGCTGCGTGGCCCGGCCTCACCTGGGCTGGCCAGGGAGTCACCACTCAGAGGAAGAAGCCTTCCCTGACTGTAAGTCCGCCGGCTGGCTTCCCCTCACCCTCGGGAAAGGAGCAGGGACCCCACGTCAAAGACGCGGCATCCCTGCTCCTTTCCCGCCCCGGGTCCCTTTACGCTGCAGGGGGGGGGGGCGCAGAAGGTAGGGGCCTTCTCCCTGGCCCAGTAACAGCCTCGCCGTGTCACAGACACAGAGAAGGCCCCAGGTAGTGGCCGGGTAGGCGGGCGGGTGGGGGCCTTCTCCCGGTCCCGGGGACAGCTTCGCCACATTGCAGACGTGGCGAGGCTGTTCCTGGGCCCGCCTTATGGCCCTGCCCACTAGCGCCCGCTGTATTTTTCTTACAGCAGGCTTAAATTCTAGTAGATACATATTACAGCTCATTCTAATAATGAGGAAATTACAGCTAAATTATATTACTTTTGAGTTCAGGGTTCAGAAAAACAACTGCAAAAGCCTACTTTCCAGCCGTTATAAATAGCTTTTGATCGTAGAAGACCACATGGGAAATGAAGTTAAGCATTAATGAGGAAGGATGTTACAGAAGCTTCTCCCAATGTGTGCTGGGCATTAAAGCTGTAGTTTGGATAAACATGATTCCATCTAGGTTACATTAAAATAAAATCATTGCAAATCTATCTATGGCAATTCATTCAGAATTAGTAAAATTTACCCTGGCATTGAGAATAAATGTTCATTGCACACAAAGAAGTCAGATCCTTCATGTAAGTAGTTATGCTGCCCTAGCCAGCCACGCCCCGTGGCCGCTGTGCCAGTAGTGGAGCCGCCCTAAAGAAAGAACGCTATTGATAAAACGGACAAACAGTCATTTAGCTTTTGATTCTTTGGTGCTGTTGAATGTCCTTAAAGGGACAATATAGTTTTGGAGGGGAAAGGTGTCTTCTGGTTTAGGCACTGTGCCTGCACGCAAGAGCTCACGCCTTGAATAAATTTTTGTTGGTCTTAAAGGTGCCATTGGCCTCAGATTTTGTTGTGCTACCTCAGACAGACATGGTGACCCACCTGATTCTAACATGGTGGTTGTCATTGTTTCAAGTGTGAGGCTTCTCGAAGTTTGTGGAAGGTGATCCTGGACCAAGAGGTGTGATCTAGGGTTGTGTGCTCCAGCAGGTTCGGCTGCTTTGGCGATCACTGAAGCCCGAGGCAGCCAGTGGCGCGGAGATGAGGGACTGTGCAGGTGCGGAGCTGGCCACCTCGGCCTCTAGCAATTGCCAAAGTGGCCAAACCACGCTGGCGTGTGCAACCCTAGTGTGATCCCATTTGAGCAGCATAAACCATGGGGCATAATCTGGAACTGCCAGTGGTTCCCCTACCCAAGGCGGTGTCTATACTGAATGTCAGATCCCGAGTTTTTAACCCATCCAAAGGGAAGCCCTGGGGGCCAGTGGGTATTGGATAATGGTAGAAAAGCCAGAAATGACCGGCAGCCTTTTAACTTTCCCTGGTAATTAATTAAGGCAGCGTGGGCACAGGCCCTAATGGAAGGCAAGGGAGATTCAACTTGCAGTATTATTCCTACGTGGGTACAGATATATATATACAGAGTTTTGATGTGTAATAATGAGCATTTGTGTGTGTGTGGATATGCATCTCTTGCTTTTATTCTTTGCAAACAGTTGACTCCCCAACAGTCCCTCGCCCCTCGTGTATGTTGGTTGTAAATGAGAAGAGAAGATTTTTTCCCTCTCAACAAAGTAGACTTGGAAAATTAAGAAGGCAAACGGGTCCTGCGGTTGTGCAAAATGTGTAGCAGTTCGGCCTCTTGCCATTTCGGAGTCCTTTCCTCCGCACAGCCATTTCCAGGTTGATCTTTATGCTTGACCGGGATTGAATGAATGGGCTGAGGAAAATTGGATCCCACAGCTAGTGAGACGCTGTTTATTGAATAAGAACTTCCAGCGAGGCTGGCCCTGGGGGTGGATTTTGCACAGCTGACTGTCTGTAAAAAGCAGAAGGTAAAGCCCGTCCCAGGCCCTTTACCACGGACGTCTTCCAAAGGAAGCAGCTTTTGTCTGTGCAGGAAAGGTTCCTGCAGTGTTTCAAGAAGATCTATTTGCGTGTGCGCCTGTGACCCCGCTGCCCATTCCAAACGGAACAAAAATAGAGTCCAGGAGCACCTTTAAGAGCTACAAAGATTTATTCAAGGCGGGAGCTTTTGAGTGCAAGCACTCTGTTGGAATCTATTGGAATCTGTTTTTGTCGTACGACTTCAGACCAACCCAGTCACCCTCTTGAATCCATTCCAAACAGAGTCACACTTTTGCAGCAACACCCCCTCCCCAATAAACAGAGAACCTGGCCTGCTTTGGGGCCATTTGCTGTATTTGGGGCTTGTGATGACGCCAGAAGCCTGGGGCGGGTGGACGCCCACAAATTAGCAGCAGTAATTTATTGCTGAAGCTGATCTTCCATGACATTCAGCAGGCACTGGCCGAACAGCTGTGTAATGATCAGTCGGAGGCAAAAAGCGACCCTGTTGGGAACAGGGACTGCTCTTGTTTTTCTCCAGTCTTCCCTGGGCTCCGGGGGGCGGGGGGAGAGGCAGGGGGAAGGAATAAATTGAGCTTGGGTAGGATTTTGGAGGACTGACCTCCAAGGAATCCCAAATACTTGACTGCATCAGTGACCTGGACCTGGATGGCCCAGGCTACCTCAATCTTGTCATCCAAGAAGCTAGGCTGGGTCAGCTTATGGTTGGCACTTGGGTGGGAGATCCCCAAAGAAGCCTAGAGTTGCTGGTAAGAGGCAAGCAATGGCAAACCATGGCTGCTGATCTCCTGTCCAGACCTTGATGTAATCAGATCTCAGAAGAGAAGCAGGATCAGCCCTGGTTAAGATTAGATGAGAGATCACCAAGGAAGCTCGGGTTGCTGTCTTTAAGTATTTGAAAGGTGGTCCCTTGGAGGAGAGCAGGGAGGGGTTCCTGTTGGCAGCAGAGGAGAGGACCAGCAGGAATGGGTTTAAACTACGTGGAGAACGATATTGGCTAGATAGCAGGAAAACCATTTTCACAGCCAGAGTAGTTCAGCAGTGGAACGGGCAGCCTAAGGAGGTGGGGAGCTCACAGGTAGTCTTCTCCGGGATGCTTGAGGCGCTGATCCTGCCTTGAGCAGGGGGTGGGACTAGATGGCCTGCATGGCCCCTTCCCACTCTAGGAGTCTATGGGTCTAGTTCAGCCGTGGAAGGGGCTGCCTAAGGTGGTGGGGAGCTCCCCCTCACTGGTGGTCTTCAGGCAGTGGCTGGACAGATCCTTCTCCTGGATGCTTGAGGCTGATCCTGCACTGAGCAGCGGGTGGGACTAGATGGCCTGCATGGCCCCTTCCCACTCTAGGAGTCTATGAGTCTAGTTCAGCAGTGCAATGGGCTGCCTAAGGTGGTGGGGAGCTCCCCCTCACTGGTGGTCTTCAGGCAGTGGCTGGACAGATCCTTCTCCTGGATGCTTGAGGCTGATCCTGCACTGAGCAGGGGGTGGGACTGGATGGCCTGCATGGCCCCTTCCCACTCTAGGATTCTATAAGTCTAGTTCAGCAGTGCAATGGGCTGCCTAAGGTGGTGGGGAGCTCCCCCTCACTGGTGGTCTTCAGGCAGTGGCTGGACAGATCCTTCTCCTGGATGCTTGAGGCTGATCCTGCACTGAGCAGGGGGTGGGACTGGATGGCCTGCATGGCCCCTTCCCACTCTAGGATTCTATGGGTCTAGTTCAGCTGTGGGATGGGCTGCCTAAGGAGGTGGGGAGCTGCCCCTCACTGGCCGTCTTCAGGCAGAGGCTGGACAGATCCTTGTCCTGGATGCTTGAGGCTGATCCTGCATTGAGCACGGGGTGGGACTAGGTGGCCTGTTTGGCCCCTTCCCACTCTAGGATTCTATGACTCTATAATCTTCTTGTAGGATAGTACAAGACCTTTTACGTGGGGTTTCTCTGCTATTCCTAGTGTTGTGGCCCTCCTTCAAGAAAAGAAGTGTGATGATTTTTCTGTTCAGGCCTTTCGAGAATTTTCTTAGGGCCTAACTGCATTGCTTCCTAAAAATAAATTCATTTGGTCAGATGTACAGAAATTATATAGCAAAACGTTTTTTTTTTAGCTTGCAGGGAAATAAGAATTTCAGTTTCTGAATATTTGGAGTGCTTGCCAAGTGTCCAATCCAGAGAGTAATATATTTATCACGTGACTTTTTACAATAGCAGCAATATAAAAAAACTAGGGGCAAAGCCCGTTGTCTCCAAGAATACAACGGGCGCTAGAGCTTGGCAGTGGGAAGAGGAAGGGGAGGAGTTATCCAGTCTGTAAGGGCATGGGGTTGAATGTGTGTGTTGTGTGGGAGGTTGGGGTGGGGTGGTAGCAAATGAGGGTGTGGGTGTGGAGAGATGGGTGTCAAGAACCTGTGGTTTGGAATGTTGGTTGAGTGTGGGAGATGACTGGCCTTTGGGAATTGTGGCATAGTGGTTACAGATGAGCTAGCAAGAACCATGTCTTCAGATGTGTGAAGGGAAAATCAGACTGGAGACTCTTCTTAGGGGAAGATTACAAGGCAACCAATTCATCCCAGTTCTGCATCATTTCTCCTCTTGTGTGAATTAGGCCACAGAAACTGAAATGCCCCTCTGCCCTAATACACATAGGGTAGTCACAGTACACAGGTGTCCACCCTGTTCCTTCTTCTCCATTTTTTCACTGTTGATAAAATGTTATGTGCCCACATGCTTCTTTCATGATTGTTCCTTAGAAGAACAGATTTTTGTACCCTGTTGTTTACTACCCGAAGGAGTCTCAAAGTGGTTTACAAACATCTTTTCCCTTCATCTCCCCACAATAGTGAGGGATGTGGGGCTGTGAGAAGTCTGAGAGGACTGGGAATGGGCTGCAGTGACCCAGCAGGCCTCAGGTGTCTCAAAGCATTTTCCAATCGTCTTCTCTTCCTCTCTCCATAGCAGACTCCCCATGAGGGAGGTGAGGTAGAGAGCCTCGCATGGAAGCTGGCAACCCTAAGAGTAAGACTGTGCACAGCAATCTTGACCTTAGTAAGGTTTTTTATACTGTTATTTTATTTACCAGGCCAAGGTTGAAAAAAGTTAATTCAGTTCCCATGTATCTCCAGCCATTTACTTGTTCACTATTTACAGTTTCAGACTGTAAATATTTAGATCTTCCTGCACTGTCCAGACTCACAGGACTGATGCTGGTCTGCTTGTCTGCACCCCAGAATACAAACTGTTGCTGGTAAGGGCTGGCCATAGCCCATAGCCCAGGAGGGACACACCTGCACCACTCCCTCTCAACTGCAGGCAAAAAGGGCTCCTTTGAAGGCTGGACTCTGAGGCATTGTACGATTTTGAAGTCCCACCTCCAAACCTCCAGGAATATTTCCAACCCAGGGGTAGCCAACCTCCATGTGGAGGCTGGAGAGCTCCTGGAATTACAGCTCACCTGCAGAGTATAAAGATCAGTTCCCCAGGCTGAAAGGGCTAATTTGGACAGGGTTGTGGTAGAGAAGAAACATTTAAGGCCTCCCACACAGGTTGTTGTTGAATTGAAAGACTTGAGGCCTATTGCACAGGGTTGTTGTGCAGATGAAACAGGAGAAAAAAAGAAACTCTGCAACAGTATCCAGTTTAGTCTGCAAAATAACGCTGTGCAGTGGGCCTCAAGAGTTGCAAAGAAGAAAGACACATGGCTTGGCTATGTCTAACCCCGGGCCAGAGCAGTATTTGAAGTGAGAAGGGGCTTTTCTGTGGCCTCCCTGTCAGGCAACTGTTTGGCAGAAGGGGAAAGTCCCCCCCCCTCAAAAGCAAGGCCCTCAAGCTCCCCTGCGTTGCTCTTGGAAACGCCTCCCTCCCCTCAGTCAGGGCCTGTCAGGGGCTCCTCCGCAGCAGGCCTGAAGGGAGGGGGGAGGGAGGGGGAGCACTCTGCAGCCTCCTGCCAGCTCTGTCAGGGTTCTGAGGCAAAGTGACAGTTGGACATGACAGTTAGGACAGCCTTGGGGCAAAAAGGGCTGGTGCAGCCTGTCCAAGACTCCGTTCTCATCCCCCTTGGCAGCCCTACTGACCTCCTCTCCCTGTAGTGGTCAGGAGCAGACTGGCAGCCATTTCTCCAGATTGCCCTGGAACTCTGGTCTGTCCTGGGGAGGGCCCAATCGGAAGGCTCTTTGCACCTTCCGATTGGCCCCTCCGCTTGTCAGTCTGGGGCCAAGGGGCTAATCCAGGAGTTTTGATCCTGGACTCAGCCCACCCCACCCCTTCTTACTGTTTTATTAAGAGGGAGAGATTATTAAGAGGGAGAGATATGAAATGTGCAATCTGGTAGGTAAAAACAAAAAACACAGCTTCAGTTTTCTGATGGAATGGTTTTCAGCCCTCCCATCATTTCAGCTGAGTTAAAAGTGTTATATCACCCTAACATATATGTTTGTCTAAATTCAGGAATTGTCAAATAATAAAAATAAGATTGGAGAGTAAACACCTTCCTAAGCACGATGTTATTATGTAGTGGAGAGCATTTATGCTTTGCATCGGTAATTAACAAACCCCAGTTGCTTTAAAAAAACTTTTCCTGGATGCATATAAAGATGCTATTTAGCTCTGTAAGTAGGGAGCCAACTTTTGAATCAACTACCTTGAACCAGTACAAGGAAGGAAAATTGGGTAATTAATCTAGGTCAGCAAGGCGAGTTCTAAATTTAAAGACTTTCATCCCGGCTAGAGTAGAAACTTAAGGAAGACCAAGCTCTGGCTGAATTACCGAAAATGTGAAAATGAGGAAGAAAGCTACAAAAAAAATTCTGCAGTGCTATATCAAATAATTGCAGGGGGCCAGGAACCCATATTGCAATAAAGTAACTATAGGGGGTGCAAGGTATATATTGTGCCTACTTAGAGTAAAAAACAAGAACAGCCTCAAAGTTGATAACAATGAATGAAGCTTCTGAAGAACCATTTTTATATGCACGGTCCATGAAAGATTATAATTAAAATAATCCCCAAGATATTTAAACTGATGATTAACAAATTCAGTGGCATTTCCATCCATTTTCCAGGGTTTTGACCTTTTTATTCCTTGGGAAAAAAGTATTTTTGATTTATCAAAGTTGATTTCTAGAAGTTGACGGGAATGAAATCCTTAATTGATTTTTGAAGTGCCACAGAAGTATGATTGAACAGAACAATATCATCTGCATAAAAGAAGCATAGGAATAGAATGACCTTGAACAGAGGCATAATAACTAGAAAGCTGAGCCCTGGGGTAAAACCATTGAAATATAAATTGAAAAGAAATGGGGCAAGAACACATCCCTGTCTAACACCGTTGCCAGCTTTTGTAGGCTGTGACAAAGGAGAATATCTTTAGGGGTGAATGTAGACAAGGTTGTCAAAGTAAAGATCATTTATTAATATTAATATTAACAGCCTACCAGGAACTGGTATAGAGCAAAGTTTATCCCACATTAAATTATGTAGTACAGCATCCAAAGCCTGACAAAGATCCAGAAATGCAGTATATTGCCATTTTTACATTTAAAGTACTTCTGCGAAATAGAAGATACAATAAAGCAATGATTTATACATGAGCATTTTCTTCTAAAACAAAACTATGATGGGTTCTAGGTGCCGGGTTTGTCTATCCACTGGGATAGTCTCTTTGAAAGAAAAGAGGCATAGATTTCCCCAATTATAGATAGTATATAAGCACACTGGACAATAATTTGCCAGATTTATCCTGATACCTGTCTTAAAGATTGGCAAGATTATAGTTAGACTGTTTCTGCATGAGGAATATGCTCTGCGATAGCCTCCAGTTGCTTGCGGCTTTTAGAGCCGCCTCCACGCGACGTTGACTGTAACCGAAGGCAGTTGCGGGGGTGGCACAAGTTTTAAGTCAATTTGTGTTGCGATGAGGCCAATCGGCAAAACACAATTCACCACTTGGATGCTTTAGTGGTCCCCAGCCTTTTTTTCACCGGGGACCACTCAACGTCTTTTACTGAGGCCCGGTGTGGGGGGGGGGTAGTTTACTCCTCTACTCTCAACCACTGCCCTGACGCTCTCTGATCACTATGGTAATGTTTAAACATCCCTTCAAAATAAGATACAGACACGCCACAACAATGAACATAAGGAACATTTTATTTTCATGGAAATTTTAACTCATGACAATGACAAATCAATGGGAACCCTGAGCTTGTTTCTGTGCAATGAGATAGTCCCATCTGGGAGTGATGGGAGACAATGACACCCGAAGTGTGTTGTAAGGGGCCGGGGGAGGATGTAGTAAAGGGCCGGGGGGGGGGAGAGAAGGCGTCCTTCGGGGCCCACCTCCAATTAGTCGAAGGACCACATGTGGTCCGTGGCCCACAGGTTGGGGATCACTACTTTAGGATGCTTAGGGCTGATCCTGCGTTGAGCAGGGGGTTGGACTAGATGGCCTGTATGGCCCCTTCCAACTCTATGATTCTATACCACCCGCTATTGCGCTTCCAATCAGGAAGGATCCCCATATGGAGGGGGAAACACGCAACAGTCTCGCCAGCCTTGTCCTGCCCTTGCACCCGCCCTCCCCTCTCCATTTACTACTCTGAGTAATTTTTTGTTGAATGGTGATTGGTTGCCTCCAATGATTGACAGGCAGGTGAGCTGCCACCCAACCAGCATCAATACATTCTCTCTTGTGAAATGCTGTTCTCTCGCAAAGATCAGGGAGAGATGGTGGAAGGGTGTGCCACTTGGTGGGTTACAGAGGTCACATGAGGGTGTTTGTGGGACATGGATTGGCTGTTGTCGGAACAGCAGGCCCCAAAATGACAGGAGAAAGTGAATCCCTATCATAAGTCCAATTCAGTGGGTTAATGTAGTGCTATAAACGCATAGCAATGAATAATACTCCTTTACAAAAAAATTAAATTCCGGTACTCGGGGGCCCTTTTGAAGCCCTGAAGCCTCCGCTAAGAGTTGATTGGTCACTTTCTATGATTGTCAGGTTGAATGGTAAGTAAAGTTCACGTCTCTCTCTCTATTAGGGTTGGGCGCTTCGGCATCCAAAGCACTCCACCCTACTGTACTGCCTAAGCCCCTGCCTCATATGGAGGGGAAAAGGCACAAAGTGGCAGCAGAGAAATGTGGGAGTGGGCTCCCGTATGGTGGGCTGCAAATGCGAGGTTTACAATCCCGTGTTTGCAAGTGGGATGCCACGCGCATTTTACCCCACTGTGCAGTTTTCAACAATCAGGGACTGTTCCGGAGATACTGATTTTAGAAAGATGTTCACCAGTCTGGGTGTTATTTCACTAATTCAAGTAAATGGCTGCCCTAAGAGGTGGAGCCAGATATAAAATGTCAGCCAGCAAAGTTGTATATGATTCTGATTGCACCTCATCAAAATTTCAGGCAGATGCTCTGTTTGACAGGATGGCTTTTAGTCTGCATAGCCAGTCAAAAGCCCCACTTACCCCACCACTTAACTTGGTGGGCACCATGGTACCCACGGGGACTGCATTGGGGACCCCTGAGCGACAGTAAAAGACTAGCAAAACCCTGCTATTTTTTCTAAACAATGGTTTTCTTTTCCTAGCACTGGCTGGACCTCTCAAAACCCATCAAGAAGCAAATAAGAAGTAAGTCTCGCAAGCCGGATTCTTTTTTCTGGATAACGTCTGATAGGCTTAGGTGCCCCATTGATTTTCATAGATCGTTCATTTCCTGGCAACAGGTATACCTCCTAACATTTTGGCATTTCTATAAAAGTAGAAATATTGCAGAATATTGACCCCGTTTTATCTTCTCAATAAAAAGTGTTACCTTTGGGGAAAGGCATGCTATAAGAAATTATTATTGTTATTATTTACTTTTTAACATTATCTGTTTAAAAAACAAACCTTTGATTGATTCTGCATAGATAATTAAAGAGAAGCAATTAACTGAGCCAATTAAGTGCCGTGTCCAAAGTAAAAAGACAAAGCATCCCTTCTAAGAAGCAAATAACAAGACTCACACATCGACCAGTTTCCAAAATTGACCCTCGAGTCCCCATTTCTGAGTCCCTGGTCCATTCTGCTCCCTTTCTGCACCAGCACCACCCTTGGCTCTGTGCCCTCCCACTCCTTCCTCCTTCTTCACCTCTGCCACCAGATCTGTGCTGTTCCAATCAGAAGTTTATCAACCTTACCAAATGTCTTCTGACACGGTCATTATCTCGAATCTTGCCAATTGTTTGGTTTCTATTTCTTTGTGTAGTCGGGCCACCCTACATGTTGCAGTTCCGAATCAAGTACTATTCATCAGAACCGAATAATCTCCACGAGGAATTCACAAGGTAGGAAGGCATTGTGAATTGCGACCCTTAATATATGTTATGAGAGGCGGGGGGGTGGGGGGGATAGATTTTCGGTTGTTCCTTTTGTGTAGCTGCTCAACAATCAGAGATCTGCTTGAAACAGCTTAAAAATAAAAACCAGAAAATGGCTGTGGATTGGTTTTATTACCTGGTGTGGCCTGGTTTGATTTGTTATCCAGTTTCAGCTAGGGTTGAGTGCATGGGTGCAGTTCATAGAGGAGGGGGTGCTGGCTGAAATGGCTGATGGATTCTATGATTCTATGAACTGCACCGAAGCACACAGCCCTAGTTCAACCCCTGTCATTAGGGCTTTGTTGAGTCCACCCATTAAATTTGGGCAGAATTTGTGCAAATGATTGTATCTTCAGTATACTTGTCATATGTCCCCTTCCCTTAACCTTGATAAAAAGTTCAAGAGGTAGCTGTGGGACCTCATGCACGCTCTTCCTCTGTTCTCAAGCACAAATTTCCCAGCTGCCACCTTAATTTCATTCAAGGGATGCATCTGCTTAGAGTTTAAAGCTGTCTTCTGTAGAACTGGACCATGTGTGGTTGCTCCAAAGGGCTTTGGCAGAGGGCTCTCCCGGTTCCACTCTCTGAGATGCTCCTCCTCAGAACAACACGGTTTGTGAAGCCCTGGCTTTCGGCAAGTGCTGCGCTGGGCTTTCTCACTGAGCCACAGTCCTTTCCAAGTGAAGCCACAGTTCAAACGCATGCAGGTTAATTGTGGTTAACCATTGTGCTGGTTTAGGACTTAACGACTGGGGGGAGGGGAATTCACAGGCCAGAGATAAACGGCTGTTTATTACCACTAGTGGTGTAAGGATTTGCGGGCCCTGGCAGAGTACACTTGCGATGGGAGCAGCCAGACTGGGGGCAGAGGGGGCCTTCCACAGTGGATTGGAGTGGCACTCAGAGGGTCCTTAAAGAGGGGAAAGGGGGTGATCCATGGGGAGGTGGGGGGAGAGGCACCATGCAGAGCCCCTGGAAGTGCAGGGTCTGCAGCAGGTGTCGCATGGATAAACCAGCCCTGCTCATTACTTGATGCTGCCATGACCGGTCAAGCTGAAATGTGCTTCAAGGATCGGATATTCAGTGTGTTGCATCCAAGTCAGTTTGAGGGAGATGCTAGAAATCTGAGTCGCAGGCTCTTGGGGAAGCAAGCCGTTTACAACTGGTTTTCTCCCACATCACCAAAGAGAAGAGAGGTCATCTTCTTAACCTTCCCACACATCATCAAAATGCTTTAGTCCAGGGGTAGTCAAACTGCGGCCCTCCAGATGTCCATGGACTACAATTCCCAGAAGCCCCTGCCAGCATTCGCTGGCAGGGGCTCCTGGGAATTGTAGTCCATGGACATCTGGAGGGCTGCAGTTTGACTACCCCTGCTTTAGTCTTAAGCTGAAGTCTTGCTTTCCACACAAGCACTGGCTAATGTCACAGCAGTTCCCCTGAAAGTCATTTTTGTTCTCTGGTTCTAATGGATGGCCCAGGAAGCAGGTGGGGGACTGTCCCACGTAAATCCACTGGGAGGTGGGGGCGATGTCTGCTGACACCCCCTCCCCCCGCACCATTTTGGGTGGCATTTAGAAGATCAGTGGGATGGGGGAACAAAAAAGTCATGTCCCTTCGATGAGGAAATCCACCAGTGGAAATTTCTGATGGGTCCAAGCCTCTGTTGAAGTTATCCAGCGACAGAGAGTGCAGGTGCCAGGTGCGTAGCCACGTCTCTGGAGACGGAGAATGAAGTTTACCTACTTGACTGTTTTTCCTTCTTGCCTTGTGTTACTCCCTCCCTGGTAGTCATGAGAACGCAGAGCAAGGAGACACAGTGGAAGAGAAAATACTGCAGGATTACTTGTTTGCTTTAACAGTTTTTGCCTGATCCCCCCACCCCCACTTGAGATTAAAGGTATTGTACAAAAAAACAAAAACATAATTTTGACAAGTGAAAGAAATATAGACAATACAACGTCTTGGTCCAGCCCTGAATCCACGGGCTCTAGCAATTCTGGGTCACCCACTGAGAGCCAAGAGCTCTTGGGGGTTTGTCAAAAGCCTGCCTTTTCTGGACAGACCCAGACTTCACTACCTGCCCCCAGGAGGAAAATAGCCTGAGTCCCTTCCTGATCTCCTCTTTCTCCTGCTACCAACTTGAGAAAGGAGCACAGGTCGTTTCACACTATGCGTGTTTGATACGGGGCTGTCAGCCTCAGGGTACCGCGGGGGTCCCCAACATTTTTGAGCCTGCGAACACCTTTAGAATTCCAGCCTGGTATGGTGGAGGCAGCTTCAAAGTGAGTGCCACAAAAGAGCGGCCTCAGGAGGTGGAGCAAGACCTGAAATGGCTCCCACAGGTTGACTTCAGTTGCACAATGAAGGTCCTTGTGCAGTCGCAGCAGCAGCGGTTGCCAAAGCCACCGTCTTAAAAACCGGCACAGCCAATCAGAAGCCTTGCTGGGCAAAAGCCTCACTTGCCCCACCCACCTCCTAAAACACTTGGTAGATGCCTATGTGGACCACGCTGGGAACCTGCTTAGTATCCTCAGATGAAGATAACGGGTTGCTCGGGTGTTCAGAGCTGGCAGCCTTCCTTGAAGTGTTGCTTGCTAACTAGCCTCCACCAGGGTTGGGCGCGGCGCTGGGTGCTTCGGGCTGGAATGGCGGCTTCGGCCGCTGAAGCACCCAACCCTAGTTTCCACCTTGTCTTACAGTAGCCTGATTTTGCCTTAGTTATGAATCCAGGTGTATTTTTACTTGGCGTTTCTGTACAGTGGAACAGCTAGCAGGAGCAGCTCTCAGATCCCCTTCCCCTCACGCGGCGAGGAGATGCTGGGCGACTTCCTGTAATACTAATACTAGGTGGGGCGGGGCCACAGAGGTCCTGGTTGTAGCTCAGCCACTTGAGAAGCACTCTGTCCTAGGCAGTTTCACTGCCACGCTGCGGTTTGGTTTGGTCTTGAAAAGTGAGGTTTAGTATTGGTTGTGCTGATGCTGTTGGGAGTCTTCCTGCTGTAGATTTCATGGTTGGGACTTCAGGTCACTGAGGTCAGATGAGGACTCTGGTTCCCTCCCTGTGGGGAAGCTGCCTGAGTCTCTCTCTCATGTGGCTCTGGATCATCTGTCCAGTAGAGTAAAAGGTTTTACTAGTGGGTTTTCTGTCTGTCTTCTCTACAGGCAGATGATCCCTCCCACCCTGGTCTGGAGTCCCAACTATGAGCGAGGCATCTAGGAGTGGCATGGTGAAGGCAGGTCATCCTGGACAAGGTGATATGGTAGTGTTCTTGCTACCTAGGTGCCTTGTGCCTCCTGATTCCCTTGTTAGCTGGGTTACACTGAAAAAAAGCCCTAGGCTTTCCTGTCCAGCTTCTTGTAAAAGCTAGAATAAAGGTAAAGGTAAAGGTATCCCCTGTGCAAGCACCGAGTCATGTCTGACCCTTGGGGTGACGCCCTCCAGCATTTTCATGGCAGACTCAATACGGGGTGGTTTGCCAGTGCCTTCCCCAGTCATTACCGTTTACCCCCCAGCAAGCTGGGTACTCATTTTACCAACCTCGGAAGGATGGAAGGCTGGGTCAACCTTGAGCTGGCTGCTGGGATTGAACTCCCAGCCTCATGGGCAGAGCTTTCAGACTGCATGTCTGAAAAGCTAGAATACTTAAGGCCTAATCCAGCATTCCTGGTCCAGGGAAAGATATGGAGTGCTGAGCATTGTTGTCTTTTATTCTGGGAGGAACCCGTCTGTCCCAGTCTGCTGCCCAGGCTAGGTGCTGAAGGCGAAGAATAATGAATAAGCGCTGGCAATATGTGCTCCTTCTGGATGGACCAAGGCCTGGTTGTTGAGGTGGATCCTCACGGGCTGCAACTGAAGTATAGTTCAGATGCACTTTTGGAGCCACAACCCTCCTGGTTCCTCCATTAAGAGATGCTTAGGGATTATGAGGGGAAGGTCTTAACCCTTGTTGCTCTTTCTGGGTGGCACCTGGGACAGCTGCCAATGGCCAGGAAGACCCACCGTTCCCACCTGTTGATGTCACTCAGTGGTTTGGTCATTCATCCGGATGGCCAGGAGCCAAGCAACCTATGGCCAGGAAGGGTGGGGGGTGTTCTAGCCTGTCTCCTCTTTTCTTCAGAAAAGATATAGCATTGGAGGAGGTGCAGGAAGAGGATAGAACACCTTCCCTATGAAGGAAGGTACAAGAAAAGACTTTGTAGCTTGGAGATTGAGGGGTGGCGTGATGGAGATTTCTAAAGTTTGCATGAGATATTGAAGGTAGAGACACAATTCATGGGCCCTCAGTGGAATTCATGAGCAGTGGGCTTAGAGCAGAGAACAGGAAGTCCTTCTTCACCCAAAGAGTAAGGCACACATGGAATTCAGGGCTGCAGGAAGTGGTGGCAGCTTCAAGAGGGGACTGGATTAAAATCGGGAGCAGGAGCCCTTCAGTGGTTCTGTGTGCTTGGCGCTTGGTGCTGGGGGGGGGGGAGGCTTCTGGAGGTGTGCGCTTCGGCATGGTTTGGCAGCCAACACTGCAGCACGGAGAGGAGGGGCAGTGGCACACCAGCCAGTGGCCACACGCCGCCGCTGCTTCTCTCCACACTGTAGCGCTGGCCTCCGACGCACCACTTCGGGAGGACGAGCAGAGCCAAAGTGCACAACCGTGTTCTGGAGTTCTGGTCCTGATGGCAGACCTCCTGTTGGCTCCTGGTCTTGGCCACCGTGTGACACAGAGCATCGGACTGCATGGTCCCGTCCAGCTTCTGTTGCATTCTCATGGGGCAGTGAAGATGGATCCCATTGAGGGGGAAGCTCTGCTGCTTCCTCGTTTGCTCGCTGGGTGAGGCGGCTTCTGACCAGAATGTCCTCCAGAGCAGGGGTAGTCAACCTGTGGTCCTCCAGATGTCCATGGACTACAATTCCCATGAGCCCCTGCCAGCATTTGCTGGCAGGGGCTCATGGGAATTGTAGTCCATGGACATCTGGAGGGCCACAGGTTGACTACCCCTGCTCCAGAGCCACTAACTGGCCCGGAGCCTGCCGTCAGCAGAGATCCTTCCTCCTCCTGCCTATTAAAGCGTCATTCCTAATGTACCAAATGATACTGTCCTTCCGACGCTAACAGGAGCAAATAGCAGGGTGCTGTTGCGAGGTCATCCATCATGTGTCATTACGCTCCGTTCTCTTTGATTCCGCCCTAATAACCCGATGGCTGTTTTTGCTTTCTTCAGAGCCTGGTGGCGTAAATAGCCCCAGTGTGTTTCTTTATAGATTTGCGTTGTGCAGGCCCTGCAGCGGTTCCTGGCACCACCAGTGCTGGGGGAAAGCCTCTGTTCCCTCCTGCACTGGGAGTAGAACTGAAAATGGGGCATGAAACTGGGAAGAACCTTGAGGGGGGGGGTCACCAGGCAGCAGGTTTAGCCAGCCCCCCCCCCCGAGTCCATTTATTTTTCTTCTGTCCAGCAGCCACTTACTCATGTTGGGGAATGATATTGTATCAGTGCCGTTGTGCAGGATGAGCCCTGGTTCGTTCTTGGATGGGAGCCCTCCAAGGCCGCCTCCCAGCTGGAACAGAAGGGGCAGGGTTGTACTGGACTTCAGTTCTATGGTTGGGAGGACTCTGCAGTCTCAAAGCATTCTGGAGCTCCCCGAAATCAACTCTGCTGGTGTAACTGGGGGAGCTGGAAGTGACCCCAAGGGTCATCTACTCCAGCCCCCTGTCTAGTTGCTGGTTCACAGGTGCAGAGGCTAACTTCTTTTAGGAGCAGATGGGCAAGAAACCTTCAATAAGTTCTGCGGGTAGCAAGTCTTCTACTTCCTATAGATCGGCTGCTTAATAAGTGATTGTGGGAACTGGGAAGGCAAGAATGACCCTGGAACAATCCTTTGGCAGGCTCATTTTGAGTGCCTGTGTATGGCACTCCCATTTATGGTTTGAGAAGTTGGGTTTTCTTATTATCTGCTGCATGGTGATTTTTTTTATTTCCCAGAATGGGCACAGATTAGAGGTGTTGGGGAAGGTGACTGCCATTTTGCTTGTATGTTGCCAGGTACCTGTTTGTATTGCAGCTACGGCAGGACATACTTTCGGGCAAGTAAGTACAAACCTTTATTTATGTTTATGCTATTTGAATTATGCTTCCTGTCAGGAGGCACCCAAAGTAAAATAGAATAGCCACTGATTTAAAAAGCCCTGCCTTTTATTGCACAAAATAGTCTCTTTCTGCTACACCACACTTTGGTTAGTGATAACACAGTCAAGGATCATGTACTTTCTCCTTCTATCTGTACTCCGAGGATCCCTGTTCCATGGTCTGAGGAAGCGTACCTGCACACGAAAGCCCACACCTGGAATAAATCTTTGTCGGTCTTAAAGGTGCCTGATTGGACTCAAATTCTGTGGTCAGAGTAAAGTAGCAGTTTCTTCTCTCTGTGTAGCAGGAAAGAACCACAGTCCGGGAGCATCTTAAAGCCTAACAAAAAATATGGTGGGGGAGGAGCTTTCCGAAGTCCCTAAAGTGAGCAATGACTTGTGAAAGCCACACATTTTGTTAGTCTTTAAGATTCTCCTGGACATGGGCTCCTTGGGGCTGCTACAGGCAGTCTTTTGAAGAAACCATGGGGAGCTCCAGGCAAGTGCTTTACATCCCGACACAAGGGTAGAATCCTAGAGTGGGAAGGGACCTCCAGGGTCGTCTAGTTCAACTCCCTGCACAAGGCAGGAACTCACAACGACCTGCCCACCCACAGTGACCCCAATGTCATGCCCAAGTGATCCCCCCACCAAGAATCTCCAGAATCCAGCCTGGCCTGGAGGGAATCCGCCTCCCATCCCACAGTGGCAATCAGCAATTCCCTGGGGAGGCAAGGAAGAGCCACACTGGCACATCCCTTCCTGCCCACCCACTCACCATCTGCCCGAGTTCATGAAATCTGTCAAGAGGAAGCTTTTCGTCATAGATTTCCCCAAAGTCAGTTTCTATTGTTCTGAGCTCTCAGTTTTGGGCTCAGTACACAAAATGCTTTGAGCAACTTTCTTCTGTGCATCTGAGACCTTTTCTGTGATGTCTGAGGTGCTTGTGGCCTATGGCCATCCGGAGAGGAAGGGAAGGTTGCCTTAAGACCGGCGTCACAATTATCTCCCCCCCCCCAACTGCAAGTTGCTGTTGTGTGTTTTGATCTCTGTTTGAGAGGAAATACTAACCAGGCCCAACCCTGTTCAGGTTCCAATGTAGGAGGAGATCAGGTTAGCATGAGCATATGGTCAGTTTTCATCCATCCCCTGCCCATAGAAAACTAGCCTGTCAGGGAGAAGGGCTCTAGCCTACTCTTTGAACATTCTAGTTATTGTTGTATTTCTTTATGCAGGAGCACTGGGTATGTAATTGTGTAGGTAGCTGACTCAACTGCAGCCTGTGAATTGGATCTCTCTCCCCCTCTCCCCAATTCATGGGTGTTAATGAGGGGTGAGGAGTGCCTGCTCTTCCCTATGAGAAATGAAGGGTCTTGACCAAAGCAAAGTGAATTGTGCACGTGTGTGTTTCTTCACAGACTAAAATGTCCTTATGAAACTGCAGTGGAACTTGCAGCCTTGTGCCTCCAAGGTAAATTCCAGTCTCCAGCTTGATCGTTTCAAAGTGTCGGTGGCCGTTTGCAGTGCAATAAACACATGTTCTGCCTTTATCACTAAACATTAACATTTCCAAGTTGTATAAAGACGCCTCACCGGCTACCAGATTGGCCCTCCAATAGGGAGCATGCACTCCACCATAGAGGGCCAATGCTGGGTCTGCCTCACCCCCGGGGGCCTCTCCCTTCCCCTTTTTCCACCTGGAAGAAGAGCCAGCCTTGGCTCACCTTCAAAGGGTAAGCCACCCAGAGGGGAGGGATGGCTTGGAGGGAGGGAGGGAGAGGCTGGGCTGCAGGCCAGCCCCAGGGAGCCCAGTCCGGCCTTCAAGATCCTGGGGTGGGGCTGGGAGTCCAAGAAATGTCAGGTGCGGTTTTCTCTCTTATTGGAAAGTCTAGTCTAAATTCACCTGAGGAAGTTTGTTATGTTCCGTGAACATTGAAATCTTTTCTGGGCTCTACAAGAAAGATAACGGACATTTGGAATGACTCTCCTTACTTGAAAACGCTGGGGTTCACTCCAGTCCCAGATTCCTGGCCATTTTCCTGTGAAATACGCCTTTTAAAAAGGTAGCAATTGGGGTTGTTTAGAACACTCAGATTTGTTCCATCAAAGTATTATTTTACAGGTGCCGTGATGTTTGGCATTTGTTCTCTTTTCTCCTTCAGAGTCTATAAATAAATTCCACTTTATCCAGATTTTAATTTTTTGGGGGGGTGGGTCAAATACTAGAGCAGGGGTAGTCAAACTGCGGCCCTCCAGATGTCCATGGACTACAATTCCCATGAGCCCCTGCCAGCAAATGATGGACATCTGGAGTGATGATGGACATCTGGAGGGCCGCAGTTTGTCTACCCCTGTACTAGAGGGAAGCTAGAATTGAAATAGATTTACTGTATTAATATCTGTTGGGAAGGAGACCTGATCCCTCTACTGGGAAAATTAAGAGAATGAATCACTCATTTGTAGAACATAAATGTTATTGAAGATGGCATTCATAGGAGTAGGGGGAAGAGATAAGTGAACAATATGGTTGTGATTTCAGAAACTGCCTTTCCCAAGTCTTTCGGGTTCCCAAATATGTTGTTAAAATATTTGAAAGTATGAAAGTCATTTTTTCTGTAGAAAATGACTGGATTAAGGAGAATAAATTCGGAAGTGTTCTCCTCGGGTAGAGAGGTTTATCATGAAGTGAAATGTGTATCTGGATTTTACTTTCTAGTAGTCAGTGCAGCGTGGTAGTTAGCGTATTGGACTGAGAGTTGGGAGATCTGAGCCCAAATCCCTAATCAGGTGCAAAGTTCACTGGGTGATCAAGGGCCGATGTTGTACTTTCCGCCTTCACCTATTTCACAGGGAGCCCCCTTGAAAGTAGACTTTCGCCCCTGAGGGCTGAGTGGACTAAGAAATTGGTGGGAATCATCTTCTTCTTTGCAGGATACTAACTGTTTTTTTGCAATTTGCACCTTTGGCAGCTGAGCTTGGTGAGTGTGAACACCCCGAACACAGTCCAGAACTGGTGTCAGAGTTCAGATTTACGCCGAACCAGACAGAAGCCATGGAATTTGAGATTTTTCAGAAGTGGAAAGAATTCAGGTATAGAATTGATAGAGGTCTGTGGCTGTTCGACTTCTGTTGTGCAAATTTTAGACGGGGTTTTCTAAAAGAATTTAAAGAGCCATGCATTGTCCTCCTCCAAATGAGATTAAAAAAAAAAAGAAACAAGTCAAAAGGAGAAAAAGAAGCTTTTAGATTCACCTGACTCCGCCCCGCCCCCCTTTTCACTTCTAGGGGAAAGAGCCCAGCCCAGGCTGAAATGTGCTACTTGAACAAAGCCAAGTGGCTCGAGATGTATGGGGTGGACATGCACATCGTTAAGGTAAGAAGTTTTCGTAGCAGATGGGGAGGTTATGACTAAATGTGATGATTTCTCCATTTAATTATGTTGCGCTTACAAAGCCTTTGCTAACTGTTTCCATTTTCTCTTCTGACGAATGGAGCGTTAACTCTTGAACGCTCACATCCCGAGACCTTGGTGGGTCTGCAGGGTGCGACTGGGCATGAATGCCGCTCTGTGACTGCAGACCAACACAGCTACCCTGTGAAACAGTGTTCTGATATAAGCCCCCTGCCTGAAATTGCCTCAATCTTGCCTTGCTTGTAGGGAAGAGACGGCTGTGAGTACGCCCTTGGATTGACGCCAACAGGAATCCTGATCTTTGAAGGAGCAAACAAGATAGGCTTGTTTTTTTGGTGAGTCCATCGTGCTTTCGTTTCCGCACCTTTTCCTCTACACCAGGGGTAGTCAAACTGCGGCCCTCCAGATGTCCATGGACTACAATTCCCAGGAGCCCCTGCCAGCATTCGCTGGCAGGGGCTCCTGGGAATTGTAGTCCATGGACATCTGGAGGGCCGCAGTTTGACTACCCCTGCTCTACACCATGCTGGGTCTTGCATGCAAGTTTGATGCAGAAAAGGCAACAGGTGTGTCAAGGGCCTCAAGTTGTAGCCGACTTAATGGCAACCCCAGCCAGGGGCTTTCAGGGCAAGGGAGAAGGAGAGCTGGTTTCCCATCACCTTCCTCTGCAGAGTCTTCCTTGGTGGTCTCCTTTCTAAGTCCTGCCGAGATTATGCTATGCCACACTGCCTCCCCTCCCAGGAGATGGAATCCTGTCTTCGGAAAATTGTAGATTCTTCCATAGAGCAAAGTAGAGGAACTTTGGGTGGAAAAAAAGTGCTGCCAATCACTTTTCCAGGAAAGAGACGTTCAGAGGCGGTTTGCTTTCCTCTGCATCATGACCCTGGTAGTCCCTGGAGGTCTCCCTCCTGAACACTCACCAGGCCCCACCCTGCTTAGCTTCTGAGATCTGGTGGGATGGGACAAGCCTGGGATATCCAGGTCAGGGTATAAAGGCTCTAGGCGCCTTAATTGCATGTGACTTGTGAAATAATCTGTGGTCACTTGTTTCCTTTCTCCTTAGGCCTAAAATCACTAAAATGGACTTCAAAAAGAGCAAACTGACCCTTGTGGTGGTGGAAGACGATGACCAGGTACCTATCGCCTGGAGCCTGCCCTGTCCTGGGGCTCTCTGGTTTCTACAGACCAGGGGGCCTAGCCTGCTGCCGGGTCAAGGGCTTTTCCTGTGGCCCCGATTGGAGCGGGCCAGCATGCCTGGGAACTTACAAGCGTTCTGTTTCTCACCATTAGGGCAGAGAGCAAGAACACACGTTCGTTTTCCGATTAGGCAGTGCCAAAACATGCAAGCACCTATGGAAGTGTGCAGTGGAACATCATGCCTTCTTCCGGTTGCGCACACCGGCAAACACTAAATCTAGTCGGTCAGATTTTATCCGGCTCGGTTCCCGCTTCAGATTCAGGTACCTCATTGTATATGCAGACTGGCTGATCAATTCACAAGAATTGCTAGCTGACTTTTCCAGACTAGTTTGCTCAGCTGCACACGCCTGTGTGGTCAGTTTTGTGGTGTTTTTGATGTCTGAAGGGGGGCGCGGGGTCGGCTTTCTTCCATTTTGAAAAGTTCTCCTAAAGAGTCTCCTGGACTCTTGGCTTATCACAGGTGGGAGGGGCCGTGGTTCAGTGGCAGGGCATCCGCTGGGCATGCAGAAAGTCCCAGGTTCAGTCCCTGGCATCTCCAGTTGAAAGGAGGAGATGGGAAAGGCCTGAGATGCCGCAGAGCCGCTGCTAGTCTGAGTAGCCTTGATGGACTAGGATGGACCAAAAGGTCTCTTTCAGTATAAGGCAGTTTCCTGTGTTCATGACCAGGTAGAAACTTGAAGCTAAAAATGATCCATCACCATTAACTGGATAGGTAAAGGTATCCCCTGTGCAAGCACCGAGTCATGTCTGACCCTTGGGGTGACGCCCTCTAGCGTTTTCATGGCAGACTCAATACGGGGTGGTTTGCCAGTGCCTTCCCCAGTCATTACCGTTTACCCCCCAGCAAGCTGGGTACTCATTTTACCAACCTCGGAAGGATGGAAGGCTGAGTCAACCTTGAGCCGGCTGCTGGGATTGAACTCCCAGCCTCATGGGCAGAGCTTTCAGACGGCTGCCTTACCACTCTGCGCCACAAGAGGCTCAATTAACTGGATGCGACATCCTTTCTGCTTTCTTTGTATTTCATCTGCTCTGCTTCAAAAGTGGAAGGAAGTCTCATTTTCTGAGAGGGAGGCATTAAAAAAGAAGTTTGAAAATGAGTTGAAAATTATCCTGTTTTGTGTGTGTGCGTGTGTGTGTGTGTGTGTGGGGGGGGGGTTGACAGTGTTGGTTCAGTGGTTGGTGTGGCCTAGTCAGAAGAGGGATGGGATTGGCCTGGAGAATCCTTGTGCTGAGAGCATTGGGCGGGGGGCGGGGGGGGCATTTTGGTTTTTAGATGAGCAGCAAAGCAGTTCTGATGGAGAACAGAGAGGGGCTGCCTTGTCCTGTGCGTGGAACTGGTGTAGGGAGGCCACCAAAGGGGTTTAGCCAAGACTGGCAGACCTTTTGCTATGTGAGCTGCTTGTGAAAACATTTTAAAGCAGGTCCTGATGGCACGTTTTGAGGAATGACTTCTAACTGCTGTTGTTTTGGGCTTTGTTATTTTAAGCACATAAGAGAAGCCATGTTGGATCAGGCGAATGACCCACCCAGTCCAGCGTTCTGTGCCACACAGTGGCCAAAACCCAGGAGCCCTCAAGAGGCCCCCCAGTGGGGTCAGAACCCCAGAAACCCATGCCCTCGTGTCCCCCAAGCACCAAGAATATGACTGCCCCAGAGAGAGTCTTCCATCTGTGACCACTGATGGACCTCTACTCCGGATGTTTATCCAGTCTCTGTAATCCTATAAATCTGAATGTTGTGCCTACACGAGTTTCTTCAGAGTTCCATGTCTGTGTTCCTTATATGCCATTTTGCTTTTTTATGGGTCAAGCAAAGGTCCCCTATTCATGTTTTTATGCCTTGTGTGTGTGTGTGTTTTGTGTTTTGTTTTTGGGGAGCTGGGGATCATGCCATGGATCTAGCCTTTGACACCAATGTCCCCCCCTCCCTTTTTTGAATCAGTGGGAGAACAGAGTACCAGGCAACGCATGGATCCAGGTTGCGCAGAAGCAGCACGTTTGAAAGGCGGCCGAGCAAGCGGTATCCCTCAAGGCGGCACTCAACGTTCAAAGGTGGGCTATCCAGAGCCAACCTCTTGGTTAGTTCGGATGCTCAGCTGAACTCGTAGCTTCTTTCTCCATTTCTTTTCCCACAGTATAAAAGCACCTTCGTCGCTGCCTTCACTGCTGAAGGGAGGTACTAAGGCAGGGGTAGTCAAACTGCGGCCCTCCAGATGTCCATGGACTACAATTCCCAGGAGCCCCCTGCCAGCATTCGCTGGCAGGGGCTTCTGGGAATTGTGGTCCATGGACATCTGGAGGGCCGCAGTTTGACTACCCCTGTACTAAGGGATGAGCAAAGTGATAGTTGTGCCAGCTTCCTGTATTCTCTCCCCCCCCCTCCAATTCCCGAGTCTGTCTTTTCGGAAACGCCCAAGAAATCCTCGAGTCAAGCAGAGCTTTTCTACTTAATATTTGCTCAGTTGGGAATGTCGAGGGCGGAGGAACATCAGACCTTGAGGTGTTCCAGGAGCCAAAGAGAAGCCAAAGAGCACCCCCGGCATCGTTTGGCCGTCAGGCAGTTCAGGTTTCCCCCGCTTTCTTCAGCATTTGAAATTTTCTAACCCTGTAAAAAACAAAAGGGCTCCAACTGCATACAGAGGCTAGATGGCTTTAATCATAATAATAATTGTAAATTTTTATTTTGAACCTGCCCTTTCCTGAAGGCTCAGATTGAGTAACAACACATATAAGAACAGTAAACAACAATTGCCACACTGAAACGTTCATTTCAAAACACCCGATAATTGGATTAATGTAAAACCACCTTAATTTCCCAGTGGGCTGTTGCAGGTGTCAAGTACGGTGAAACTTTCGTGGATGTTTCAGGCAGGGAGGCCAGAATTTTGGTGTGGAGGAGGCCATTGTGTCATTGTAGGTGCAAATGGGGCATTTCCTTCCTCAGAGTGTTCGATGCTTTGGCACTTTGCAAGTAGTCATGAGGAGACACGATGTGAAGTATTCCAAACTGGTCCATAGGAACCAAATTGCTCCACTCTTGTTCCCTCTACCCTGGCTTCCAGTTTACTTCCTGGTTCAATGTAAGGTGCTGGTATTGACCTTTTAGGGTAGAGGGCAGGAAGGCCTGGAGGATCATTGTCCATGGGGCGTGATGGGTCAGACAGGACTTCGCACCTAACAACAACAACATTGACCTTTTAAGGCCTTTAGGTCCTGGGACCAACACCCCTCACGGACTGCCCCATTCACTACAGTCACCCTGGGGAGGGGGGGGGGGCTTTTTTGGTTGTCCATGCCATTTGAAGACAGAAAGGTGGCAACCCAGGAAAAAGCCTTCACAGTTGTGGCACCAAAGAGGGCATAAAAATATTTTAAACACAAGTTTTCTGCTTTTCCACATAATGGTTCTCACTCTTGCTTTTCTTTGCTCTCTCTTTAGCTAACAACCCTATGAAAGTATCTCCACTGTGGTAAGTGTTTGCAGCTCCTCTTTCATTCTTTGCCTTGGTATCTTCTGCCCTTGACTTGGGCCCAGTAGAAAGTTGCCTGCCATAAGGAACCCGGAATTACACCTCTGGGGTCGGAGCACAGCCCAGAGACAACACACTTGGCTTTCAAGTACCAGTGTTTTATGGGTCACAAAGGAAGCAGATACAGCCTTTTGAGGGTGGCAAGGAGATAATCATCCCAAATTCTAATCTATGGCTTGTGGGGTCAGCCACAGCATTGTGTGCTCTGCCCCTCTTGTGTGTGCAGCTTTCCATTCCGGGACTGCGCTGATGCCAAAATGAACAGTGGTCAGAATTAACTGGGGTTGGCTTGGGGGCTGCCGATACGGTTCCGTTTCAGAGCCATTCAGCCTACTAATGAAAGGAGGCGCGGATACGTAAGGGGCGGGAAGAGGGAGCCACGGCCCGCTGGTTGGGGACCAATGTACCAAATGTTCCGCAGGTCTCTGATTTTTTAAAAAACGGCAACACCCAAGTGCTAGGAATAGATGGGAGTTTGTTAAAAAGGAGTTAGGCCTCCACTGGAGCAAGCTGTACTGCATTGGTCAGCAATTAGGTTGTGTGTGTGTGCGCGTGTGTGTGTGTGTGAGAGAGAGAGAGAGAGAGAGAGAGAGAGAGAGAAAGAGAGAGCAAGAGAGAGAGAGGTTTGGTTTGTGAATATTATAAATGGGTGTGGTGTTGATGGGGATGTGTGTGGGAGATCAGTACATTCTTGGCCTGTTTCACGCATGGACAGCATGAGCTCCTGTGAAATCTTTCAGAACTTCTGCAAAAACACGCAATCTGTATTTTCGTTTCAGTACGAAAAATAACCCAGAGGTCCATAGCTACCAGGTAAGAGGCATACAGGTTTGTTGTTTTACAACCTTAATTAAAGGCCCAGTTCCGTCATGATCACTCCCCTTCTTGCCTTCCCACTCCCCGTGTTAGAAATCTGGTCCCTCCACCGCCCCGGTGCCCGTTGCATGCTTCCCATTCATTTGCCAGCGTTCCTCAGGGGAGCAAATGAGATTCTGTTCAGCAGGAACTCGTGTCTGGGAGCTGGTCTTCAGAGAGTTTCTGTTTTAAAAAAACCAAAACTGGAGGTTCTGAATACAATCTGTCAAAACAGATTCTTTTTTCAGCTGAACACTTAAAAGGTTTTGGAGTCACACTTGGAAACATAAAAGTGTGAACATGAGAACAGGCTTTTTTTTTATGTGAGCTTGTGCATGATCACGGCTGAGGATTCCTTCTGGGGCCAACTGATCTATTTGTGTCTTGTAGAAACCATTGGGGAGGTCAAATTGGTCCTCCATGATGGCCATTTAATGACTTGCTTCCATTTGAGATGCCACTGTGGGGTCCTCACAAACACTATGGTCTTGAAGCATAAGAAGAGCCCTGCTTGATTAGAGCAGTGCTCCATCCAGCCCTTGTTTACAATCCCACCTTTTCCCCCTGTGGATCCAGAGTGGCTTACACTGTTCTCCTTCCCTCCATTTTACCCATTGAGATAGGTCAGCCCAAGAGTGTAGTTGGCCCAAGATTGTGCAGGAAGTTTCCGCAGCAGAGAGGGGAGTCCAACCTGGGTCTCTTGAGTTCTAGCCTAACCACTGCACCACACTGGCTGGGAAGTTCTGAAAAGCCAAACACAGAAAACGAACTATTCAGATGTTCTCTGTTGGGTAGTCACGTTGCTCTGAAGTGATAGAAGAAAGTTTGAGTTCAGGGGCTCCTTTAAAACCAACAGGTATAAGCTTTCATGTGTGTGCAGACCTTTAGGTAAAGGTAAAGGCATCCCCTGTGTAAGCACCAGGTCATGTCTGACCCTTGGGGTGACGCCCTCCAGCATTTTCATGGCAGACTCAATACGGGGCGGTTTGCCAGTGCCTTCCCCAGGCATGACCGTTTACCCCCCAGCAAGCTGGGTACTCATTTCACAGACCTTGGAAGGATGGAAGGCTGAGTCGACCTTGAGCCGGCTGCTGGGATTGAACTCCCAGGCGCATGGGCAGAGCTGTCAGACTGCATGTCTGCTGCCTTACCACTCTGCGCCACAAGAGGCTCTTGTGCAGACCTCTACCTGTATGTAATTGTTAGGGAGTCTGTTTCCCTGCATCTAAAGAGGCATGCATCATAGGGACGCTTGTATCCGAAGTTTAACTTGCTGGTCCTAAAGGTGCCAGTGGACCCCAACTTCTAACAGAGTGGGCATCAAGCCTGCTGCCAGCATCACGAGGGGGCTGCAGCATTCCCTGGGGTGAGCGTCTGGCCGTTGGTGTGCTCGTCTTTCTTTAGATGCTATCTCAGGCAAGTCAGACAGCGCAGCTCAGTTGCGGACAGTCAAGTAACCGAGGTTCGCTCTTTGTTTCTAGCCCCTGTTCCACCCAAATATGCCCCTGGGCCAGCCGCACTGGCACCCCCATCCACCTGGGAATGTCAGGTAAGTTCAACCTGCTTTAACCTCATCTGAATTGTGTGGTGGAGGAGAATTGATCATGAAGAGGGGGGGGGGGAGCAGCCTGGAATCTTGGCTGCATCCTACAAACGCAATGGGCCTTTTACTCAGGACAGCAATGAGGTGTCAGCGGTACAAAATGGAGGTGTGTCTCCCGAATGAACCTCAGGATGGCGCCCTGTTTAGTTTTGCCCTGAGTCACACCCAGCACCAACCAAAAACAACAACAAAGTTTATCTGGACCAGGGGTAGTCAAACTGCGGCCCTCCAGATGTCCATGGACTACAATTCCCAGGAGCCCCCTGCCAGCGAATGCTGGCAGGGGCTCCTGGGAATTGTAGTCCATGGACATCTGGAGGGCCGCAGTTTGACTACCCCTGATCTGGACAATCCTGAAATTTCTTGCAGTCCATAGTAAAGATTGTTGAGCTGGTCACATACTTTGACCATTCAAAAGCATTTTACAAATAGCTCATTTTGCCCAAGGTCATCTGAGGTTCTAGTTATGTTTGAGGTAAAACCAAAATAATGTGTGTAGGCTTGGCTCCAGTTGTTTCAGTGGCATTTGCACTGGATGTCTTTTATTTATTTTATTTTTTTTGGCATCAAACCTCAACCAACAGTTGGCAGGAGCTCATGGTCATTGTAGTCCATGGACATCTGGAGAGCCACAGTTTGGCCACCCCTGCCATAGGGCAAGCTAAGCACTGGCTCTCCAGATGTTAATGGAATACAGTTGCCAAGAATCCCAACAGTTGGCAGGAGCTCATGGTCATTGTAGTCCATGGACACCTAGAGAGCTAGCTTGGCCACCCCTGCAGTAGGGTTTTCAAGGCACGAGACATTCAGAGGCAATTTGCCACTGCCCACCTTTGTGTAATATTCCCGGGCCCCTCCCTCCAAGCACTGCCCAGGGCTGGTCCTGCTTAGCTCCCAAGATGGGAGGAGATCTGGCTAGCCCGGGCTGTTTAGGCCAGGGGCACCGAGGTCATGTGTCAAAGCTATTTCGTGGCAAGAAGCTAATGATAAACACCAGGGAATATCTTGTGGAGCATGTGTTCTAGAGGCTGCAGGTGGCTTCCAAATGCTTAGGCCATGGACACACGAGACCCCTTTATCAACTTCTTCCCATAATGTTGTCCTTTTGTGGTGCGGTGCGTTTTTTTTCACTTTACATTGCGCAGCACCAGGTCCCAGGAATGAAATAGTGCATAATGCAGACACTATCACACAAGTGATCAAGATAGGCTGCTGTGTTAGTCTGTCTCTAGCAGTAGAAAAGAGTCCAGGAGCACCTTAAAGACTGACAAAATACATGGCAGGGAATGAGCTTTTGAGTCAGTGACATAGATTTTGTTAGTCTTTGAGATGCTCCTGGACTCTACCTAAAAGCTGTTTGTTTTTTGTCTGGCATGCCCCCAGTAATGGTTATTCGCCCTCCTTCTCCATTTGCAAAAAAAAACAAACCTTCATCTGTTGATGAAAGACCCCAATAGAGGGAGACAGATGACTCTCCTGCGGAAGGGAGTTCCAAAGGTTTGGTGCCACGACCAAGAAGACCTGTCTAGCCTCAGATGTGAGGGCAACCCAAGTGGGGGCCTCCAAAGATGACCAGAGTTCTTTGTAGTTGCAAATTTAATGACTGCTGACTGCAAAAAAGTATTATTACTACTACTACTACTACTACAATTATTTCTATGCTGCCTCTGCCCGAAGACTTGAGGCGGCTTACAACATTATTATATATAGCAATTAATACATATTAATTAAAAACTATAAATATTAGTTGTTAGGGTTTTTTTTCATTTTGCTCTTTTCCTGCTTAGGAGGGGTGGGGCATGCAGCCCCCAGGAAAAGTGGAATGCTTTGGCTGTTGGTTAAATTAACCTTGTCCATGTTTCTCTTACACTGAGATCATTTCCAGAGAGAGAGAGAGAGAGTCATAGGTTGGCGCACAATAGAAGAGCTAGATCTGAGTCCAGGAACATCTTAAAGACCATCAAGATTTTTAGGGGAGAGGTGTTTGAGACTTGAAAGTGGAACAGAAGTAGTGAAGTGCAGCCCTTCAAGAAACTCTTCTCCACACATCCTGTTGCAGGGAAGGAGACTTGCCCCCCCCCCCTTCAGCTTGGCTCCCTGCCTCCCTCCCTCCATAAGTTTTGTTCCTCATTGTCTCCTCATTTTGTGTGTTTGTGTTGAACCCCAAGTGACAAACTCATTACTTTTCATTGTTCCTAACTGTGGTTTTGCTTTTGGCTTTTTGTTTACCTTCACTGTGCGCATGATTCAGGCCACCCTGTCATGAGGACATTCTGTACAGGAAACCCAGTGGTGAGGACAGCAGTTTACGGTATATCCAGGAACAGAACCAGAAGAACTTGGGTGGGCTTCACAGTCTTTTGTACCAGGATAAGCTCATGACAACCCTTTGAAAAAACATCGGGATTTCACGTTCCATCTTCTGTCTTCATTACATTCCATGAACTGTTATCCATGTGAATTGCAAATGCGGGGTAGTAGTCGGGTCGTAATCCATGAGGTGCTCTCCAGGTTCCCTTGCAGGTGGTTGTTCCTAGAACTTTGGAAGGGGTTAAGGCCTTCCACTACCCAGAAATCTGGCAGGTTCACTCATTCTCTACCCCAAGGTTTCGTATGGCAGTCTTGATTCCTTGCCCTTTGTGTGTTGATGTAGCGCACACAGCTAAGCCATTTAAATGTCTGGTCTCTCTATTTTTTTTTTTTTGTGCTTTGAGAAATTGGGAAAATTGTAGTGATCAAGCATGACTTAATGGCCAGTTAGTTGTAAAGGGATCAACCTGCCCTTTTATCCCAGACTGATGTGCTGGTTCTCGTGCCATATCTAACAAGGGTCAAGAAACCACTAGACTTGTTTTGCATAGGCCATCCATGTGGATTTTAGTGACCTTCATCCCTGTGAAGTCAAATAGTGGTGCCGTGGCAGAAAGGAGACACACCCCAGAAAAGTGGAGTTTGGTGCCATAGACGATGGGCCCCCATTTCCATGGCTGTGAGTTTGGGGCTGCGTCTTGGGCTCATGGGCTTGCCCACCTGCCCTCCTCCCCCAAGTCCAGAAAGAGCAGCTATGCCTAAATGTTGCAGGCCATCATTCCAGCTCCACTTAGGGGGGGGGAGGCAGAGGCGGCGCACCCATGCCCAACCCCACCCCACCCGCATCATACAAATGTCTGAGCAGCCCCTAAAAGGGGTGGATAAAGGATAGTTTAAACCAGGGGTAGCCAAACTGTGGCTCTCCAGATGTCTATGGACTACAATTACCATGAGCCCCCGCCAGCACACTCATGGTAATTGTAGTTCATGGACATCTGGAGAGCCACAGTTTGGCCACTCCTGGTTTAGACAAACTCATCTTGAAGTGGGGTATGACTAAATCAAAAGTCAGATATATATTCTGCATGCTCAGGTTCTTTAAGTAATCATGATTTCCTCATTAGTTTTTAACTCTCTCAGATTTGGAAATGACCGAGCCAGCTTTAGCAAACACATTGATTTATTTTTATTTGGCCTTAAAGCTGTGATGATCTATTGAAGTTGATCAGAGTAAGGAATATCTTATCGGCAATGCTAGTGTTTTTAATATGATTTTAATTGATCTGAATTTATAAACAGGGGTAAGTCTCAGAGCAAATATGTGAGAGTTTAATTTTTTATTTAAAGTGTTTTACAGATGCTATTATGTCATTTGTTTTAATCTTTGTATGTGCTAAGTACAAATAATAATAAATATGCATATTTTCATTTGCCCTGGAGTTCTGTGTTCTATGTCCCTTTTGTCTGTTTTCAACCTTCGAAAACTAGACCTAGATCCCCAGTGCATTTGTACCAGATCTGTTAAACAAAAAGAATAAATTAGTTTCCCCAGCTACCTAAACTGGCTTCAGATTTTGAGAGGAGGTATGTCCTGCAGACAGGATAGTTCAGAATGGTAAAAATTCTTTCATGGGTATTAAGTCAGCAATAGTTGGCTCGTAACGGAGAGAAAGTGGGAGCTCTGCCAACACCAGCATGCTGCTGGCCTCTGGCCCTGAAGATGTCCACCTGGCCTTGACCGAAGGCCAGGCCTCTTCCGCCCGGACTCCAGCCTCGTGGAATGAGCTCCCAGGATGAGACATTTGGTGGCAGGAGGTTGGCTGAGATGGGTCAGGCAGTGGGGAATGCTGGGGAGAACATGAAAGTGCTCAAAACCAGAAGCCATCGAAGGGGACCAAAGGCCCCTAAGGGGAAATGTGCTTGTGGGGTGGGGGGAGAGGAACAGAGTCCAGTAAATGAGAAGGGGGGTAGATTAAGCAGAAACTCATGTCACAGAATTCCTATATATTGTTGCCCTCATTACAAAAGACTTCTGCTGACCCCATAGAATTTTCAAGGCAAGAGAAGTTCAGGGATGGTTGGCCTTTGGACGTCTCCCATCCAATAGAAAACAAGCCCCTACCTGGCTTAGCTTCTGAGATCTGATGGGATCTGGCTAAACTGGGCCACCCAGGTCAGGGAAAGTTAATATCTTGTGGGAGGGATACTGTTTCCTGTCACTGTATCCCCCCCCCTCCCCCTGTGTCTGAACTGTTTTCTCAGCAACACTCTGAGGGTGATCTTGGAATGGAGTAAGGATGGGTGGTAAAAACCAAGCTGCACAGAGAAGAGAAGCCAACACGGCCCGACCTCCCTCTTCATGGCCATTTTGCCCTAGTGGGACACATGGGGTGAAGAGAGAGAGAACACCCCACCCTGCACACACTGACACATGCACACGGGTTGCTTTATCTTAGGTTTCCTGTCCTTGTGAAAACTGCAGCACATACAGCACCAGGAGTCTTTCGTGGGCAAAGGATCCAACTTCCGGCACAACTGACTGCTAATTCTGTGCCTGAGAACTTACAGCAGTACCCCATTAGGAAGCTTCTCCTGGGTCCACCTTCCGAAAGCTTTAGGATGCTTTGGGCTGATCCTGCGTTGAGCAGGGGGTTGGACTAGATGGCCTGTATGGCCCCTTCCCACTCTAGGATTCTATGATTCGATGAGATCTGGACAACAACAGTTGATCTAGGTCTTGGTTTTGTCCTGGAGCTTTCATTGTTGCAGTTGTCTTAAATGCTGTGGCAAGTGGCTTTGGATCCCATTGGGGAGAAAGGCACATCGTAATTATTCCGCCTGGCTCAGGAGGGAACAGGCCTGCTTTGTCTGATGCAACAAAATACCTGGAAGCAGCCTTGGTTGCTGGCCAGCCCCCGTTCAGTTCAAAACGGTCTGTGCAGGTCTTTGGTTTGTTGAAGATTAAAGGTCATTGCCAACTACATCTCACAATGGAATATAAAACTGGATGTGTTTCAGTCTCTGAGACAAAAGTATGTATCGCACAACAAACAAAACCATCCAGTGTGATAGTCCAAATGTTTTTTCTGAGCAGGAATCCCCATATTTGGCCTCTGAACTGTGTTTTGGATGTAAGTCTGTGATACTCTTGGAATCTAGTTTTTGGGACACTTCAGGCTGCGGGTGTGGGCTTGCATGAAGAAATGCACTCCAGGAAGGGGTAGAGTCCTGCATGTAGAGGGCTTGCCCATGAGAGAGGAAACTAGGTTACGACCTCCATAAGTTGCAAGGATTTTTTTATATGGAGGAACATTCAGTCAGTGACCCCCATCTTTGTTCTTAAAAGGAGTGCAGGTTTATTACCTCTGAGAAGAACTGCAAGGAACTAGAAGCTTCTGAAGAAGTGGATGAGACTTGGAGGAAACACAAAGCATGTGTTCTCATAGTGGTTACCGGTCCTTTTTTCGTTTTAAAGATATCAGGTTGCATTGATTTCTATCAGCTCTACCCTCAGGACTTGGGAGAGCCCCACCCCCCACCCCCCAATGTGCAGGTAAGTCCTGGCACAAACAAAATCCTGGTGGCAACTCCTATTCTTTGAAAGAGTCAAAAGAGCCTTTTCAGCAGCCATTTTGGTTTGGGGCCTGTTCAGAGGGCGAGATACGCCATGGTGACCGGGCCAAGAATAACAGAAATATGTCTGGATTCGGGGGTTGCTGTGCTGGTCTGAAGCAACAGAACAAAGTTTGAGTCCAGTAGAAACCTGAAAATGAACAGAAGTTTTGTTCTGGAGATTAGGTTCCATGTGCATGCACACTTCTTCAGAAGGTTCATCCCCAGAATTAAACTTGGTTGCCCTTGCAGGTGCCCCTGGACTCCAGCTTTGTTCTGCATCCTTTTCCCCTCGCAGATGGCTATGCTGTTGCTAATGCCTTTCTGTCCCGTGCAACGTGTTCTGATTTGGACCCGGTTTGTGCTTGACAGCTACCCTTTAAACAATGCTGAACATCACCCATTTAACATTGAAGAAAACGGCGGGACGCCCTGCGCAGCCAAACTGGCCGGACGGCATCACCACCACCACCACCACCATTACCACCACCCGCACTCCAGCTACGGAGGACTTGCCCCTCCTGACAGCAAGGACGTGGTTGCTGCTCTTCCAAGCCCCAATAGTAAGTCTGCCCGTCTGCATTCATTTTGGCTCCAGCGTGGGGTGGTGGCTACAGAGCAGGAGGGAGAACCAGGTTGGCTTCCTCGCTCCTCCTCTGCATGCAGCCCGCTGGGCGGTCTTGGGCCAGTCCCAGTTCTCTTGGGCTGGACTCGCAGCCCCACCTGCTTCGCTTCACAGGCTGCCTGTTGTGGGGAAAGGAAGGGAAAGGTGTTTGCGACCTGCTTTGGGGTTCCTTCTGATGGCGAAAAGCAGGCTACAGAAAAGCTTTTCTTCTTCCCAGGAAGGAAGTGAAGCTGGGGGGGGGGGGGCAACGCTCAGCCACATCCCTTAGGCAACTGCTGCTGTGATCAGGTTGGTAACTTGTCCAGCCTGAGGCCATGGGGCTATTGCTATCTAGGCCAAATTAACTGAATGTTTTTGTACAGTGAACTCAGGCATTATAAGGGTTTTTGTGAGGGAATCTACAAGTCAGAAGAAGAAGAGTTGGTTCTTCTATGCTGCTTTTCTCTACTCGGAGGAGTCTCAAAGTGGCTTCTAATTGCCTTCCCTTCCTCTCCCCACATCAGACACCCTGTGAGGTGGGTGAGGCTGACAGAGCCCTGAGATTACTGAAGAAGAAGAAGGCTGGTTCTTAGATGCCGCTTTTCTCTATCTGAAGGAGTCTCAATAACCTCCAATCACCTTCCCTTTCCTCTCCCCACAACAGACACCCTGTGAGGGAGGGGAGGCTGAGAGAGCCCTGAGATTACTGAAGAAGAAGAGTTGGTTCTTCTATGCTGCTTTTCTCTACCGAAGGAGGCTCAAAGCGGCTTCCAGTCTCCTTCCCTTTCCTCTCCCCACAACAGACCCCCTGTGGGGTGGGTGAGGCTGAGAGAGCCCTGATATTCCTGCTTGATCAGAACAGCTTTCTCAGTGCTGTGGCGAACCCAAGGTCACCCAGCTGGCTTCATGTGGAGGAGGAACGGGGAATCAAACCCAGCTCAAGGCTGGCCTGGGATTTCTTTTTTTCTTTAAAAAAATGCTTAGCCTCCTGCAAAAATTTGAAAACGGTGTTCCAATTAAACCTTCTGCCCTTGTCCCTTCCCTCCGTCCCTCTGGGATTCTTCCTCCGGATGGCTCTCTGTAAAAGCTTCTCCAGATTTAAGAACACCGTGTAATTTGCTTCCCAGGATGCCTCAGCAATTTTCAGGGCACGGCTCCATCTTCGTGGGAGTGGAAATGGATTTTTGAAATGAAGAACTGTCAGTCCTGATAGATAGGATTGATCAGATCCGTCAAAGGAGTGGGCTAACAGCTCATGGGATGTTCAAGAGGCTTCATCCATCTTTGCTGGCCCAAGATCTTGATTTCTTCAGCTCCTTGTGATAAGAGCTTTTCTATTGCCCCACTGGAACCCCTTCTGTGGAAATCCTTCATGACACTTACTTCCCACCATTGCATATCTTCCCCCCCTTCTGTTTCTGAGATCTGTTTTGTGATGGGGTGACTACAGCCATATCAAAAAAACCCCTTTTGTGTGGGTTATTATCCTCCAGGCGGGACATGGAGTTCTTCCGAAACATTTCTCCAGACTACAGAGATCAGTTCCCTGGAGGAAATGGCAGCTTTAGAAGGCAAATTCTATCTATGGCAGGGGTAGTCAAACTGCGGCCCTCCAGATGTCCATGGACTACAATTCCCAGAAGCCCCTGCCAGCATTCGCTGGCAGTGGCTTCTGGGAATTGTGGTCCATGGACATCTGGATGGCCACAGTTTGACTACCCCTGATCTATGGTATACCATAAAATCCCTCCCCAAGTTCCCTGCTGCGCTGGTACTTCCTCCAAATCTCCAGGAATCTCCCCGGTTGGAGTTGGTAACCCTGCATTCAGTCCTTTTAAAAACTTGGTGGCTGTAAATGTTGCAAGGGGAAGGAAATGGGTGTGATTTCATTTTCCCACCATGCTTAAACTCTGTCCAGTGCCAGGGTTGCTTACTTTGCTTTCAGACTCTTTTCTTTGCACATTCCGGACACCCAGGAGTTCCTCGCCTTTATGACGATGCTTCTGCCCATCTGAAGAAGGTGGAAGCGGAGACGGTGAAAGCGGTTGGGCCATGGCCAGCGTTGCACATCGGCATGAACAAGGTACCGCATGGGAACCTTCTTATTCTGACCTTCAAAACAGTCCAATAGAACCTCCTATTATAAAATTCACCATGACTCCAGATCTTCAATAGCCCATCAAACCGGGTCTCTGTGAGTTGCATCAGACTGTTTTGAAGGTCAGAATAAGAAGAATCCATTGGACCATATGTGAAATTTGTATAAATAGCAATTTCCCAATAATCAGCAAGCTATATATGAGCCACCTAGGCCGGAGGCTTCTAAACTTGGGTCCCTATGATGTCTGGACCAGAGCAGGCCAGATTCACCAAAGGCAAATCAACTCTGGATCACGACGTTACCCTTTACCATCTTGCCAAGAAATACTCCAAAGGCAGGAGTGGAAAGCCATAGATCTTAAAAGTGCTTTTGATTCAATCCCTATAGACTGCTTATGGACCCAACTGAGCCACCTTGATATGGACCTGATATGGAATGTGATGCTGCAGGCCATTTAAGTTCCACTGTAAACTACAACAAAGGTGTGAAGCAAGGTGGCATCCTAAGCACCACATCTTTTCAACTGTGCATTGCAGAGCTGTCCATGATAAACAGTCACACCCCAATAATCACAGACCGGAGAGTCCCTCTTTTACTATATGTAGATGACAATGTCCTTCTATCCTGCATGAAGGCCTCCTCCACGCTTTTGTCTCCTACTGCAGAGCCAATGCTGTAGCTATAAATCAGGAAAAATCTAACATCTTAGTCTTTGGAAGATCTAGAAAGGTGTCTTCTTGTATTGATCATAGGGTGAAGAGAAGAAAGCTCTAGAGAAGAGCCTCCACCCGCCTCCAGCGTCACCTTCTGCAGCACCGGATCACTTGAAATGTAATATCCTCAAGGCTCAAGTAGAGGCTGCCTTTCGAGTGGGGGCTCAGGTGGGTCTCCTATCCATGTCAGCTCCTTTCCTACCTTCCTAAACTGTCCTCTGCGGTTGGCCAGGGTGTGCATGCACGTGTGTTTGTGTTATAATATCTTGATGACTTGCATGTATGAATGGGCTACCAGAGGTGGTAGCTAGGGTGGCCAATCACCACTTGAAGGTCTCCACAGCAACAAGGTCAGTTCGCCTGGAGGGAAAAAGCTGCTCTGGAAGGAGGGGTTCTGTGATATTATACCCAGCTAGGGTCCCTCCCCTCCCCTCCCCACCCGAAACCCTGCCCTCCATCCATCTCCAAACCTCCAGGTATTTCCCACCCCAGAACTGGCAACTCTAAATGTCTGGTAAGCCCTGTCCTGATCGGGTTGCCAACACCAGATGGAATAAAAAGATGGGGGGGGGGTGGAGCCTGGGGAGGTTGGGGCTTGGGAGGGAAGACCCCTCAGTGGGGTGCAATGCCATAGAGGTCTCCCTCTTGAGCAGCCATTGCTCCAGGGGGACTGGTCCTTGTTGTCGGAAGATCAGTTTTAATTCTGGGAGGTCTCCAGGCCCCACCTGGAGGTTGCCAAGCCAAGATCGCCTCACAGAAGACTTGGCAAGGGCCTCATTTCACACCTCCAGCGGTTAGGCATCACAGATCAAGCATTTGAAGGCTGCTTGCTGGTGCGTCCTAATGGCTGGAACTCAGGTGCAGAGAGCTGAGCTGGCTGGGGGAGGAACCCAAACAAGCATTTGAGAAAGACATGTTTTTTGTCTTCTCCTCACCCCCACCCCCACCCCCTTTCCCAGCTGCATGCATCAATGCCTGAAAATGTCTACTCATTCTATTCCTCCTTCTCCAAAATTTATCCGATCTGTATATAGAGTTGGTTAGGATGAGACACTCTGATGGGATTTGTCTTAAACACTGCATGTGATAGCAAACCTTAGAAAAAAACTTTTGGGGGGAAAATATTCTTCTCCCCCCATCCTAATGGACCCAAAGGTTGTTCTGTGCTGGAGGCTCAGATCCCTGCTTAACCTATTGATGTGGTTGTGAAAAGGGGCAGGGCTACACAAGCAGAACACACTCAGTCTCTGCAGTCCGGCACTGGGCTGTGTGTGATGTCGTACAGGAGACAAGTTGTGCCTTTCCCAGCTGGATTGTCTCCTTGCAATCTGTTTTTGTTTTCCCATCTCCGTCTGAGTAATGGCTGTCTGTTTACTCATGTGGAGAAAGTAAATGGCAGAGGCAGCGGCCCGTGCCCTCAACAGCCCTGTAGCACCCAGCAGGATCCAGGCAAAATATATGTGGCTCTGCAAAATGAGTAACGTACAAACTCCTCATTAACCACTGCTATTAATTCAGTCCCTTGATTCAATAGCGACAAAAAAATCATGCAAACAACTATTCAGAATTGATGGACATAGGTAACCAAATCTTATATTCTGGAGAAGGTGAACTCCCAGGAAGACCCCTGACCTCCAGACTACAGAGATCAGTTCCTCAGGAGAAATTGGTGGCTTTGGAGGGTGGTGTATCCCAGTGAGGCCCTCCCCAAACCCTTCCCGGACTCCACCTCCAAATTCCCAGGAATTTCCCGAGCCATGTGGATTGGATCCTAGAGAGAGTCATGTGTGCAGAATTCTCCCTGAGGGAAACAAAGTGGATTTGGGGTTACTATTGTGTCCGTCATTGCTTCTTCTGCTCAGGCAGTCAGATCTCACAGAGTCTCTGCAGGAAATACAGCAAGATCTACCTGGCAGACCATATTCTGGACAGTGCAACAAGCTCTGCATCATGTCGCTTGGGGTGGGCAAGGAGGCAAGCCAAGGCAGGATTCTAAACATCAAGCCAGGGACTGTGGCTCAGGGGCACGGCGTTTGCTTTGCATGCAGAAGGTCCCAGGTTCAGTTCCCGGCATCTCCAGTTGAGTCAACAAGACTGACCTTGATGAACCAGTCACTCAAGCAGCTTCATGTGTCCTGAGGAGGGGCCATGGGTCAATGGTAGAGCATCTGCCAAGGCTTCATGTACAAGGTCCCAGGTTCAATACCCAACATCTCCAGGTAAAAGAACCAGGTAGTTGGTGATGTGAAAGACCTCAGCCTGAGATGCTGGAGAGCCACTGATAGTCTGAGCAGACAAGACTGACCTTGAAGAACTGCGTGTCTGATTCATTCGAGGGCTGCTTCATCGGTTCTTCTGGGAGCCTATCTCTGATGCATGAGCTACACCCTCTGCACCTGTCAGAGCTGGACCTGGGACCCTCTGCATGCCAAGCAGACAGTCTTGCCTTTCACTGGATTGTTGAGCGTTTAGGGGGGAAGAGGGGGGAATAGACAGGCCTTCATTAAACAATATTCATATACAGAGATACGCAAAATCATTTGAAATGTGTGATGGTACTTCATCAGAAGTGATAACGCACGGGCAGCCCATGTGAGGACTGTGTGTGATGATTTCTTAGCCATCTCCTGTGCGTCTTGTAAGACACCCCCATGAATCCGCTTATCTTGCCGTAGGAGACTTGTGAGTAATGCAACAAGAGGAATGGCACCCTCCCTCCCACCTTCCTCCTTGTGTTCTGGGTTCCTTGCTGCTCTCTGTGGCCTGTGCTATGAGTCACCCCCGTGGAGGAACAATGAATAGGCAGAGCTCATCCTCCCTCCGTTAAGCAGGACGGTGCTGCCACATCCTCGTGAGGTCCTCTGCTCCCACCCGTGCGGTTCTTACATCAGCAACCTTGACTTGTGTTTAACAGTTGGGTTACCTTCTGCATGCAAAGCAGAACAGTTGGGTTTGAATCAGTTTGTTGACATCGGAAAAGGTTCAAAGCTTATTAATGTTGGAAGCCTGGGTGCCAGGCAAGCCAGGGACCGACTTGAGTTCTTTAACTGGCGTTGCTAAACCAAAGGATCGATCCATGATGTCCTGACCTGGCTTGCCCAGGCTAGCTCTATCTCATCAGATCATAGAAGTTGAGCAGGGCTGGCCCTGGTTAGTATCTCGATGAGAAATCACTCAAGAAGCCCAGGGTTGCTACGCAGGGGCAGGCCCTCAGTGGCCCACCACCTCTGTTCATCTCTTGCCTTCTTAGTCAGCTGAGACTGGTGGCTATTTCCACCCCCCGACCCATGATGCAGGGGCCTTTTTGAGGCCAAGGGCAGACACATGTGGCTTCTGTCTTCCTCACAGTTCAGAATTTTCTGCTTTTTTCACTGCATCAGATGCTAACTTTAGAATCTGAAATTGTGCCTGACATTCTGCACCTGCAGTTTTGTTCTGTCACCGCCTGGGACTGCACGTGCCACGTGTATTTTGTATTTTCTTTGGACGAGTGGGCAGTGCCATCTCCCATCAAGCCCACCTCATTTTTAGGCTTTTAAAAAAGCTCTTGCATGCACAATAACGCAATCATGCAGTAACATAATTTAAAATGTCAGCTACAAATGATAGCATGCATAAGCTTGCAGGTTGTGAGTTCCATGCTTGAAGTGGAATTTTATGTTCTAGTCCGGGGGTCAACAAACCCGGTCCGCGGCCCGGTGCCGGGCCGCAAAGGCCACAGTACCGGGCCGCTGCCAGCCGCGCCTGCCTTCACCCGCCCACAGTGAGAAGGAAGGGAAGAGGCAGGCGCATGCACGTCAGCGCCCCCGGTGGTGAAAACGCGCATGTGCAGCAATTACGCATGCGCGTTTGCACAGCACCAGGCTGTCAGCTCTCCCCTCACCCCGGAGGCGGTCCCTGACCTGAGAAAGGTTGGGGACCACTATCTAGTCCGTCCTTGCACAGGCCCAGACTTATTGTGACCCCTCCCCCCGATTCCTGTGATACTTGAATCACGCAAGCATGGGGGGAGGGGGGAGTCTCATGCCCAAGTGTGCTCCATCACTACACTTGCATGAAGAGAAAGCACGTTGGCCACCATTACACAACTGTTTATCAGCACAAAAGAACAGGGCGACGTGAAATGAAAGTTTTAAAAAAATGAACATTAGCCTAACAAAAATTCAAATCTGGGCTCAGCAGCACAATGACATTCTGTGAACCAATTGCCCATTTCGCAGTACTATTTACCTAGGAAAATGGGAAATGACAACTTTGGTTACATCTCTTGAACAGCATGGAGTTCTGGCGGGAGGGAGTGTGATGAAAAAGTCAAGTGCCCCGTTGCACCTTCAGTCTTGAACGTGTGTTTAGATGCTGGAGGGGGCAACGGGGGGGGGTAGGTGGGGGGTGCGGAATCCTAGTTCTTGGCAGCTGCACAACTCTGAATGACTTCTCCCAAGGTTCCCTCATGAAGGAAAATTTCTCCTCCTCATATCAATAGGGGAGAAAGATGGAGCAGAAAACAAAAATTTATGTAGGATCATATTCTGGAGTGTTCCCTAAAATCGGTCCCTATTGCCCCAAATTCACATTATAATGCAATCTTGTTCACTTAGGGGAAAAAATACAGTGGGGAGAGGAGATCAGGCCGGAGGAGAGGCAGGTAGTAGGTGGAGTCAGTAGGTATCTATGACGACACCACTGGAGGTGAGAATGATAGAGAAAGGAGACAGACTCGAATCCTGAAGCTCCTCACTGGATAACCATGAATTACCTTCCACCAGGGCGAAAAAAATCAGTATTTTGAAGATTCACAAACTGCAGCAGAAACTGGAATTGCATTCGGATCTACTCCGTAAGAGCCAGATTTTTGTGTAGAAACTGTAATATTCCAGGGGTATGAAAGGGGATTTCACTGAACCGCAGAAACAGGCACAGACAATATAGTCCTAGACTATAAGGCCTTGCTTATCACATACAAGACTCCCCCAGCCCCTAAGACCCTCTTTTGGGCCACCCGGACAAATCTTTTTTTTTTTTTTTTAAGAAAATTTTTATTTTTATTTTCCAGAGTTAAAGACAATGAGATACATGCAATCTATATTGTCAATACAGAAAAAGGAGGGTTATGCTCTTCATTTAATACACTTAGTTCCCTGTTTCAATCCCCTTTGTATTATTTTCTTAAATAGTTCAGGTAAGGGCCCCATTGTTCTTGAAAGGCCTCTTCTGTTTTTCCGTTAACTATCAGTGTCAGTTTAGCCATCTTGGCAAAGTCAGCTAGTTTATTCAGCCAGTCTTCTGTCGAGGGTAGTTCTTGCGTTTTCCATTTCTTGGCCAATTCTAGTCTTGCTGCCGTCGTCGCGTAGAAGAAGAAGCTCTGTGTGTGGGTTGGGAGGCACTGCGGAGGAACACTTAATAACATGGCTTCAGCTTTCATAGGGAATCTAAGACCCCACATTTTCTACATAATAGTATGTATTTTTGCCCAAAACTTATAAACTTTTTCACATCTCCACCACCACCCGGACAAATCTTGATGGTGGCACCAACAGACTCCACCTGGGAGGGGGAGGCTAGTTACAAAGAAGGGCCAAGATGCTAACAGCCCGCCTTTGCCTCCCCTGGGAACATTTCCGTGCCTTAACCGAGAGGCTTGTGTTGTTCATGGCCCCTCTGTGTCCTGTCTCAAGCGGCAATTGTAGCAGGCCTTCCACCTCCAGACAAGGATATGAAGGTCTCAGATGAAGATGCTTGTACTTGGGGCAGTTTGGTTGGTCTTTTGTATTTTGTTCAACTGTAGCAATGTTTGACTTACCTCAAAAAGTCATCCCTCTTTAAAATGTGCAACGGTTTCTGGATGGGGAGTCTGCTTAACTTTGCACAATTCTAAATCACGGCTGTTGTTTCAACAGATTGGAAAAGAGGAAACGTTGCTGGGAAACCCTCCCAAGACTTCCAGGGACCCTAACGTGAGGTCTGTTGATGCTTGCTTGTAAGGCTGAGATTCTGAACAGGAAGGAGTCACATCTTCCAGGAATGCATGACATATCTTCCGGGGGGGTGGGGGTTACCAATCCATAGAATAAATAGTGTTGCCTCTCCCTTCAACCACAGGTTGGTATAATTAGCAAAAGGGAGGGGGGAGAACTGTTAAGCAAAATGCTTAGTTATCCCTTAATGCTCTGATCAAAAATTGGGGAAATTAGCTATGCAAGAAGGGATAATTCTGGCCCCTACCTGGTGGAATGAGCTCCCGGGAGAGCTGCGGGCCCTGCAAGATCTTCCATCGTTCCGCAGGGCCTGCAAGACGGAGCTCTTCCGCCAGGTTTACGGTTGAGGCCGAGGCTAACATCTATGCCCCCCTGGGGACCCGGGACCTGGGATTGAGATTGGGGATTAGTACTATCAGTATCCCCTCTCCACCTGCTTGTAGTAGGAGGGGGAGGTTGATTAGCCTATCTTGCCAGGTTAGCTTGCTAACTGATAATGTTATATTGTAATTGTTGTTGAGGGATTTTAATGGATTTTATTGGGGTTTTTAAAATGTTGTAACCCGCCACGAGCCGTAAGGGAGTGGTGGGCAATAAATTGAATAATAATAATAATAATAATAATAATAATAACAACAACAACTAGCGAAATCTGTCTGCACAGTTTACAAGGTAAATTCATCCACGGGAGACCACAAATACTGTCAAAAATAAGGTGTGCGCTTTATTTAAGAACGCAAGTCACACAACAACACCAAGCAATTGCACTTCACACGTGTCAGGGAGGAAATGAGACAGGAAAGGGCAAAGTTCTGAGGGGAAAAGGGGGCAGCAGAAATTATACAATTACCTGTCTAGGAGATGGTGAAGTGGGGTGCGTCAAGGGAGGGGGTCAGCAACACGAATGAAACCAGCATCTGATTTGGGCGCCACCAGAGGGGAGTGAGCACCCTGTGGGCTCCAAGGAAGGGTATTCATACCCTTTCCGTAGCCAGATACGTGGTAAAAGTCACGTAGGCAAAATTGGGCTTGGGACAAAAGGGTGCAGATGCTTCCTTTTGATGTGGGCCCAAAAGGTTGATTGATCCAGGATGTCCAGGATCAAAGAGATCTGGGAAACTTGGGACCTGGTTTGATCTGGGTGACTAGAGAGAGCAACAAGGCTCTTGGCAAGCTGGCATTAGGTTGGGTGGATAGGAAGGGAGTTTCAAAGGCAAGAAGTGTCTTCTGAGGTCTGCAAGTTTAAGGTCGGGAAGGAGGATGCCCTTTGAAGTTGCCAGTACTGTGCATGGAGGGTTCACGAGGTCAGTCAGTCATGCCAGGCTCCACTGATGCTTTGCAAAGACAGGTTGGCCTGACTTTTGCTTTATGTCTTGTTGTTGTTGGGTGTGAAGTCGTGACCGATCCATCGCGACCCCATGGACAATGATCCTCCAGGCCTTCCTATCCTCTACCATTCCCCGGAGTCCCTTTAAGTTTGCACCGACTGCTTCAGTGACTCCATCCAGCCACCTCATTCTCTGTCGTCCCCTTCTTCTTTTGCCCTCAATCGCTCCCAGCATTAGGCTCTTCTCCAGGGTGTCCTTCCTTCTCATGAGGTGGCCAAAGTATTTGAGTTTCATCTTCAGGATCTGGCCTTCTAAGGAGCAGGCAGGGCTGATCTCCTCTAGGACTGACCGGTTTGTTCGCCTTGCAGTCCAAGGGACTTGCAAGAGTCTTCTCCAGCACCCGAGTTCAAAAGCCTCAATTCTTTGACGCTCGGCCTTCCTTATGGTCCAACTTTCACAGCCATACATTGCAACTGGGAAGACCATAGCCTTGACTAGACGCACTTTTGTTGGCAGGGTGATGCTTCTGCTATTTAGGATGCTGTCTAGATTTGCCATAGCTTTCCTCCCCAGGAGCAAGTGTCTTTTCATTTCTTTGCTGCAGTCCCCATCTGCAGTGATCTTGGAACCCAGGAAACTAAAATCTGTCACTACCTCCATTTCTTCCCCCTCTATTTGCCAGGAATTGAGAGGGCCGGATGCCATGATCTTCTTTTTCTTGATGTTGAGTTTCAAGCCAACTTTTGCACTCTCCTCCTTCGCCCGCATCAAGAGGCTCTTTAGTTCCTCTTCGCTTTCTGCCATTAGCGAGATATCATCTGCATAGCTGAGCTTGTTGATGTTTCTCCCTGCAGTCCTGATCCCAATTTGTGACTCATCTAACCCCGCCTTTCTCATGATGTGCTCTGCATACAAGTTAAATAGGCAAGGCGACAGTATACAGCCTTGCCCAACTCCTTTCTCAATTTTGAACCAATTAGTGATTCCATGCCCAGTTCTCACTGTTGCTTCTTGACCTGCATATATGTTTCTCAAGAGACAAATAAGATGCTCTGGTATTCCCATCTCTTTAAGAACTTGCCACAATTTGTTGTGCTCCACACAATCAAAGGCTTTAGCATAGTCAATGAAGCAGAAGTAAATGTTTTTCTGGAACTCCCTAGCTTTCTTCATGATCCAGCGTATGTTGGCAATTTGATCTCAAGTTCATCTGCCTGTTTGAAATCCTGCCTGTACTTCTGGAAGTTCTCGGTCCACATATTGCTGGAACCTAGCTTGTAGGATTTTGAGCATGACCTTGCTAGCATGAGAAATGAGTGCAATGGTGCAGTAATTTGAACATTCTTTGGCATTGCCCTTCTTTGGGACTGGAATGTAAACTGACCTTTTCCAATCCTGTGGCCACTGTTGAGTTTTCCAAATTTGCTCAATATGAGTGTAGCACTTTTACTGCATCGTATTTTAAGATTTTGAATAGTTCAACTGGAATGTTGTCACCTCCACTAGCTTTATGGTTGCTCGGACTTTTTAAGGCCCATTGACTTCACATTCCAGGATGTCTGGCTCCAGGTAAGTGACGATCCCATTGTGTAGTCAGGGATGTTAAGCCCGCTCTTGTATCTTCTGCATAATTTTGCCACTTTTTAAAATCTCTTCTGCTTCTGTGAGGCCCCTATCATTTTGGTCTTTTATCATACCCATCTTTGCATGAAACGTTCTCTTCATATCTCCAATTTTCTTGAAGAGATCTCTGGTCCTCCCCATTCTATTGTTTTCTTCTATTTGTTTGCACTTTCATTTAAGAAGGCATTCTTATCTCTTCTAGCTATTCTCTGGAATTCTGCATTCAATTGGGTGTATCTTTCTCTTTCTCCCTTGCCTTTCACTTCCCTTCTCGCCTCAGGTATTTGTAAAGCTTCCTCAGACAGCCATTTTGCTTTCTTGCATTTCTTTTTCTTTGGGATGGTTTTAGTTGCTACCTCTTGTACAGTGTTGCGAACCGTCCATAGTTCTTCAGGCACTCTGTCTATCAGATCTAATTCCTTAAATCTATTTGTCACCTCTGCTGTATATTCGTCAGGGATATGATTTAGTTCACACCTGAGTGGCCTAGTGCTTTTCCTTACTTTTCCCTTCCCATTGTCCCACAATGAGGTCTGTTATAGGTGCTGAATCAGTGTTTCTAGCACCATAGAATTTAAGCCTAAATTTTGCAACAAGAAGCTGATGGTCGGAACCACAATCAGCTCTTGTTTTTACTGACTGTATAGCAGAGCACATAGTCAATCTTTGGCTGCAGAGCACATAGTCAATCTGATTTCTGTGTTGACCGTCTGGTGTTGTCCATGTGTAGAGTTGTAGAACTGGTCAACTTCATCCTCTTCAGCAGCAGTGGTTGGGGCATAGACCTGGATTACTGTGATGTTTAATGGTTTGCCTTGTATTCGAACTGAGATCATTCTGTCATTTTGGGGATTGTATCCCAATACTGCTTTTCCTACTGTTTTATTGATTATGAAGGCCACTCCATTTCTTGCCCACAGTAGTATACCTGATGGTCATCTGAATTAAATTCACCCATTCCTGTCCATTTGAGTTTACTGTTTCCTAAAATGTTGATGTTCAGTCTTGTAATCTCTTGTTTGACCAAGTTTGCCTTGATTCATGAATCTGAAGTGGTTTGCCATTTCCTTCTCCAGTGGATCACCTTTTGTCAGAGCTCTCAGCCATGACCTGTCCGTCTTGGGTGGCCCTGCACGGCATAGCTCATAGCTTCACTGAACTACGCAAGCCCCTTCGCCAAGACAAGGCAGCAATCCTTGAAGGGGGCTTTATGTCTAAGCCAGAGTAAATGTCCAGAGTTCAGAGTCTTGCTTGAAGAGCACACAGGTGCTATTCTTATCCCACAATGAGGTCTGTTATAGGTGCTGAATCAGGGTTTCTAGCATTATAGAATTCAGCAGGGGTAGTCAAACTGTGGCCCTCCAGATGTCCATGGGCTACAATTCCCACGAGCCCCTGCCAGCGAATGCTGGAGGGCCGCAGTTTGACTACCCCTGGAATACAGTCTAGAGGGTCTGGTTGTCACTGGTTATAATCGAGGGTCTAGTACAATTCAGAGGTATTGCTGCATTGGTAACAGAACAAATCAATAAATTATTAAATATTACGTCTTTAAAAGCATGTGCATGGCTAACATCAACACCCCTCCTGAATAATGCACTTTCAGTTCACTTTCAATGCACTTTGCAATTGGATTCTACTGTGTGAAAACAGCAAAATCCACTTGTAAATGATCGCTAAAGTGCATTGGAAGTGGATTGAAAGTGCATTATCGTTTTTTGTTATCTATGGACCACTGCATAGGCTGTTTTAATTGTTTTACTGATCTTTGATATTAACTGCTATGATATTGCTAACATTGTAATGGCCAATGGCTGGAAACAATAAAGTCTTATACATACATACATACATACATACATACATACATACATACATACATACATACATACATACATACATACATACATACATACATACATACATACATACATACATTATTCAATGTGTGTGAAAGTGTCTCAAGTCGTGTGTTCATATCACCCATCAGGATTAACTGTATTGTTGGATGTCTAGCAGACACGTTATCCTCATATTTAGAACATATTTAGAACTTTCTATTAAGAGTTAAAACTCTTAAACAAATAGCCATCTAACTTGATTGGGGTCTCTTGTAACCATGGAAATCCTTTATGTTTTCTATTGTCTTCCAATCCTCTTGTTTACTGAAAGCTGGCACAGCTTTTACACAGAAGCCACAATCTCTGGATTCTTCCTCAGAGAAAGGAGAAGTTACCAGCCTCCAAGGAGGACCTGGGGATCTCCTTGAATTACAGCTGATCTCCAGAGGAGGGAGGTAAATCCCCTTGGAGTAAAGGGCTGCTTTGGAGCGGGGACTCTTTGGCATTATGCCCTGCTGAAATGAAACCCTGCCCTTCCCAAGTGACACCCCAAATTCCCCAATCCAGAGCTGGCAACGCTGCCTGGATTAAACGAAGCAGCTGTGTGTCTGAGTGACCCCCATAATCTATGTTTCAACTGAGAAACAAATAAAAAAGACTGCAGAAGTTGGTTTTGAGTCCTCATGAAAACCCAAGTGCGCAGAATGCTCGATAACCTTCTTTGGGTGTTTTGTCATTTATGCCCAGTGTTGTGCTTTTGCTGGCAGGATTTCGCCAGGCTTTGTTTTGCTTTTAAATTGACTGAGCTGCCCTGTTCCCCTCTCTCTCTCGCCTGCCTTTCAACACTTGGGACAAGAACCAGGCTTTGTATGCCAGTCAGGCCCATTCAATGTGCACCTTTTGGTATGCTGGAAGAGTCGTCTGTTTTCTGGTGACTGGCAGAGCTGCGGGTCTGAAAGGAGCACTTTGTATGTCTGGAGTTCCCTTTTGTAAAAGGAGAGTTCACACAAGGGGAGGAAAGAGGACAAGATCCACCTTCTCGATCCTCCCCCATTGCGTGAGCAAAGTGTCTGGGCCTGTCTGCACTGCCAGCTCCTCCGAATAGTCAGACTGAAGCAGGCCTGGCCTCACCTCAGGGCAGCCTTCCTCAACCTGGGTTGGCTGAGACAGCTCTGGAAGGGCTTCCCGAATGAGTAATAAAGTTAAAAAATCAACAAATATTCTGTTCATCTTTAGCCAAAAAAAAGGGGGGGGAGAAGAAATTATGCCCTCAAAGGCAAATCCCTTCTACCTTAAAAGATATTTTCCCCATATAAACATATTTTCTCTATAGAGTCTTCTCAAAATTAGTCTTTACCTTCCCTTTAACCTGAATCCCCATATAAACTTATCTTTCCAATATTTCTATATTTTGTTTGAAATCTCTCTTTAAAAATAATTTCTTACCCCTCCCCCCCCAAAGGTGAGTTCCTTCTTTGATCAGATCTATATGGAGGTTTTCCCTTGTGCTGCAGATCTAATACATGCCCCTATAAAATTTCTGTTACCTTCTTGTAGTTGCAAGTTCTCATTATATTATCTGTATCTCATATATCAAGTCTCCAAGTTTCATTCTTTATTCTTAATAAACTCTAATTTTGCAGACCTTAACTGAACAGTATAATTATTTGTCACCCACCCTTTAATCACATCTGTCCCCATTCAACAACTCCTCCCTAATATATATAGATCATATAGTTTATTATAGCTTAATAAAAATAATTTATCAAATATTTTCATAATCATGTTAGCTGATCCAAATTTAATATAATGACCATTCATTCACCCTTTATATTAAAAGAATTTGTCCATTATAAGTTTCACATCTGTGTGTCCCACATAAACATTAAAAAATCCTAATCCCATGTTGCCAATTGTCTTTTAATTTTTTGTTATGTGTTAAAATAGGATTGTGATGATAACATGAGGTGTTTCATTGCCATTTTGACTGATCCTGATTTTGTATAAAAACTGTTAACTGGTTTTCAACTGCGGGAGAGATCTGGGCTCCATAGCAAACACTCAGAGCTATGTCCTTGAAGCCTCTGCAAAAGTCACAGTTTTCAGTGCCAGGGCTAAACTCCGTTTGATGGAGGCTGTAATGAGGCCTCTCCAGGGCCACAGATGTCCTGGGATAACAGTCCATAGCAGTTCAGAGTGCTGGACCAGGATCCAGGGGGCCCAGACAGGCTTGATTTGAACCCTGCTCTGCTACGGAAGCTAGCTGGGTGACTTTGGGCCTGTCACTTGCCTGCAGCCTAGCCTACCTCACATGGTTGTTGTGAGGGTCAAATGAAAGAGAAGAGAATGAGGTGAGCCACTTTGGGTCCCCGCTGAGGAGAAAGGCAGGTATAAAGACTGTACATTAATTAACGGATTGTTTAATAAGGGCAAGAGTCATCGGCAATACATTCTTTAGTCTGTAGACAATCCTAATTTTCACCTTTGGTGTTGTTCTTAGGAGCCCGGCTCCTTTACGGCCCGAGACGACCCAGGCGGACAGCAAGCCGGACAAGCAGGAAGTGAAGGTGTCTCGTGTGAGGAAACTGACCAGGCAGTACAGCTTGTGAGTGCCTTCTGTGCAGAGGCCACCATGCGGACAGAAATTCAGGCAACGGCAGCCAGGGACTGAATCAGACCCCGACGGACACTGGCCCTCCAGCACCCAGTGCTGGCCTTTCACGTCCCCTAGACTGGAGTAGGATACTTTCAGCTGGAGAGGCCAGGGATCGAACGTGGGCCCTTCTGCAAGCCAAGTAGATGCTCCGAGTAATGCGCATGCCTGATTTATCACACAGGTCTAACGTGTTTCAATTCACTAGATGAGCTGGCTGACAACTGGCAGAGCCAGATGTTGGTCACCATTGATGTGATTGCTCCCAGCATCCTCTCTGCCTCCGGCTCAAACGAGCCCCCTGCTTTACGGAGGAGCTACATGAGAGAAAATGGGAGCTGAGTCAGCGAGAACAAATGTGGAGGAAGAATAAAGCTTCAAACACATCTTATAGGGCGCTTATGAAAGCCTGTGAGATGGCCATGAAAACTGCAAAGTGTGAATTCTACACAGCCTCCATCGCATCCACTAGCTCACACCCAGCACAGTTGTTTAGAGTAGTTTGGTCCCTAACTGCCCTTAAGGAAGGGAGCCAAAATATAGTCAACTGGATATCAGCTGCGAGGCACGTGCAAGCTTTTTTGTGGACAAAACCTTGACGCTCTGCTATGGCCTTCCCCCAATTAGAGGCCCCTTGGCTGCCCTCGGAGGGAGTCTTTGATGGCTTCAGGTGACTCATGCTGACCAAAGTAGATAGATTGCTAACCTATAAGGCCCTATTTGGTCTGGGCCCTGTGTATCTGGCGGGCCACCTCTCCCAATATGTCCCCTGCAGAGGACTATGTTCTGCAAACACCAATTAGCTGGTGATCCCTAGCCCCACAGCATGTGCCTGGTTTTGACCTTTTTGGCCCTGGTTCCAACCTGGTGGGATGAGCTGCCTGCTGCGAGTTGTTCCCTAATGGGGGTGTCAACAGTGCGCAACAGCACTCTTCCACCAGGCCAGGGGTTGAGTCTTGGGTATGCGCCTCCCATAGAAAAAGGAAGCAAATAATGTTATAAAAGGGAGGTTGGAGATGTACCAAAATCCAGGTCAGACATGGGTACACATGCCCTTTAAGTTTCATGACGACCTATTGAGCTTGCAAGCACGCATGAGGTCAAGAACAATACGGTGTGCGCTTAATTTCTTTTGTAAGAAAATATAAATTGTTTCAAGAGAAGGGAATTCTATTTTATGGAGTCATTGGGGCAAATTCCTGGTGTTCCAGCTTGCTGCCGGCACCCACGGCCACAGCACTTATGAAAGGGGATTAGAGTCGCTGCTGTGATTTCCCAGTGGCTGCGGATCCGTGCAGAGTTGGCAGGCGACAGGCGAGAATTCCACTTCCGTCCAAATGAGGACGGGAACAGATTTACCTGGCAAGACTGGGGATGAAGGCCAGATTGTCCCTGCTGGGTCCGAAGGGGAAAGATTTAGAGAATGCCCAGCAGCCTTGAGACGAAATAAGGATTAACTAGGTCAGGAACCAAAATCTGTCCTTTTGCATTAATAAAGGGCCAGCACCATTGTGCTTTCTCATAAGCAAGGAAAGAATGTGCCTTCAATGGTTCTTGCGTGCTGACAAATCTAATTCCATTTTTGTGCGTAAGAACAAGCTGTGCAGGAGACTGTGTTATGGCAACTAGGAAAGCAGTGGGGGACCATAACAGAGGCCCAGCCTCCTTGCCGAGCCTGTCCCCGTTCACCCGCCCCAGTTGGGGCTTCTCTGCGGCATTTGCACATGTTTATTTGCCACTTGCCTGCTGTCCTTGTGAGTGTTCTTGAAGAAACTGCCCTAAGCCGTAGGGGAGGGCGGTATAAAAATCTAATAAATAAATAAAATCCATAAGGCAACCGGAGGGCCAGACTTCAAATGAGAGCCATCTCAGTGTCAGGGGCGAGAGCAGTGGACTCTGAACTGGAGAGCTGGGCTTGATTCCCAGCTCCTCCTCCACCTGCAGCCAGCTGGGTGACCTTGGGCCAGTCCCAGTTCTCTCACTCAGCTCCACCGACCTCTCAGGATGCCTGTTGAAGGGAGATGAAGGGAAGGCGATTGGAAGCCACTTCGAGACACCTTCATGTGAGCCATTGTTTTGGCTTCCCTGTTCGTGAGGGAGGTGAAAGTTGAGCGTTACAATTATTAACTGCCCCGGTTTGGTAATCCAGTCTCCAATACACGCTAGGAGGACACACCTGAGTTCAAAAGGCTTTGTTTGCAGGTTGTGGAAATTTCCCCTCCCCCCAATAGATAAATAACTTTTGTCACTATTTTCAAGCCTTTTGAATTCAGGTGTGTGTTTCCAGTGTGCCTTGGGGGTCCCCGTTACGAGTGTTCCCTGCTCCTCTTGACCTTGTGCTGCACACACTTAGGAAGACGAGTCTGTTTCTATACTCTGCTTTCCTTTATTTTAAGAGTCTCAAAGCAGCTCCCAGGGCCCGTCCCTGGCAACCCCTGCTCTGTGTGGATCCCCACAGGAGCCCGTGGCAGCGACTGGTTGTCTCTCCTGTTCTGAATCAGGACCGGGGGCTTCCTTCCTTCCCCACGTGAACAGCGGCTGTGGCTGGACCCAGGCTGGGTTGTTGTTTTTTTTAAGGTTCTTGTGAAACTCAGTAAAGGTGTAGGAAGGCTGCACGGATGTGCACCCAGGAATGCTGGAAGGTTTTAAAGAGTTCCCCGGATGTTGCAATGAGCCAAGCTTCGTGCTCTTTTTCCAAATGCAGTGACGAAGACGACCTTCCCCCGGCACTGGCCGCAGCAGTGGGCGCCTCTCCGCCACTCCCGTCCACATCACCCGGCTCTCAGAAGACATCTGGAGGACAGTTTTCTTCCTGTGCAAAGGTACAAGGGCCAGTTAGTGGCAGGTGCAGCAGTGGTAGGGGAAGCCTAAAAGCAACAACACTTTATGGTAAGGCCGGGCAGTTCCAGGTTTTGGGGGTCCCCAGGGAGAGAGTTTGCCTGGGCCTCTCTGCCTACTACCAGGTCCCCCCGGTCCCACCTCCCCTTCCCTCCAGCTGTGGGCCCCCACTTCCCTGTGTCCTTCTCATTTGCAAACCTTCCCACCCCCTGCACTCACAGCGGTCTCCACCACCTGCATGCTCTTGACCTGACAGCACTGCCATAGCCAGTTTGGTGTAGTGGTCAGGAGTGCAGACTTCTAATCTGGCATGCCGGGTTCGATTCTGCACTCCCCCACATGCAGCCAGCTGGGTGACCTTGGGCTCGCCACGGCACTGATAAAACTGTTCTGACCGGGCAGTGATATCAGGGCTCTCTCAGCCTCACCCACTCCACAGGGTGTCTGTTGTGGGGAGAGGAATGGGAAGGCGACTGTAAGCTGAGACTCCTTCGGGTAGGGTAAAGCGGCATATAAGAACCAACTCTTCTTCTTCTTCTTCTTCTTCTTCTTCTTCTTCTTCTTCTTCTTCTTCTTCTTCTTCTTCTTCTTCTTCTTCTTCTTCTTTTTCGTCTTCTTCTTCTGTTGCTGCCACCGTGGCTGCCTGGTTCATTGTTGCCATGCACCACCTGAGCAACATGTAGGATCTGGGGCCAAAGGACCAAGCCCTATGAAGATAGGTTGAGGAACTTGGGAATGTTCAGCCTGGAGAGAAGGAGGTTGAGAGGGGACATGATAGCCCTCTTTAAGTATTTGAATGGTTGTCACTTGGAGGAGGGCAAGATGCTGTTCCCATTGGCTGCAGAGGAAAGGACACGCAGTAATGGGTTTAAACTACAAGTACAGCGATATGGGCTAGATATCAGGAATTTTTCACAGAGTAGTTCAGCAGTGGAATAGGCTGCCTAAGGAGGTGGTGAGCTCCCCCTCACTGGCAGTCTTCAAGCAAAGGTTGGATACACACTTTTCTTGGATGCTTTAGGATGCTTTGGGCTGATCCTGCGTTGAGCAGGGGGTTGGACTAGATGGCCTGTGTGGCCCCTTCCAACTCTATGATTCTATGATTCTATTCTATGATTCTATGACAGATGCCCTGGTAGAGGCCAGGGTCCCCAGCTGCCAGGCTCCACATCTGGTGGGGAAGGGAACTTACTCTGAAAAAGAGGGAGATCCATCCAACATGCAGGGATGTGACTGGAAGTGATGACATCACATTCGGGACATCAGGATGATGCTGTGGCATTTGGGCAAATTTACCAGACAGCATTTGTCCAAATACCGGAGTGGAACCTGACATCCCAGGCGTGATGATGTCACTTCCAGATCACATGGGCCTCCCTGCTGCTCCTGGTAAGTTTTCCTCTATCCCCTGAGAATCCGAGCAAGATATTAAGCTGCCAGCACAAGTAGTGGAGCGCTGGTGAGCAGATGGAGAAGGGTCAGCGTGTAGATAGGGGGTTGGGGGCAGTGGGCCCCACCCAAAGCCCTGGGCAGTTGCTCCACTGCAGAGTATGCTGGTGCCAGCCCTGTGATACGGACTGGTACTTTCTGCTGTATTTTGCTTGGGACAATGCTTGGAATCTCACAAGAGAAGTGCTTGAGTGATGCATCACCAGAGAACTTTCTGCTTTTGTATCTCAGAAACAGAAATTTGGGATGGGCCTTAGAAGGAGATGCAAGAAGCATCCATGTTTATTAGGGCTGCCCAACCCTCCAGCAGAGGCAGGGGTTCCCTGCCTCCAGGCCCACTGGAAGGACTTTCCCAGGAAAAGAGGAGGCCAAGTTAACCTTGCACTGACGTGTCGACTTCAATCCCAACTAGGATGTGCATTTCGCCTCGATTTGGCTGCCTCAGCGATCACCAAAACCTGAGGTGGCACATCAGAGGCCAGCGCTGCCTGCCTTCCTCTCCGTGTCGTGGAGCTGGCCTCCTATGCACCGCCTCAGGCTTCGGTGATTGCCAAGGCAGCCAACCCCAGCCGAAGCGCACATCCCTACTCCCAACATGAACAGAAAGTGACATCATTGCACTGGCAACATCATGGCAATGCTCTGGTCCTGGAGCAAAATCTCTGGGGTAGAACAATAGAGTTTCTGCCCAAATACCCAAGCATCACCCCAGTGGTGCTGCATGGTGACATCACCTATGGGTCCCCTCAGAGGTGCCATAGACATGTTGCTGCAAAGCCCACTGTATCTCCCTCCTACTCCTGGTGTGCCTCCCCTCGCATCTCCCACTGGTTGCCAGAAGGGGCCACCTGGCCACCCTAATGCTTGTGGTCTTCAATATCCCCCCCCCCCCCATGAGAGGCAGGTTCAAGGTTTGCAGCAGGATTTGGAGTGTGTGTGTGAGGGCGAGGGAGAGGAAAGCAAGACCAGTGCGTGCTTTTAATTTCCAGAATTGGGAAATCTGGGTGCTGGGTGGGGATGGCCATGCTCCCAAAGTACAAGGAAGTAAGTGTCACAATATGGAGGGTGATTCTTCTGTGCAAGAGGCCAGGAGCTTTCCAAAAGCGCAGCGGCTGGGACGGTCCCATGCTCTAGTACCAGCCTCTATGGTGAGATCCGCTGAGGCTGTAAGCTAGCGCATCACAGAATATGCGAGCCTGAAACACCCAAGCCCATGAGTGTATAAGCTCAGTTCACTCTTCCTTGAAGGGAAGGTCTCAGAGAAATGGAGCTTCCATGCCAAATAGGTTTCCGTGTCGTGCCCATGGCTAACAAGTTCTGTTCTGTTCAGGGTGGGTGGAGGGAAGGGGCACAAGGCCTCCGGTCACCAGACCTGGGCATTATTTTGTGACCAGAGTAGGAAGCTAAAGAGAAGCTGAGCAGTTCTCTTCCTGTTATTGTTTGGGAACTTTCCAGTGTGAGTACGGCTAAGTTCACCCACGTTGGGTCATGCATTTTCTATGTGCTTTAGCATTCCTTTGCAGCTGGACTTCCATGTGCAGCAGGAAAATCTACTTGCTTAAGGACTTTGAAAGTGTGTGAAATTATATATACGACTTAAACTTGGTAGGTTGGTTCTCCGAATTAAAAGTGTGGATTTTGGAATCCGAAGAATTTAGATAGTTTCAAGCTGTTCAATTTTGTGCTTCAGAGCCCCACAGATGCGGGACCTACATTTGCCCTGGAGCCAGGGGATCTGCTGATGGACTTCACCGAAGCCACCCCGATGGTAAATGATTTCATTTTGGAGCCTTCGAAGATTAAGGTCTGGAGAATTGCTTTTTGGTGGAAGTGGTTACTGGGGCCGTGCTTATAGCGCCTTGCCAAAGGAGGCCTTTGTTTCTGACGTTTTGTTAATCTAGTTACTACAGTGGTCCCCAACCTTTTTGAGGCTGGGGACCGGCAGGGCCCGCCTGCGCATGCCGTGCATGCGCGCCCGCGCCCGCGCATGCGTGATGCACGGGCACGGCCCTGATTCCCTCTCCCCCCCCCCCCCCGCAGTAAGAAGCTTCCTGGGCCGCAAGCTTGCGTCCTGGGAAGTTTTTTACTGCGGGGGGGAGAGGGAGCTGCGGCCCGGCGCCATGGACGGGCCACGGCCCGCGGGTTGGGGACCACTGATCTAGTTTACATATTTCTAATCTTGAGCCACGGTTTGACCTGATTTCTGATATTGATTGGGGTAAATTTCTTTGTCTAGCTTAAGACTGCTCAAAAAACGGTTCCACGGTGTCACACTTGGAGGAAATCGTGTTCTTGTAAAGATCGGACATCTTTTCAAAAAGCTTTCCTAAGTTCTCTTTGTGTCATTGGACAGTAGACGTTGCTGATTTCAAGGCTTGGAGGCCCCAGAGACCAGATTGGGGCTCAAGCAGTTGCTTTAATATATTTGTAGGGCAACTTGGCTTAAGCGCTGCTCTTGAGCTATTGCCCCAGATATTTAGATGGCCACATTTCAAGGGTCTGATTACTTTAAGCGTTACGCAACCTGAGAAAAGCTGAGAGTCCACAGGTGAAGTTTCTTCCATCAGAGGGCCAAGGCGATGATTGGCCGCTTATTTCAGGACTTCTGATTGGCTGTAGTTGTTCATCCAGCACATGTGCAGTCTACGTTCTTTTTTTAAATAATAAAAAAAACATCATTGCCCGCTTTTCCCCAAGACAAATGGGCAAGGTGCACAGAGACCTGCAAAATCGAACAGGCGCGTCGGAAAAGATCAAGGCTTCAGGGGGTTGGACTAGAGGGCCTGTTTGGCCCCTTCCAACTCTATGATTCTGTGACTTTATGAAAACCAGACAAAGTGGGGCGGCGAGAGATAGCTAACAAAGGTGTGGGAAAATGGGAAAAAAGAAACTGTAGCCAAAGGAAATGAAAGTGGGACTTTAAGACTGTCTGGCTGACACATGAAGGGTGTGGGATTGCTGGGGGGCGAATGCACATGCCGTGATATCTCTGTGATGGAGTCGGCTACATGAAACCATAAATGAACATTTGTGCTACTGGGAGCCGAACAAGGTGCTACCTTCTTAAATGCCTTCTCGTATGTCTTCACATGCTTCCTCGGCCACTCTGCAGCTGTGAGGAACGGCTTCTAAAGACAAACAGTGAGACCCAAACGGGCTTGGTGCAGCACTGTAGGGGGAGGAATTCTTTCTGTTTGCGCAAATCCCTCCTGGTCATCAAATGTTCGGCAGTGGAGGGGGGGACTAGCATGTTCAGTTCCATTTTTCAACACCTAGAGCCAGCGGCTCTTTGAAAATAATTATTTCAAAACAGTGCCATGATAATGAAAATAATTGTGAGCAGTGTCTTTTCCTTGCTACAAAGTAAAAAACAGCACTTAACCCCTCTCCTCAGGAAATGAAGGCCCACAATTTGTGGTTTATCTGTGAGCGGCCCCAGAGAAAGGCCCTGTTGAGTACAAAGGCCATTCCGCACAATGACCAATGTTGCTAAATGTTTGCAGTATGCAGCAACGCTATGTTTAATAGTGGAATATCGGCATTCCGCACACCTTCAATGTTAGCGGAATTTTGAAGTCCCAGTAGCGGTCTATTCATTCCCCACAGGTTTCCGGTCTTGCTGGAATCGCAACAAAGGAGGCGATATTCCCCCCCGCTTCTTCCCACCCCTGGCCATCAATTAAACAGAACAGCCAATGAACTGTTGTGTTCGTGCTCCCGAAAAGCCCCTTTCCCCTTTAAAAACTGTTTTTTTAAAGCCGAAAACACCAGTAGCAGCGAATATGTGTCCATTCATTGCCTTAGAAAGACCTTTTTTGCTGGTGTAGGACCTGGCGCTTAATCGTTTACACGCTCTTCAAGTAAAAAAAATTGTTTTCCCCTGATGGGTGCAATTTCTGGCCAAAATTACGCGCAGTGTCAAACAGGGGCCTGAATTGTGCTCGGAAACTTTAAAAACAGAAGAGTTTTACTGTTAAGCACTTCTGAATTGCTTGTGGAGGGACTTCAGCTGAAGAAGCCTTGCTTATTTGTTGCTCTCACCGATTTAAGGCGATTGCATCTCTGGAAGCTCAGGGGAGAGAGCTAGGGAGGGACATTCTTTCTATCGCTATTTTGAGAATGCACATGTCATTCGCTGATGTATTGCAGCTTGTGCTCAGAAGTCTAGCGGTTTTTTCGGGGGGATTCCCCCAGAAGCGCTACAAAAATCCGTATATTGATGGAGTTTGATGGGAGTTTGGCAGTTTGTAGGCGGTGTCATGCGGAACGTTAAAAAAAAAGTGTTTACAAACTGTAAGACTTTGGCTACATTTAACTTGTGTGCAATGGCCCCAAGAGTCAACAGGCGGAGAGCAAAAAAATCCTGTGGGGAAATGGGATCTTTCCTGAAGGGGGCTTTCTTTCAAGCCAGTGTGCAGCAGGATGAGACCTGCGGCTCTGAGGAATACAGCACTATATTGGAGGGGTCATGTTTCAGTTTTGCTTATTGCTGGATGCTGAAAAGGAACTCTGCAAGCCCACAAGGGGGAAAGGCTGTAGTGTGTGAGCCATCCATGGTTTTCTTTATTCCATACACACAATGGGAATCTGTAAGAACTGAGTTTGCTTTCAATAATTTCTCTGCTTATCTCTCTCCTGCGTTTGGTTCTTGGCGTGATGCTGGTGTAGACTCCATCTTGGATGAGAGCAAGAGAGAACCCACAGAACAGAACCCACAGGGGCTGTTTGCCCACCTTTACAGCCGCCAACACAATATGTTCAAAACCAGAATAAATAGGAATTACGGCATTGTTAATCTCTGTTTTTTTAACACTTAGAATCATTTCCTCTGTGGGATTCCACCAGGCTGTGCATTGCACTACGCAATTCTGGTATGTCTGCATTTGCAAGCAGTTTTTTGGGGGGAGGGGGAATGCGATTGGTTTCTGGTACTGCAAACTAGATTTTGAGGGATGTGGCCTTTCCACGTGAAATATAGAAATAGCCAGATGCAGCTGGTCCTATGTTCATTCTTCCTTCTTGCCTTCACTTTCCTCCACAATGGGACCCAAAGTGGCTGACATTCACCCCTCTCCTCCCCAAACCCCACCTTTCCCACTCTCCACCTCCAAATCTCTAGGAACGCAGAGGTGGCCCCCCAAGGCAGGGCAAGCAGCCTCTAGGGTGGCTGATTCCAGCAGGAAAGCAAAAGGATCCTCCATACCAGTTTGGAACGGCACTTCCTGAATTGGGACTCCAAGAGCCTGCCAGGTGCTACTCTTTACGGAAGCCAGTGGCTGTACAGGCAGATTGTTCAGATGGGGGGTTAAATATGTCCCGCTCTTTTGATATCTGACACAGGCTGAATCCCCCTGTCTCATCAATGATCAGCACCGTTTCTCATTTCCTGATTGTGTTCATAGAATCCTAGAGTGGGAAGGCTACCTAGTCAGTGCAGGATCTGCCTCAAGCATCCAGGATAACAATCTGTCCAGCCCCGCTTGAAGACGGCCAGTGAGGGGGAGCTCCCCACCTCCTTAGGCAGGCCATTCCACTGCTGAACTACTCTGATTGTGAATTTCCCCCCTCTGATATCTAGCTGGTCTACACGTAGTTTAAACCCCTGACTGCAGGTCCTCTCTTCTGCTGCCAACAGGGACCTTTCCCTGCCCTCCTCCAAGTGACAACCTTTCCAATACTTCAAGAGAGCCTTCATGTCCCCTCTCAGCCCCCTCTTCTCCAAGCTGAACATTCCCAAGTCCCTCAACCTTTCCTTATCTCAGGCCTTGTTCCCTTGGCTCTGCATCATTCCCACTGATCTCCTCTGCTCCCTCTCCATTTTGCCCAGTTGTATATGGCAGGGGTAGTCAACCAGTGGTCCTCCAGATATCCATGGACTACAATTTCCATGAGCCGCTGGCAGGGGCTCATGGGAATTGTAGTCCGTGGACATCTGGAGGACCACAGGTTGACTATCCCTGGTATACGGGGTCCAAAACATGGTCGTCCAGTTGGTTTGACTCTTAGAGCCCTGCTGCTTTGCACCACAGCAAACAGCAGAAGCCTTCTGGTGCTTGACTGAATCATCCAACCATGAGAGAGATGAGTGGAAGTTAGTTTCCTATTGATATTCAGGAGTCATGTTGGCAGGTAAAAAATTGCTAGGCGACAACTGCATCGGCCCAGACTCTCATGTGCAGCTTTTAGTCCCCTATCAAGGAACACACAACGGTAGTGGATCCGGGGTGTGTAACGTATTTTCTCACTGGCTGCTCTCTTGAAAGGCCAACTGCGCTGAAGAGAAGCCTCGGGGTTGCCGGGGGGGGGGGGGAAGGGGGCCAGAACGGCTTCCCCGCGGCCCACTAAGCACACCCACCGCCTCGAAGACTGTTGGGAGTGCTTGGCAGGCCACGGGGAAGCTGTGGAGCGGCTGGGGGGGAGGGGTGTGTGGATGGCTTCCCCATGGCCCACTATGTGCACCCGCAGCGGCTGAGGGGGAGGGGCAGAGACCTTGCAAAGTCTTTGCAGCTAGTAATAAATAAATAAATAATCATTGTGCAATCCTGCTTTCATGTGCAGAAAACATGAACTGGTGTTTAGAGAATACTTTTAAAAGGGGGGAAAAAACCCTGTGTCGGAAAGTTTAAAAACAAAAGTTGCTCCTTTTGCTCGGCAGCCTTGTGGTCTCAAAAATTCTCACGCCTCAGCTCCCTTCGTTCATTATTGGAGGGAGGGGGAGAAGGAATTGCTGGCTCTGGGTGGTCAATTATAATTCCAAACTCAGTCATCTCCTGATTGCAATCTAGACACAGTTGACCGCGACAAATCTCGGTGGCACTTGATGAATTAGCAGATATTATTTGCCGCATGGCTGTTGGAAGAGCCGTCGTGTCTGGTGTACAAAGAAGACGACCCTGCAGGGGGCAGCAGGAAGGCCTTTAGGTAGGCTAGTGAGGTCTTCCCCTTCCCCCCTGTCGTTCCTTGTCTGCCTCCAGATTGTTGCTCCCAGGGCCATTTCCCCCCTGCTTCTAAGGGCCACACTCAGGCGTTTCCTCACCGAGCACTCTCTCAGCCGCCGGCCGGCCGGGATGATGCAAGTTCCGCATTAGGGGCCTTCCTCCCTCTTTCCCCTCTTGTTGCCCCCAGATTGAGCCCCCATTTATTTCCACACTGAAGCAGGGGGGACAAGAAGAGGAGACCTCCCTGCTGCCTTTTGTTTTTTTTACTTGTTCATCTTCGTCATGTGACGAAAACACCCAATCACCTGCCAGCACCATTTTGTAGCCTTCTAAGTCTGAAATCATTCTGATGTTTTAAAAATCAACCCTAATTGTGTTATGATGCGATTCCAGGATAATGAAATTGCTCCCCCCCCCCACAGCCACCACCCCAGGCAGTGAAAGGGGGTCCGTTGTGCAGTCAAGTTTCCACAAGACTTGCCCACACTGTGTGCCGCCTCCACCCTGCATGAAGCCTTGGGTCGGCGTACAGAAGATGCATGGGAGCAGAGCAGGTGGGTGGGGGAAAATTTAGTGGCTCCAGGTGGCTAAATTATGACACGCACACACACAACTAATTTACAACACACACTCACGTGCCCTGAGGCTCCAGGCAGCGCCCTACCTGTCCCCCGAACACCTAGCCACAGTGATCTATGCAACGGTCACCTCCAGAATAGATTTCTGTAACTCGCTCTACACGGGCCTTCCCTTGTCCTTGGTCCGGAAACTCCAGCTAGTGCAGAATGCAGCTGCTAGGGTCCTCACTGGTACACCTTGGAGGGCCCACATTCAGCCAGTGCTGAGGCAGCTGCACTGGTTGCCAATTGCTGCCCGGATCCGGTTCAAGGTTTTGGTTTTAACCTCCAAGGCTTTACGCGAGTTGGGACCCACATACCTGAGGGACCGCCTATCGCCCTATGCCCCCCGCAGAGCCTTACGTTCTGCGGGAGAAAATCTGCTGGTCGTTCCCGGCCCCAGGGAAGCACGCCTTGCCTCGATCAGGGCCAGGGCCTTTTCGGTCCTGGCCCCTACCTGGTGGAATGAGCTCCCGGGAGAGCTGCGGGCCCTGCAAGATCTTCCATCATTCCGCAGGGCCTGCAAGACGGAGCTCTTCCGCCAGGTTTACGGTTGAGGACGAGGCTAACATCTATGCCCCCCCCCCGGGGACCCGGGACCTGGGATTGAGATTGGGTATTAGTACCATCAGTATCCCCTCTCCACCTGCTTGTAGTAGGTGGGGGAGGTTGATTAGCCTATCTTGCCAGGTTAGCTTGCTAACCGATAATGTTATATTGTAATTGTTGCTGAGGGTTTTTAATGGATTTTATTGGGGGTTTTAAAATGTTGTAACTCCCTTACGGCTCGTGGCGGGCAATAAATTGAAAGATAATAATAATAATAATAATAATAATAATAGTAATAATAATAATAATAATAATAATGTGGAGGCGGGGGGGTGTGGGGAAAGAATTTTGTTATACTGGAACTGCATTGTAACACAACTAGCCATTTGTTGTTTTTAAGGGTGGGGAAGGCTGGAAGACCTGAAGACAGAAGGGATGCAACGGGGTGAGGGTGGGGACAGGGTTGGACACGCTGGGAAAGCCCGAATGTCTATGCTTCCACATTTGCCACCCCCATTTAGGCCCTGTTAGGCCCCGGTTCTGAAAGTGAAAACCGGATTGTAGAGGATTCCCTTCCTGCTGTGGGGCAAGCGAGGGGGCAAATTGGGTCTGTGCTGAAAAGGGGAATCTCATTGTGGAAATGGATGAAAAACGTGGCCCTCTGCGAATGCAAATCTGAGCCAAACCCTAGTGTGGAAACCGGGTCGGTCTTACCCGTCTCCCCTATCAGCTATGTTAATTCCTGAATCTTTATCTACTCTTGAATCAGGTTATGCATTCCTTGCTATGTTAATTACTCGGCCAACCATCTCGATCAGGAGTCTCCCTTAAGAGCTGAAATGGGAAGTGCTTCTGTTAAAGTTATCCTTGTTTCTCCCCAGCAAAAGCACCGCTAGTCTAGTCACTAGGTCCGCACGAGAGTTTCCTGCTTTGCACCGAGAAATGCCGGGAGATTTTGGGAGTGGTGCCTGAGGAGGGTGGGTCAAGGAGGGGAGAGACCTCATCAGGTACCATGCTGAAGAGAGCCATTTTTTAGGGGAGCCGTTCTCTGTCATCTGGACATCAACCGTAATACCAGGGGATGTGCAGCCACCACCTGGAGGCTGCAGTCCTAGCCAATAGACTATTCCTAGCCCAGCCAGTCAACTACTAGTTCCCTGGCTAATTGACTGAGATCTCGGCTGTGAGGATATGAAACAAGGCCTGATAGCGGCGGGTAAGGAAACCTGCACAGCGGGGCCACCCAGGACTAAGGGTCTCTGGAGGACTGCATCCCTAGACAGCGCAGGCAAAGAGAAGTCAAATGGGCAAGCAGATCAGACCCAACGGGGAGGGGGAACGGGGAAAGTAATAGGATTTCCCGTGCTCCATCAGTTCTTGCAGTCCTTCCCCTCGCATATTAACATTTGTATGAAATTAACTTTCTTTGTGCATGGCTAGTTGATCTGTCAAAACTCAAATAGCAGCACAGTTTGTGCATTTCCCGTGGCTGGCTTGGGGACTGCATCAGCCTCGATGGAGGTGTGTGATCTCTCCGCATGGATGGAAGGGCTCAGCTGTTCCCCTTTTCTACACGCACCTGATGCCCATTTTGGAAGCAGTTGGAGAAGGGGCAGCAGATTGGAGCAAACTGGAGCTGGGGGGAGAGGGAAGCTGCTCTTGCAAAGCACAATAGCCAGGCTGATCTGGGAATGCAGACAACGAGAGAGATTATTCCCCCCCCCCTTAGTGGGAGGCTTTCCTTCCTCCAATCTGTTGACTCCCCAAAGGGGTTTCCCTGGTGGGGGAGGGGGAGGGGAGTCAGACCAATCAAGTTATTTCCAGTACCTCTCAAAGATATTAGAAGCATCAAACTGTAACCTCAAATCGAGAAAGGAAGGACATAAGAATGCAAACTTTACCATTAAGGTCATGAGTGAACTGACAAATTTAAAAGTTCCCAGGTTAAAATATTCCCACCACACCTTGGCAGCAAATATCAGCAAGTTATAAAAGAAGGGAAGGTCCAGAGAAGTCGTCATCCAAACCCTGGTTGAGGAAGCATTTAAAGAATGTCTTGTGCTCAGTGAGGGTATTCGTAGGCCAAGGCAGCTTTGTTTTATAAACATTGTTTTGGGTAGAACAAATGATCTCAGTCCAAACAACCATTGATAAAAGCAGATTAACGTATGGATTTATTTTGTTTTATTGGCAAGTCAAAAGGCTTGTTTCTGATGGCTTGTTTCTGCTTGAGAGCTCTCCTTGCCTTTAGCGTGCTCTCTGAATGGGAGAAGCCATCCGAGTGCCAGATTCCCCCCCCCCATCAGTTTAATAATGGATCAAATGGCAGGGCTGAAGCACCACATGAAAGTCAGCTCTTCACATGAAAGGCAGCCTCCTAACGCTCAAGACAGGTGCCCCAGGAGGAAAGAGAAACCGTGTTTTTCTCCCCAAGCAAGCAGGAGCTCATGGCTGAATGGAAAGTGGGATCCCTGGCATAGTCAACAGGGATTTCTTTGCCTTCATCAAATGTACCTGTGGCAATCTAGCCCTCTTCCCTCCCTCAGCCGCAAGGTTTTCCCTCAGTTTTTTCTACCTTTCTGACTGAGCAGCCCCTTTAATCTCTGAAGCAAGGCCTCTGAAGAGGGCCATAATGGTTGGGCAATTTAATTAGTTATTAGAAGGTCGTTGAGATATGTTGGGTTTGAAGGTCAAGACCAGCCCCTTAGATTGGCCAAGACTGGGGTAACGTTGTCCCCGCAACACACTCCAGTCAACTTCCTGCAGCCCTTGGGTGGGACCAGTGCCCCTGCAGCTCCAGAGCAGGCTCCTTCCAAGATGCTTAAAGCTGTTCTGGAACTGATACAAGCAAATCCAGGGATATTGGAGGGAGCATACATTCACTACATTTATCCCTTGCTTTTCTCCCCAGTGGGGACCCAAAGCTGCTTACACCATTCTCCTCTTCTCCATTTTAGCTCCATAACAACCCTGGGAAAGGTGGTGGCTGGAAATCTGCTATTTCAACTGATCTCAAGGCAACAGATCAGTTCCCCTGGAGAAAATGGCCACTTTGGAAATTGGGCTCCGATATAATATCCCAATGAAGCCCCTCCTCTCTCCAAACCCTGCCCTCCCCAGGTATGTCCCACCCAGGGGCTTACTTGTGAATTAGCTCAGACAACAACTGGCCCACGATCACACAGCAGCCTGTAATTGGGAGAACTGATTTGATTCCCCACTCCTCTTCCACATGAAACCTGTTGAGTGACCTTGGGCCAAACGCTGTTCTCTCCAAACGTTCTCGGCCCCTTCTGTCTCCCAAGTGGCCTATTATGCGGGAAGGAAGGGAAGGCGATTATAAGCCGCTTCGAGGCTCCTTAAGGTAGAGAAAAGTAAGGTATAAAACCAGCTCTCTTTCTCAGCAAGTGCACCACATTGGCTTTCAGTATGGTGGCATTTCAATAGCGGATAAAGTGGGGAGCACATCTGCATTGCAAAAGAAAAGAAATACTGTCAAATCAGGGCAAGCCACGTCTTGGAGAAACATCACCTCGGGCTGCTGCCTAGTGTTTGCCTCAGGGCAGGTTGCCCCACTTCTTCCAGGCTCTGCATGGGGAACGTTTGGCCCTTGTACCAGATTTGTGCTCCCGCACAGCTGCCGGAGCAGCAAGGTTCCAACATGCTGCAGGCCTAGGGCCTTTCTGTTTGTTAAAGAACATAGTATTGTATAACAAAGCAATACCACATTCTTAAACAAACAAAAAAATGCCCCAGGTGGCTCTGCTGCTCTGCACAGCACAGTGGAACAACCTGGGGCATTTCTAGTCTCTTCTGAGACTCCATACTGGGCCACGGGCGGGGAGGAACCGGCCCAAGACAGCTTGACTCTTCTGCAGCTGCAGCCCGACATAGGCCCCATTGCGCCCGGTTCCCCTGCCGCAGGTAGATGAGGGCCTGATGCAGGTCAGACCTGGGACAGCCCCAGACAGGTGCTGACATCATGTGGAACTGGGAATTGGCTCCACGATTGAACAAGGGGTGAGTCGGGCCAAGTTCCTGATGCGGAAAATCCTAATGCGGATTGTGTGTAACAATACGGCTTTGCAATCAACCCAGCGCCCACGGAAATCAGACAGCTGAGCCTGCTGAAGGAGCCACACAATGTGGGGAATAGTCGAGGGGCCGTCATCAGATACGTGAGGGGCAAGGGGGAAGTGTCCTGTTGAGGTCGCAGAGAGCTCACAGAATCCCAGAGGTAGAGATTTTGGGGAAGGGGATTCCAAAAGGTTTCCTTTTGCCATGATTCTCCCCAAGCCCCCAGAACATATTAATTGCTTTTTATTTTGACATAGTAGACCAGTTAGTGGGGGCAAGGATGGGGTCTGGCAACTTTGGAAGCTTAACAGAACAGACGGTCTTTGGGGACGTTTGTTTTCCTGTGTAGGTTTGGCAGATGACCAGGGTGATGGACAGTTAAAATTAGAAGGTAATAAAGGAAATTAAGATGCCAATATGATCTGACAAATTAAAATTGTGAACATTGTTGACTATTATTATTATTATTTTATTTTAAAATTATTTTATTTTAAAATTATTTTATTTTAATTAAAATTGTGAACATTGTTGACTATTATTATTATTTTATTGTTATTTTTATTAGATTTCTTACTCACCTCTCCCCGGAGGCTTGAGGCGAGTTACAATGCTTAAAGCCCCAGTAAAAAAACCCTATACACAATAAAACACAATACAATAGCTGAATTTACCCCAAGTAGTAATATTGATAAATGGACTGAAAATATTTAAAAGGTGCCTTGCATCTTTAGCATAGCAGCCGAGGGCTTCAGATTAGGGTTGTGTGCGGCTGCGTCCGAATTGGCCTCTCCAGGCCGCCAAAGCCAGCGCCTCACCGCAGCCGCGCACCCTACCTCCCCCCCCCCAATAATTCGGCCGATTCGGACACGGAGCGTTCTCCTGGGGAGCCAACAGCATTTTAAATGTACTCTTTGGGGGTTCCGTGCCGCAAGGCAGCATTTGTGGCCCCGCACACTGATAAAGAGCTTCTCCCTGTTGCAGAAGATTAACTAAATTGCTTAAAACTGTCTGTGGACTAATCTCACCTAATCCTGTTACTATCCTAACTAAATACTTCATTTGATCAGCTTAATCCTGTCCTGTCGGAGGGCTGGCCAACAGTGGCCATGACTTCTGCTGCCCAGAGTTCTGTGGGGGGGGGGCAGGAGTCTGGGGAGCATGGAATGCCCCCCCCCCACCTGTGGAGGGTTCCCCTGTTTTCTGCAGTGTGCCCTGTACCTACTAAAGACATTAGTTTTATTTAAAACATTTGCATGCCACCCTTCCGCCCAATCAGAGTCTACAAGGTGGCGTACATAAAAACATTTGAACGATTAAAAACAATAGTTAAACCCTTCACTTTATGTCACAGAGTGGGTGTTGGCCTAATTCTAATTAGCCAATCAAGGGGAGGGCAAATAATGTAAACCCCCCACCGGGCCAGAGCCCAAGGTGATGATTTGACCAACCCAAAGGGCTTGTCAGTTAGCCAGGTGCACTGCAGCGGCATCGGAGTAAAATGAAGCCACACCTGTCTCCCACCTGGGAACTCAGGTGCTAATGTGATGGACCACACCCTGTCCCAGGTCCTTGGCGCTACCAGGCCTAATGGGATGGCCGGCAGCTGGGTTACCTGCCACCTCTCTCTAGTTTCTAGCAGCTTGCTATGCTTTAGAGAGGGGAGGGTTTTGCTAGGCCAATAGCCTGAACCAATGTTGAAGCTTGAATAAGATACTGTATAGAAAACACGGTTTCTTGACAGCCCCATGTTGCAATAATCTAATTTAGATGCTATACCACAATGCAAAGTTGTTTACAGGTGGGTGTTAGTTTGGTACTAGGGTTGCCAGGTCCCCCCGGCCCCCAGCAGAGGATTGGGGGGGGGGAGGTTTGGGGCTGGAGCCTGGGGGGGGGCAGGGACCTCAGTGGGGGGCCATAGCAGCCGTTTCTCCAAAGCAGCCGTTTCTTTCAGAGGAACTGACCTGTGTATTCTGGAGATAAACGGTGGTTTCAGGCCACCCCAAGGCCCTGCCTGCAGGCTGGTGTTCCTATTCGTTACAGCAAGGCTTAGCAGGTTCCCTGAACGATTCCACAGTGGAATAAATTGGTTCATCTCAGGTGCCACCAGACCTACTGAGTGTGTATGGGAGGGTCCCTGCACTGAAATGAATGGAGACCACCAACACGATGCTATCTTTTAGCGATTTGAATGTTATTACTGACGAATTAGGGCTAGGGGCTCTATTGTTAGATTGTTTTTATTTGTTTTATGATGTATGTTTTTTTAATTCATTGTATGTAAATTGCCACGAGCTATCATCACTGGGAGTGGCAGTATCCTTATCCATTATTGTTCCTCTTAATATTTGTGAAACAGCCTGGGGGGTGGAATGGTCTGGGGTGTCCAAGTTGGAATAGGGCCAATCAGGGTCAGCTGGCTGCACACTGATTGGCCCTGCCCCTACAGCTCCCTCCCTCCCTCCCTGGACGCTAGCCACTTTGCTCTGACGCCTGAGAGAGACACACAGAGACAGAGAGAGCTCTGCCAAACCGCAAATGACCCCTGATTACCTGCTATGGCTCCTGCTGCAAGGGAGAGAGAGACAGAGACAGAGACAAACTGCAAACAAGCCCCAAACTGTAAAGGACCCTTGCTTCTCTGCAAGGAGCCCTGATTACCTGCTATGGCTCCTGCTGCGAGGGAGAGAGACAGAGAAACAGAGACAAACTGCAAACGAGCCCCAAACTGCAAACAGCCTTGATTCCCTGCTAAGAAGGAGCCCTGATTACCTGCTATGGCTCCTGCTGCGAGAGAGAATCTTCGCCTGCCGGTGTCCCCTGGGCTCTAGCGCCCATTATATTCCTGGTTGCAATGGGCTTTCTTGCTAATATAAATATAAAGATAAATAAATAAAACAAGTATTCATAGATATATTTATCAGAACAGTGGTGGTGGTTGAAATGACTCTGTTTGAAATGGAAATATATGGGTTTTTCATTTGAATGCTTCGTTTTAAGGTCTTGGCCCGTAAACAAGTATTTCTGGTTGCCTCAGCTCAGTACAAGGCCGTAAAAATAGTACAGTGATAACCTAAGATGTGATGTCTCCAGATGACTTGTTCTAGCAAGCATTTGCAGGTTGAGTTTTGGACTTGTCCCTCTCGGGTCAATACTGCTGTTCATATCTGGAGTTTTCTTTAGGAGCTGCGGTTAATGCAAATGTCTTTCACATTGGGGTTCCTGAGCACACTAAAGTGTAGCAACAGCTGAGCTGGCCTTTGGGTCCACTCGGAAAATCCTTTGAGTGGCCCTAGAGATATGTGCCTTACAGTGAACATCCACGTTCCTTGGGGCAGGTCCCTGCAGACACGTGCCGGCAGCCAAGGTTTCCTTCGCATGACTGGCAACGTTCAACAGGGGTATTTCTCTGGACAGTCACAGGACTTGTGTGGGGATGTCAGTGCTTGAGGGTCCATGTCAGCAGGAAGAAGACTGTAAAATTTGTTGCCTCGACCTGGAGAGCTCCGGTTCTCATCAGATCCTGGAAACGAAGCAGGGTTGGATGGGAGACCACCAAGGAAGGCAGACGTTATGGGCCAGCCTCATTCTGAGGGCCACCCCCTCCTTTTCTCTCTCCTGCCCCTCAGCCAAACTCCGCACCCCTCAGCCCCCTTCCCTTCCCGCCTGCAGGATTTCACCGACATGAAAGGAAAGTCCCCCAAGGAGCACAAGGGAAGAGGACTTGGGGGGAGGGGGAAGGAGGCTGTTTAAAGTGAGGGTAGGTGTGCAGGCTCCGTCCCTATCCAGGCGTGGAAACCGCAAGGGAACTTGAGCTCGGGAGGTGGGGGGGAGCAATGGGCCAGTTCCTTCGCTTGAAGCAGAGTCCATTAAGGTAGGACAGGAGGGGAAAGACCGCGAACCCCCTCCAGAGATCCCACGAACCACCAGGACTCCAGGGGGCGCCAGCTGGGAATCCCCGCCTTAGTTGTTGTGGGGAGGAATGGGTATTTGGTGGGTGTGAAAGGGAGCGATCCTAGGTAGTATTGTGGTTGCCTTTGGGAATGGGAGAGAAATGACAGCACCTGGACCAAGGGGGATTTGACCTAAGGATGCCAGCCAGCTCCTGGAGCACATGGCATCCAGCTAAATCAGGGGTAGTCAAACTGCGGCCCTCCAGATGTCCATGGACTACAATTCCCATGAGCCCCTGCCAGAATTTGCTGGCAGGGGCTCATGGGAATTGTAGTCCATGGGCATCTGGAGGGCCCCCGTTTGACTACCCCTGAGCTAAACTGTACACTGTCCCCCGCTTCTGCATCTACTGCTGTTCGTGGTTTTGTAAAAATGACACACCCATTGATACGATTCTGTTACCAAAATGCCATAGCTAAGCAGGCTGCTAGCTGAATGCCTGTAAGCATGGCCGAAGGGCGTTTCTTGGGAAACCACTCCTCTTTGCCGGGAGGGGGCCGGCCGCTAACCAAGGTCCCCTCCTTCCAGAATTTGGGTCACTTTGCAGGGATGAACTTCCCACTTCTCACTGAGGGGCAAATCCGCAAAGACCCTCTTCCCTCGCCTGGCCATCCCACTGGTAGAAAACAAAAGCTGACCTTTGTTATGGTAGATTTGCTCCATTAGGCTGTGATCAAACATGCTTGTGAAGCAGCGTAGTCGCTTTGTCCAAGCCAGTTCCTTCCATTCAGCCTTAATATTTTGGAGTATCTGAAGACCTGCTCGTTTAAAATTCCATACTGGACGAAGGTTGCCAGCTCCAGGTTGGGAAACACCTGGAGATTTGGGGGATGGAGAGAGGGGGAGGTGGGTTTGGGGGGGGACATCAATGGAATACAGTGCCCTAGAGTCCACCCCACTTTTCTCCAGGGTGCTTCACCTGCCACAGTGGCCGTTCCAGCCCAAAGCGGCCAGTGCCATGGTGCTGGCTGCTTCGGGCTGGAATGGTCGCTTCAGGAGCCCAAACACCCAACCCTGGTCTGGAGATAGTTGTAAACCAAGGAGAGCTCCAGGCACCACCTGGAGGTTGGCAGGCATATCCAGGACTCATCCCGTGATTTAAATGCAAAATCAAAGAGGCCTTGGATTCTGTCATTTCAGATCATTTTGATTGGTTGCTGATTCAATCTTTCAACTTTTCCTTCGCCTAACATCAATTCAAGACTTTGTTACTCATAGGTAGAGTTGCCAACTCAGGATTAGGAAGTTCCCAGACATTTGGAACCTAGGGGTGAGCAGGGTATGGGGAAGGGGGGACCTTAGCGGGGTGCAATGCCGTCAAGTCCGCCTTCGCACTCTGCTATTTCCTCCGGGGAACTGATCTCTGAAATCCGGACATCATTTGTAATCCCAGGAAATCCCCAGGCCCCACCTGGAGGTTGGCAAGCCTACTTTGGCCGCTACCTGCTGGACTTGGATGTGTTGATCCCGGGACAATTTCTCCTCGAGTTTTTCTCTGTGCTTTTTCTCACTAACTGAAAGAAGTGAAAACTGAGACTGGTGGTATTCTTAACGTTTGACTGGCTGAGCAGACGTTTCCGGTAGACCAGGGGGTCCAGTAATTATTCTCCTGGCTCAGATCTCAGCCAAAGCCAGTAGGAGAATCGCCTCCAGCAGACCGTTGTTGGCTCCTGCACTCTCCCCTGTGGCCCTCCGAGGAGGAGGAGGAGGAGAGATTGTGCCACCGGGAGCAATGCGATGGTTCCTTCTGTTAACCCTCAACTTCCATCATGCGCCTCTCCTGCACATGCGTTTGGGGGGGGGTGGATTTGAATGCTGTGAAACCATTTTGCCATTGCTGGACGTTTGCAGTGCTTCGCTTCATATTATCCCCCCCCCCTTGTGTATGCTATGAAAATAACATCTTTTTCTTTATCTTCTTTAAAGATAAAGACATTCCCCGCTGCTACATCTAATGCTTTTTTCGATCCTTTTCCAACACTACCGCAGTTTTCTGTAAGTAGAAAATGCAACTGGGGGGGGAAATTCCATTTCACACAATACTTGGAAACCCAGTTTGTTTATTTTTCAATTGTACATTAACCAGTGTCAATGGAGATGCGTTTCAGCTTTGGGCTCAGCCTGAAAACCAGATCATTAAAAAGAATGACAGGTAAAATTGAACCATCCCGTTAAAGATGTCACACTACCCTACCTCCTGCAGGCAGGTGAGGAGGATTTCTGCAGGACGGGCGGTTTTAGAGTAAGTGGGAGAAGCAGGCAGCATTGTGGGCTTACCCCTTAGAGCAGGGGTAGTCAAACTGCGGCCCTCCAGATGTCCATGGACTACAATTCCCAGGAGCCCTCTGCCAGCAAACGCTGGCAGGGGGCTCCTGGGAATTGTAGTCCGTGGAAATCTGGAGGGCCGCAGTTTGACTACCCCTGCTTTAGAGCCATACCTTGTGTTAACAAAGGAACATACTTCTGTGGCTATTATTCCTCCAAAATCTTTGGAGAGGTGACCTTTCTGCTCTATGGGGCTCTGCTTTTCTGACAGCAAAGCACATGGCTACCGTATGGCTTAGAAGAAGAAGAAGAGTTGGTTCTTATATGCCGCTTTTCCCTACCCGAAGGAGGCTCAAAGCGGCTTACAGTCGCCTTCCCATTCCTCCCCCCACAACAGACACCCTGTGGGGTGGGTGAGGCTGAGAGAGCACTGATATCACTGCCCGGTCAGAACAGTTTTATCAATGCCGTGGCGAGCCCAAGGTCACCCAGCTGGTTGCATGTGGGGGAGCACAGAATCGAACCTGGCATGCCAGATTACAAGTCCGCACTCCTAACCACTACACCAAACTGGCTCTCAGTTAGGACAGCCACCCTTCAGATGGAGGTCTCCAGGATTACAGCTGCTCTGTAAATCAGGGGTAGTCAAACTGCGGCCCTCCAGATGTCCATGGACTACAATTCCCAGGAGCCCCCTGCCAGCATTCGCTGGCAGGGGCTCCTGGGAATTGTAGTCCATGGACATCTGGAGGGCCGCAGTTTGACTACCCCTGCTCTAAATTATAGGGATCAGTTACCCTGGAGAAAATGGCTTATTTGGAGGGTGGACTCTGTGACATTTGATCTTCCACAAGTTCCACCCCCAAATCCCCAGAAATTTCCCAACCCAAATTTGGCAACCCAGTTGTGGCTGCCCCTGCCCAGGCACCATATCCCTAATTCCCAGTAATTTCCCAACCTGGAGTAATTTCCCAACCAATGCTTCAGCCTTTTTGGTGGAACATGACTTTCAGTGAAGTTCCTCGTCGTAAGAGAAGCCAAGTTGGACCAGGCCAAGGGTAATAAATTGAAATAAATAATATTAAATAATAATAACACTCTCTGTCACCCAGTGGCCGTCAGGGGGTCCACCAGTGGGCCAAGACTCCAGAAGCCCCCCCCCTCCCTGTTGCCCCTCAAGCATCAGGAAGATGAGCATTCGCATTCTCATTATGCCCCAATAACTCAACTGTGCCTGGCAAGAGATAAGCAAGTGACCACTAGTCTTGCTGTCTCGGCAATGGGGTCGCATTCTCCCTTCTCCTGGTTTGTGGGGAAGTGGAGGCTCATAAAAAGTTCCCATCCCATTTTGGCTCCACACGCAGCCTTGCCACCATCTCCTGCAAACCTAGCTTACTGTGTACAAAACAGGCATATATGAAGGCTGAGTCCTATGGACATGTATGAAGACCAGTACTCTGGCCGCATCGTCCCTTCCGTTCTGTGTCGCCATGCCAGCAGTCCTGCATGCCCCAGCCCTTTAGTGTCCCCGCAAAATGTCACATGCCTGTCTTTTGCCCTGGGACGAATTCCGGAACAGGCACCTGTTTCCGCGGTCCAAATATTTTGCTGTCATCCCTAATCTCATTTGGTTGCAGATATCTGTGTATCCTTTCAAGGCTTGTCTGTTTAAATGTGTTGTGTTCTTTCCTTTCTTTTTGGGCTTGTGCGGGGAAGCCCTTCTGCTTTCATAGTGCTTTGTTTTGCTTCTGCACTCCTGTTGCTTAGAAACAACACATTACATTTTCTCTCTTTATGGAAAAGTTTAGTTTGAATTGATTTCCACTGTATATATATTCAAATCAGAATTTTTTAAAAACAGGGATTTTAACCAGGAGGGGGAGGGGGAATATTTATTAATACGATTTCATCCTTCCATCCTGTCAAAGAGCCCAAGCAGCACATGTGGCTTTGCCCTTTTCCAATTTATCTTCACCCTCCACCTCTGTGGAAGATGAAGCAGAGAGCAAAACATTGGCCCAAAGTCACAGGGGTTTGGCCCTGGGTCTCTGGGGCTCAACCCAACGCTCCATGCCGTAGACCTACTAGCATTGCAGAGACCAACGATCCTTTGGGAGTATGAAATCCCTTTGTGTTATTTCCTCTGCTAACTTTGTCCTTGGAGGATCGTTGTCCAGGGGGTTGCGATGGGTCGGACACGACTTTGCACATAACAACAACAACAACTTTGATATAGTATTTTCCCAGAACGCAATGTGAGCAGAGGCCTCGTAGGAGTTCCCTCTACTTTTCCAAACGTATACAGCAGTTGATACAGCATCTTTCTCCCAGCCCCCCCCCCCATTGCTAAGAACTCTAGTAACCCATTGAGATAGAGCTGTCACAGACTCTTGTTTTTAAAAGATTGCATTTTATGAAGAAACATTTTGCAGAAATTAAAGGAACCCTCAGAAGTGATTTCTTGAGGTTTTCTAGAACTTTCAGCGACACGATTCCCAAAGACGTGACACTCTATAGGCTGCCTCTCTGCACAGTTATTATGACTTCTTATTTTGGTTCTTGTCTTCAGCATCTTGTCAATCCCTTGTGTAGGAAAGAACATTTCTGAGAAAGGGTGTGAGTATAAACGTGGGGAATGGAAAAGAAGCCGCAGCAATTTATCAGTTCTGTCTTTTGCTTTCCTTTTCAGGCGGAGTTTCTGGACAGCAAACTACAATGCTGCGTGGCACAATCATCCCCCAAGATGTTAACACCAGCACCCATGCCGAGGTCTCTGGGAGAGTCCGGCCCCGCTCCAACCGTGCAGACCATCTACTCGCCACACAAACCCATTTCTCTAGCAGACAGGTACGGGGGGGGGGTCATCTTCCTGCACGAAGGGTATCGGTCAGGTTGCGTGGACGTTTTGCCCAGGGAGGGACTGGCCTCTGGCTGAGGGAGCCCACTGCTCATGTGCGATGCTCCTCCAAGAGAAAAGTCCCTTCAGGAAGAGGGAAATAACTTTGCTAGGAGAGTAGAGCCACAGGATTCAACCCAGTTGCTCTGATTTTCAATTAGTAGGCGTTCGGGGGTGGGGACGGGGGCATGGCGAGGTAAGATCTGAGTAGAAGACATGGGAGAGTTTGGAAGGGTTTATTGGCTTGCTTCCAAAATATCTGAAATCTCAGGTGTCTTCCACCATATCCCTTCCTTCAGAATGTCATGGCTCACATATATTTAAGTGTCTGGGTTAACCCAACTGCCATGATGAAGGGGCAGCTGACTGGAAGACCTTCCTAAGCCTGCGGGCTCCTTTGGGGTCAAAATGGCTGCTCCAAGAGGCAGAGCCAGCGATAAAAATGACTGCTGTCACAGCTTCACAGGGAAGAGCCTTGTGTTGTGGTGGCAGCTGATTGTTTTTGACGATCCAATGCCCGTCTTCCATGCCAGTCAGAAGTGTTGCTGGTCAAAAGGGTCTCCTAGCCTGGCCCGCTTTCTAAAACTATTTGGGGAGCACCAGGAAAGATGTTGGCAGGTGCCATGGGCACCATGTTGGGGAACTATGTCAACACAAATTCTGGGTTTACTGGGTTTACTGTGGCAAGCTGGTTGCTTATGCCAGCCTTTCTCAACTTTTTTTACCGTTGAGAAACCCCTGAAACATTCTTCAGGCTTCCAGAAACCCCAGAAGTGGCACAATTGTGCAGAATAGGGTTGGGAAACAGAGCTGTGGACATGCCTACTCAAGGCCCCTCCCCTCCCCGCCCCCTCCAGGCCCATCATTGGCCATTTGGGAGGGTCAACATGACCATGTAGGGTCATATTACCCAATAAATGTTGAACAAATTTAAAAAATATATACAAAAGTCATTAACTCCCACCCATTCAAGAAGCCCTTCCGGGGCCATTAAGAAACTCCAGGGTTTCATGAAACCCTGACTGATAAAGCCTGGCTTATGCTGAGCAAAACTTTACCTTTGCAGACTTGAAAGCAATTTCTGCCACTTCCATAGAACATCGTGGAATTTCTCAGAATAAAAATACAAAAATGTTTAGATTGTACCCCAAATACATGGGATTTTCAAGCAATCAGCCATGTAGAGTTGCCAACTGTGGCTTGAGAAATACCTGGGGACTTTGGGGGTGGAGCCAGGATTGGGCAGGATTTGGGGCTGGGATTACTGTGGAGTTGGCCCTCCAAAGCAGGCATTTTCTCCAGGGGATCTGATCTCTGCCGCCTGGAAAGGAGCTGTAAAACTGGGGGATCCCCAGGTTCCAACTGAGGATGGCATCCCACAAACCATGCTAGTGAGAAGTGTATTCTTTTTTACTGTGTCCTGTTTTTCTCCTTATGAATCAAATGCAAAGCACAGAGTAAGGAAATTAGATTTCTGAAATGATGTCCAAGCATTGTGTTGCTCAGTGATCCAGGTGTGGCTGCCTTTGGGGGCTCCTTGGCTCTTTCCTGGACATATACTTATGGGGCCCATTTATTTCCCCATCTTTTATGGATTTCCATTATGGGTTTCTTTTCCGTTGGTTGGTTGGCTTGAGACCCTTCTTCTGTTGTGGGATTCTAGATTGTCTCCATCGCTGTCCTTAGGAGTTGCCAGTGCTGGATGGTGAGCTTCCTGGAGATTTGGGGAGGGGCAGAGCCTGCAGAGAGTGGGGCTCGGGGGGGGGGGGAGGGACCCCAGCAGGACCTAACACCATGGAGCACCTTCCAAAATAGCCATTTCCTCTATGACCTGGAGGCCAGGGGTCACTTCAGGAGATGGCCGGCCACCATGGGACGTCTGTTCTTTTTGATTTCAGAAATTTAGTTGGGTTTGCATTTTCTTAAATACTGAATTCAAAAGAGCGTGATTGGTTTCTCTTAATGCTTTTAGCCGCAGTGTGTTGCGCGTTGTTCCTGAAATGGCGTGTGTGTTCATTAACCCCACAGTGCCGAGACTCTGAGGCGTGAACTTGAACGAGAGAAGATGATGAAAAGATTATTGATGACAGAGTTATGAAAATTCCCACTTACCCGTCTCATGCGGAGAATGGATCGGGGCCTTTCCTGTGCCTTCTGTCTGTTTACATTCCTTTGCTTCTGCGTACACACACATAATTCAACACTAACAATGTGAGATGCTCCAATCTTTCCGGAGTCATCACAGATGGATAACATTAAATCTGAGTCTTAAAAACTTGGAGGACTTTCTTTGTACATTTGATATTACTGCCAGGGTCCAAAGAACTGCGGAATTGGCCTCATGAGTCTAAACAGGATCCCCCCCCCCCATAGCAAAGCTTTCCCCCCCTCCGCCTATATTACATGGCAAACTGTTTCTAAAGCTGAGGGGGGTTGCAAGATCTGTTTGTCGTATTCCCGAGGGGTTGGTTCTTCAAAGAACAAAACGGGCAGCCATTTCAGTGGATTGGCTCCAATCCATTGTTCTGAATGAAGCAGATTAAATTTCCCACTAGCGGAAGGGGAGGTGTGATTTTTGCCAATTCCACCTTCTGGATCCTCCCCCCCCCCCTCCGTTCCTTTTCTAGAGATCTCCTGTCCCCCAAGGGAAGCATTTGGGGGAGATCAGTGAGCTACAGTGGAAAGAGAAGGATGTTTCATTGATGGAAATACCTTCTGGTAGCAGACTTGGTCTCAATGCAACCCACTGGATCCCTGCCCGTGATTCCCTATGCCCTTGTTTCTCCCAAATATTTAAGATTTTATATGACTGTTGAGGTGAGGTTTTCATAAATCTAAGACAAAAGGACCTCCAAGGAATATACATTGATTTCTACTCAGATATACTGTTTTGTACATATGTTAATAACTGCACAGAGATCTATGTTATGCAGAATATTTTGATAGCAACATATACAAACATCATTTTTGTAGAACTGAAAATTGCACCGAGCGATTGCTGTTTGTTAAAGACTCGTTTTTAAGTGGGTGGGGGGTGGTGGGAATAATTATTACAACTTTCCCCAGGACTGTTAGTCTCCATAGAAAAATTAAAAACTGTCTTGTTTTTTAATTGCTAACTTCTATTAAGACACAAGGAAACTTGCTTTGGGGCAAAGAAACCCCGATATATTTTAAAACCACACCTTCATTTATTCAGATTTGCTGTCTATCTGTCCCTATTTTTATCACTCCAATAAAGCTGAGTATTGAACTTATTTCTTAAGTAAACTTGTAATCCTCCAAAGATATGCATGCACATTTATCTTCAATATGTCAGTCATCCTACTGGAAAATTGAGCTTGAAATCTCAGTTGTTTGAAAGTGATGCATCAGTGTCAGCGGGAGGAGACTGGAGTCCTTCACAAAATGAACTGTGAAGTTTTTGGGACAAAGTCCTGTCCCCCAAATGTTATATGATGCCGAATATTTTTCAAAGCAAACTGAGCCAGAAATTTGCTTACCCCTCTCCTTTGAACAGACATAGAAGCCCAGTGCTTAGGGTGCCAATCCCCAGGTGGGGACTGGAGAACTCCCAGAGTAATCTGACCTCCAGAGGTCAGTTCCCCTGGTACAAACGGCTGTTTGGGGGGGGGGGGCACACTCTATGGCACTGAGTCCCTTCCCTCGTCCAACTCCACCCTTCTAAGTTGTCACCCCCCAACTTCCAGGAATTGTCCAACAAGGAGTGGCAGGGCCTCCTTAAGGGAGAGCGTCCTCAGGAGTGGCTTGTGTGCCAGCCCTGTCCCATTGGTGAGTCTGAAATGCCTCTCAGTGGCAGGAGACTTCCGAGGGTCACACAGGGTGACTGGCAGAACGAGAAGCCCCCCCCCCCACCCCTGCCACCAGTTTCTAGACCAGGGGTAGTCAAACTGTGGTCCTCCAGATGTCCATGGACTACAATTCCCAGGAGCCCCCTGCCAGCATTCGCTGGCAGGGGGCTCCTGGGAATTGTAGTCCATGGACATCTGGAAGGCCGCAGTTTGACTACCCCTGTTCTAGACAGCTCAACACTATTAAGCAGCCCTTACCATTTCTGTAAAAGACAATTATCACCTTGTGATTGGAATCGGTTGAATGAGGAGTGAATATCACAGGCCCAGTCGAGTGAAAATTAAGCATTTTATGCCCCGCTTATTTCCATGGTTAACCCTTCCTTCAAAGCCTGTGCCTTTTCCCTTGCTGGACTGTGCTTTTGGGGCGTTCCACAATTTCAAGCCAAGAGGGTTTTTAAACATCCGGCCACACAGGCCTTCCTTTGAAGGAATCAAAAGAAAAAGAAGCTTTAAGAACATCGTATTCTCCGTGTTGTATTAATTCCATCCATTACCTTTCCAGCTGCGCAATTTGAATCTGAAATAGAGGGTTCATTTGAAGAAAGGAGGGTAAATTTCTCCCTTCAGGGATGCAGGACGGGGTTTTGCCTTATATCCCTGGCCACTAGGCTAGTCAAAAAGAAAAATGGCTTGAGGTGAGCCAAGCCAACAAGATCCAGGAGTGACGTATGTGAATTGGAGATGTCAAGGTGACGCTCTAGTTTTTGTGCAAAACTCTATAGTAAAAGCTAAGTCTACCGTAGAGCGAGCTTCTGCCCCAGGATGAGAGCATTGCCCCCACTTGCCTACATCACTCCCGGGTCAGGTTGGACATCACATTGGGGATGTCACTGAAACATCCCTGCTCTCGGTAAGCCCACTCCCCTCTCCCACCTCTGCTGGCTGCCCAGAGACCCTGCTGAGAAGTAATTAGCAGGACTTACTTCCAGGTAATTATCCTGCTGTTCTCAGTAATAGTTGTAGCTGGCTTCAGATAAGGACTAGTTCCTCTGTAGAGCTACGGCAGCAACTGAGGAATTACTCTAGTCTCATTGTCAAATCATTCCTGGGCACAAGGCAATGTTATCGGAGAGCAGGAAATACAAGGCAAAAGCCAGCTAGGATGAGATCCTCACCTCTTGATAACTTATGCCTTGCTGTTGACTGTGACTGATTAGCTTTGGTGGCTTGTCTTCTAACCACTGTGTAAAGGGAGGTTCCACTTAAATATTAGATCACATTTGCTGGCCGTGAGGGCTATTTGCAAATGGAGCGAGCTGCTTTGGAGGGGGGTGGAGTCTCCCCTTTGAGGAGGAGACGGGATGAGCCCGTCAGGTGGGTGTGGTTTTTAAGTCCCCCAAAAGGTGGGGGGCTGGGCTGGATGGCCCTCGCTGGTCTCCTCTGTATGGTTCTGAGACTACACTGGGGCCAAAGCTTCTTTGTCAAAACAGGCTTCCTCTGTATATTGCCTTAGTTATTTTAGCGCAGGGGTAGTCAAACTGCGGCCCTCCAGATGTCCATGGACTACAATTCCCAGGAGCCCCTGCCAGCGAACGCTGGCAGGGGCTCCTGAGAATTGTAGTCCATGGACATCTGGAGGGCCGCAGTTTGACTACCCCTGTTTTAGCGGATGGAAGTTCAGGCGGGACCATGATGACCAAATGTCCCATCAGAAACCTCCCACCTGCCCACGTACTGCTTGCTCAGGGTGCTCTTTCATAGGGCAGTTGTCAGGGAGGGACGCCTCTTGAATTAGTGCATTGGCCAAGCTGGACTTGATCTCTTGGAGTGGCAGGCTACTCATCAAATCCATTGCCTCTCCTTCCCTTCCAGCAGGCTCTGGAGACTTCTGGAAGGGTGATACTTAGTGTCCTGGGCGTTCCATGAACAAAATGCCACAGGGTATGTGAGGGGTGGGCTGCTCTGGGGAGGAGGAATTGGCCAACATCCTGCTTCTTGGCAGCTCTGCTACTAGAGTTTCCATAGGAAGTGGCCAGGCTAAGAGTCAGAGTCTCTGCTTTGATCCCTGGCAACTCCGGTTAAAAGGACCATGCAGTAGGTGATGGGACAGACCTCTGCCTGAGACCATGGAGAGCTGCTGCCGATCTGAGCAGACACTGCCGACCTTCATGGATGGAGGTTCTGATTCAGCATTAGACATCTTTGTGCTGGTGGAAGAGGCTCCATCAGTGCAATTAGGAAGTGTTGGCCTTGCTCTGTCCTTTGTAGGAGGATCACTGTTTGTAGGGTCCAGCCGACTGACGCTTGGATGAAATGTGCTCAGGAAACTGGCAGGTCCACATGGGGGCCTCTTTTTGTGAGAACAGTGCTTCCACCATCTCCTTTGCAGATGCTTTTTTTGAGTGAGGGGGAGTCCCACTGTATTTTATGTAGAATGAAGTTTGAGTCCAATGTAGGGTTGCCAGGTCCCTCCTGGTGACTGTTGGGGGGGGCTTACTGGAGCAAGAGGCTCTTCTGATGTGCATCATCATCCCTTCCTCACTGCCCTCAACACCCAGAACTGATGTCATACTTCCGTGACATTTGAGCAACGCTCTGGATCTTGGGCAAAAACTCCATGGTAAATTTGGCTTCTACCAAGTATCAGATGATTGGCCTGATGTCCCAGAATTGATGACCTTACTTCTTGGTCATGTAGGCAGTAACGTGGGCACATTGGTGTGCCCCCCCCTCTTTTTCAGGAACACAGAAGTTTATACACAGAATCAAACTTTGTTGTTCTTAAAGGTGCCCCTGGACTTTGTTCTGCGGCTTCAGACCAACATGGCTGCCCACTTGGTTGTATTTTTGCTAATTACACTGAATTTCCCATTTTGCAACTTGAACGTGTCATACCTTAGTTTGGAGCAGGTTTGCCAGGATGGCATAATACCCCGACATCCTGTTTCTTTGTAGCAGGAAGCATATCACAGCTGAATTAATTATGTCTGATGTTTGTTATTTTATGCTGTTTATAACTGTTTGCAGTATAACTCCACGGCTCAAGGCAGTGGCTGCATTGCTGTGTAAATGACAGTCGTATCTTTTCGTGCTGAACCCCAGAACTCCGATCAGAGTTTGTGGGGGTCGAGTCCCAGGATGGTCACGGAACCAAGAAGGGCTTTTGCAAATCAGCTCCCCCCCCCCGCCCCGCAGGCCGTGGAATCCTCGTTGCTACAATACAGGGTTGGGGGTAGGTGGGTGGGTTTTTTTGTTAATTATAAATTGAATAGGAAACTAAGTGCAACTGGGCTGGGTCCCTGTGGAGTCGTCACTGGGTAACCTACTTTTGGGTTTCAACAGCGGGTAACGCAGTAAAAATAGTTTAATAATGTTTCTCAAGTACAATTTTTACTGGAAGGTAAAAGTGGAATTTTTTTAAACTGTGTGGTCTGTCGCTGGATCTGATGGAATGGACAAACACTGTGCAAAGTTCTGAATCGGCATCAGGATATGGATTCAATGGAGAGTGATTCTGTCGAGAGAAGGATTTCCCTCCCTGGTGCATGGTATCTCCATGCTCTAGGCCAGGGGTAGTCAAACTGCGGCCCTCCAGATGTTCATGGACTACAATTCCCATGAGCCCCCTGCCAGCGAACGCTGGCAGGGGGCTCATGGGAATTGTAGTCCATGAACATCTGGAGGGCCGCAGTTTGACTACCCCTGCTCTAGGCCCAAAGGCTCCCCTCCCAGAATGCAGCATTTTAGGGGGAGGGTCAAATTTGGGACTGAAATTGGATAGGAGGTGGGAATGCTCTGCTCTGCATGGAAGTCTTTCTGTCCATGGAAACACTCTGTGGAATCCAAGCCATGATCTCCTCCCCCCCCCCCATTGGGAATCATTCACCTGATGTTAAGTTCTCCCCTAAAATTTTGTTATAGGATTTACTTCCCCTGCTATTGAAACGCTACAGCAAATGCTTCAGCCAAGCATATTTTAGTTTTGTTGGTTTTGGAGAGCTCATTTTCATCCCCATCCGGCTATCCTCTTGGTTTAAACAGAAGATGAAAGCTTGTAATAATACAGTGGAGTGTTGCAGTTTCAATTTCCTTTCAACGTCCTGATGCTCAAGAAGTCTGCAATAAATATACTGAGACTGATCTGTTGTTTTGCATGCGAGATCAGCCCCCCCAAAATGTGGCGTTTTTGTCAAGTGATGTAATGGAGTCGTGGGATGACAGGTGGGGGGCTGCTGCTGCAGCACTGGGTGACTCGGTGAACGTGGTGCCCCCCTGTGCCGAGTGCAGCCGCATGGGACGGAAGACAGCATGGGATGGCCCCTGTAGGTGAGCCGTGCCCTGAGAGAGGCTTCTTGTGGCTTCCCTGTTCCTGTACTCATGCCTGCAATAAAAGAGACGAAAAGTGAAACAACGGCTCTCTGTGTTTTCTTGGTGCTTGAGGGACATGCTCACTTCTTCACTCGGGCTGAGCCCACAGGAAAGGCATGGATTCATTTACATGTCCTCACAATGGGAAACTGGTCAGCAGCGAGTCCTGGCTTTCAAAGTCTAGTCAAATTAAATGGGAAAGGAAAAGATGAGCTGGAGTAAGGAAGAGTGAGGGGGTTTCTGCACAAGGACCAATGTTGCCAATTGGTTCCACAAAGCGGAAACGCTATTTTAAAAAGTGCAATCTTGGTGTTACGCATACCTGCATTTGCAGTGGAATCCAGTAGCGTTTCATTCATTTCCCACAGGTTTCCAGTCTCGCAAAAATCGCTAGAAATGAAGCAATTTTTTCTGTGCTTGATCCCGCCCCTGGTCGTCAATCAAATGAACAGCCAATGGGCGGCCGTTATCATGCTCCCGAAAAGCCCCTTTCTCTTTAAGGCAGGTTTAAAAACACACACACACGCGTTGCAACGAATCTGCGTTGATTCGTTGCAACGGAGAGACCAATATAGCTAGCAGGTGGTGTTTGAGCTGCCGTTTCATCGTTGCCACGCTCCCCCCGAGTGAAAAAAAATGCACGGGCACGATTTTCGGCCGAAAATAAAGTGAAAAATAAAGGGATAATAAACCAGCAAACGGGGCTGTGTGGGGCTTGGTGCTTGGTGACTTTAAACAGCTCTGGGGAGGGACTGCAGCCGGGGAAGCCTCGCTGGGTAAACGAAGGCTTACCGGTGCATTGATCTCCGCTCGCTCCGAGAGAAAAAAATGGCGATCGCTTCGCCGGAAGATCAGAGGAGAGAGATAGGGGGAGGGACTTTGCAGAAACCGCAACAATGGTAACGCACAGAACTTTCCCGCTAGTGTTGCAGATTGGTTGCAAGAGTGTAGCACTTTCCGGAGGGTGAATCCACTTTTTGGGATTTCCCTGAAAACGCTACAACTAAGCGCTTTTTGCGGATCGGTTTCAGGAGTGTGGTAGATTGTCAACGACGTTGTGCATAACTGCAAATTAGTAGCGATTTCAATTTGCAACCATTGTACAATTTTGAACTAGTGCGGAATGGCCCTCAGGTTCGTATCCCCACTCTTGCGGTGGATGGGATGCTTGCTGGGTGAAATTAGGCAAGTCATGGACATTATTTTCTGGTGTTCTACTGAGTGCTTTTCCTAAGACGAGTTATCTGCTTGGGAAGAAGGGAGTCAGTATGTGACACAAACAGGGTTTTAGTTAACAACAAAATGGCAGCGTTTAAATGAACAGGGGAAATTCAGGGGACAGAGCATGCTTAGAAAATGGAGGCTAGAGCTGGAAGGGCTTGGCTCACCCGTGGTAAGGCAGGTTGGGAAGTGGCGCACCCAGTTGGTGGGAATTTAACGAAGCAAGTTTGCTAATTAGACTATTTGTCAGGCTGACAGGAGAGAGACTAAAAGGCAGCATAAGAAATTCTAGGGGAAGCAAAGAAAATGCCAGGGCTAAACTAGGCAAATCCAAACCAATGCCGATGGCTCTGAGCAAATTTCTCCTGTTCCCTTTTTGCTGCGGTGAGCAAAACAGAGAAATGGATCCCAGGTTGATTTAGCGGAGCGGGAGGGAAGCTGTGAGCACTGTGCTCCTTTTGCTAGAACCAAACCAAGATTGGGCATTATGCACACGTTAAACAGAGTTGGTGGTGGTGAATGTTGTCCCTCTTAGTATCAAGATGTTTCCACCATGAGTTGTCCCATCTCACTAAAGCTTCTTAGAAGATTTCCAGATAAAGTTTTTTGTTTTGTTTTGATACTGTTGGGAGAATATATATTCACAAAGTAGACAAAAAGAGAACACATTTCCCCCTCCCATATTTGGAATGTGCAGCCCAATTTTCCAAGGACGAACTAATGTCACTTTTGGGCTGCAACCCTGGTCAAATGCCATGGGAAACTTCTGCTTCTCTTGTTCTCCGGTTGAGTTTGCCGTTCCCTTTGATGGTGAAGTCCTTCACACTGGTTGCTTACTGTCCTCTTGTGGCCACTGTAATATTGAAGACTGAATTGCAGGGAAATGTCCTACACATCCTCCTACAATCGAAGCCACACATCTGAGTAAACACAGACCACAGTGCAAGGCAGCAAGACCTGGGGCTGAATCGTAAATGCCTAAATTGTTGACCAGAGCAGGGGTAGTCAAACTGCGGCCCTCCAGATGTCCATGGACTACAATTCCCAGGAGCCCCTGCCAGCAAATGCTGGCAGGGGTTTCTGAGAATTGTAGTCCATGGACATCTGGAGGGCCGCAGTTTGACTACCCCTGGACCAGAGTAATTGTGCTCATGTGGTGTTGTGGTCAGAGTACTGGGGGATTCGGGTTCCAATCCCCACTCTTGCTGTAGAAGATTGCTGGGGGGGGGGGTAAAGGAGTCAGGCAAGTCAAACTCTTTCAGCCTAACTTGTGTCACAGAATCATTTCTTTTGAGAATAAAATAGAAGGGAGAGCGATTCCATAATACGCTTTGGGGTGTTTTTGGAAGAGAAAGGCAGCATAGAACAGTCTACATCAGGCTTTTTCAACCAGGGTTTCATGAAACGCACCCCCCCATCCTTTCCCTAGTGCCATGTGAGTCATGTTATTGCAGTGCTGAGTAATTGCAGTGGTTTATTTCTGGAAGATGGAGCAGTTGAATCTTTTGTGCTTTTCTCATTCAAAATATTCCATATTTCTTATCAGAGCTTTGGTCTTCCTTTGCACAAATCTGATTTTATAGTTTTTTCTGGCTCTAATTAAGAAGGGGGGAAAACATTAGTACAGGAGAATCTGGCATAACATTGTCTGAACTTTATGTACCTGATGGGTGACGTGATGTTCCCTCCATTTAATTTTTAGTGACCAAACTTCCTGATCATACAACAGAGTCCTAAGCAAAGTGATGCTCTTCCAAGCCCATGGATGCTACTGGAAGGGCATTGGTCTGCTTAGGGATGTACTGATATTCTCTTTATGAATTAGGTAAATACATCACCAGGATGGATCCTATATACACAAGAAGAGCCTTGCTGGATCAGACTAATTCATCTAATTTAACACCGTGACCAACTCAACTTTTCTGGAGAGCCCACAAGAAGAGTTGGTTTTCTCTACTAGCAGGACCTCTTCCGCATGACAGATTAGGCTGAGATCACCACGTCTGCGCGTGTAATTAATTTGTGCTTTCGCATGGAATCAGGCTGTCAGGAACCAGGCAGAAAAGTCAAGTCCTTGCAAAGCCAGTCCTCGAGACCACAGGGTTTGTGAAATCGAAAAGGAAGCTTAATTCTAACAACTAGTACAAAGGCATCTACAGGCAAAGTTCGGTGACCAATCTCCTTGGCAGAGACAAAGGATCAATAGCCCCTGAAGGGGTAATTATACAGAAGACCAAATAAGGGAGGGGGGAAAAGGGGCAAAGACAGTACACTGATTCTCAGCAGGGCCATCTGGTCCCTACTTTGATCTAAAACATTACTAGTGTTGAGACTTCACAGATTCTAGCAAGGTCATTGAGAGCAGGATGAGATAAGGTGTTCTGGCGGTTAGACGCTTTGGTATACAAAGGGAGGACAAGAACCAAAAGGCAATTGATGGCTTTATGACAACCACTCGGGACTCTCCGGGAGAACTCAGGTGAAACTTGGGTCAGGAACCGGGGTTCATGACACAGGCCTGGCCTGACTCAGGTCCTCAGTTGCCCTGCAGCAACTGAGATCCAGCAGTTGTGGATCTGCAAGCCATCAGTGTGTATGTTGGGGCATAGGGGGGAACACTCAGGCCATCTGCAGTGGAACATTGCTCCCACCCTCCCCACCCAGCATCACTTGTCATATACCCTCGCAACCTGAAAAAACAAACAAACATGTCTGATTGCGTTACAATGCAATTCCAAAGTATTGAAATAGCAACCCCCCCTCGCTAACTTTCCTTCTATTTTTTTCGTGGTTTAAGTGAGATCGGGGACAATCTGCATGTGTGTGTTTGTGGGAAAGGTGCAATAAAACAGTCCACTTCTTTTAACCCCTTGTTTGTGTTGTAATGGTTTTGTATTACAATGCAATCATTTTTTTAAATTGTCAGATTGGGGGGGGGGGGTGCCCAAATGGCACTAGAAAGGGTTTGGGGAGTTTTTGCCATGTGAATGATTTAGGAGTAAAAGAGATGGTCCCTTGACTAGACTGTCCCTTGACTATCCTGTGCATACACAAATCCTGGGGCAAATGGGGGAGAGCGGGCAAAAGGCTGCCATGTGCTTATCAGAGAAGATCTGGAGAGCTGGCCCACAGCAAAAAAACAGGCACCAGCATGGCATAATGCGTGAGTAAGCCCTCCATGTAGTAGAGGTCTAGGAGGCTTCCAATCGCCTTCCCTTCCTCTTGCCATAACAGGCAGGCTGAGAGAGCCCTGATGTTACTGAAGAAGAGTAAGAGTTGGTTCTTATATGCTACTTTTCTCTACCTGAAGTGGCTTCCAATCGCTTTCCCTTCCACTCCCCACAACAGACACCCTGTGAGGAAGGGGAGGCTGAGAGAGCCTTGATATTACTGAAGAAGAAGAAGAAGAGTTGGTTCTTAGATGCTGCTTTTCTCTACTTGAAGGAGTCTCAAAGTGGCTTACAGTCTCCTTCCCTTCCTCTCCCCACAACAGACACCCTGTGAGGGAGGGGAGGCTGAGAGAGCCCTGAGATTACTGAAGAAGAAGAAGAAAGAGTTGGTTCTTATATGCCGCTTTTCTCTACCCAAAGGAGTCTCAAAGCGGCTTCCAGTCGCCTTCCCTTTCCTCTCCCCGCAACAGACACCCTGTGAGGGAGGTGAGGCTGAGAAAGCCCTGAGATTACTGAAGAAGAAGAGTTGGTTGTTAGATGCCGCTTTTCTCTACTTGAAGGAGTCTCAAAGCAGCTTACAATTGCCTTCTGTTTCTTCTCCCCACAACAGAAACCCTTTGAAGGAGGTGAGGCTGATGATGATGTTATCGTTCAGTCGTGTCCGACCCTTGGTGATTCTATAGGTAAATCTTCGCCATGCATCCCTGTTTTTGACTGCTTCTTTTAATTGGTTCATAGTCCTCCCTGTATCGGCTTTGATCGTGTCGAACCAGCGGATCCTTTGGCGACCGCGTTTTGCCACTGACCATGCTGAGCATTAATTATTTTTCTAGCGAATTTGATTGCATGATGTGTCCAAAGTAAGTGAGCTTCAGCCATAATATCTTCCCTTCTAATTACATATTTGGTTTGCTCCTCTCTAAAATTATCTTGTTGGTAACTTTGGCTGTCCATGGTATTCACAGCATTTGTCTCCAACACCATAATTCAAAGGCATCTATTCTCCTCCTGTCTTCCTTCTTCAAGGTTCAGCTTTCGCATCCATAGGTTGTTAGGGGGAAGACAATGGCGTTGACTAGCCGGCACTTTGTATTAAGGCTGATATCCTTACTCTTCCATATTCGGTTCTTGCCCAACATTGTGTTCCAGCCCAGTGCTGTTCACCGTTTGATTTCACGGCTGCATCCACCACTTTGATTGATCATAGTCAAGAAAGATGAAATCATCGATATAGTCAATGTTCTTTTGTCAGTCGTGACTTTGGTGCTACTGCCAGTAGTTGTCATGATCTTGGTCTTTGTGATATTTAGGTATAGTCCCATCTTTTCACTTTCTTCTATTAGTCTCTTTATCAAGGTCTTCAGATCACCCTCCGATTCAGCAAGGAGTGCTGTATCATCTGCATAGCGGAGATTATTGATCTAGCTTCTTGTGATCAACACAGTCAAAGGCTAGAATAATCAATAATGCATAGATGGTCTTTTGATATTCATGAGTTTTTTCAGGAATCTGGCACAAATTTGCAACATGGTCTCGGATGCCGCAACCATGTTGAAAAGAAGCCTGGACATCTGGTAGCTGAGCATCAATGGTTGATTTGAGAAGGTTCTGGATGATCTTCAATAAGATTTTACTTGCTTGGGAGATCAGGGCTATAGTTTGATAGTTTGAGCAGATGCAAGCATCACCTTTCTTTAATAATGGGATTTAAAAAGACCTTTTCCAGTCTATTGGCCATGTGCCAGTTTCCCAGACTTTTTGGCATAATGCTGTGATTGCTGCTGGTGGAACAGATATGAGTAGTTCCACTGGAATGTTATCTATGCCAGGAGCCTTATTATTTGGGAGCTGTTTCAGAGCCCAGATCACTTCTTCTTCCAGTATAGGCAGTTCCAAATCATGTTGGGTGTTTTTGGCTGGTGACTGAGGCAGCTTGGTGTTTGCATAAAATTCTTCTGCATATTGTTGCCATTGATCCTTGATGTTGGTTTGGTCAGTCAAGTCTATTCCATTCTTGTCTTTGATGGTCACTTTACGAGCAGTGAAAGTGCTCCGAACTTGTTTCACCTGAGCAAAGAGCTTTCTGGTGTGGCCTCTAGTACACTCTTCTTCCAGTCGCTTGTATTGTTGCGCCAAATACGCTTCCTTATCTTGCCTGGCAGCACGTTGAAAATCTGCACTGAGCCTCCTGAATTCATTTCTCATGCTAGCAGCTTTTGCTACTCTCGTTTTTCAGCAATTTTGATGGTGTCAGTTGTTAACCAATTGCATCTTCTTTCCGGCTTTTTGTATAGTATATCTTCTGAAGCAGCTTCTATGATATTAGACTGAAATTCTTGCCACAATTCCTCAGGTAGCTTTTCAGTAGTATTAAACAGTTTGAATTTGTTCTTCACTTTTATGGCATACTAGTAAAAAAGCCCATTGTATCAAGAAGACAATGGGCGCTAGCAGGCGGGGACCAGAGCGAGGGGCAGGCGAGGGACAGAACGAGGGACAGGCTACCTGAAAGAGGAGGCGGGTGGCAGCTCCTCGGCATCTCGTGGTTTTTGGCGGGGAGTCCCAGGCGTGGTGCGCTGGGCTGCGGTGGCTCCTCTGCGTTTTTTTGTTCTTCTGCGGCTGGGGGGGGTGGGTTCTTTCTGCTGCTTCTCGGAGGCGCGCCGGCTGGAAGCGGCGAAAGGCTCCTCTGGGGCAGTGGTCCCCAACCTTTATTAGGCTGGGGACCGGCAGGGCATCGGGCCGCGCCCGCGCGGGCCACGCCCACGCTTCGGGCCGCGCCCGCGGGGCCGTGCCCGGCCGCACCCGGCCCTGATTCCCTCTCCCTGCAGTAAGAAGCTTCCCGGGCCGCAAGCTTGCGGCCTGGGAAGTTTTTTACTGCGGGGGGGGGCGGGGAGAGGGAGCCGCGGCCCGGCGCCATGGCCTTTGCCGCCCGGCTGGAAGCGGCGAAAGGCTCCTCTGGGTTTTTTTTTTCTTTCTGCTGGAAGCGACGAAAGGCTCCTCTGGGGGTTTGTTTTTCTTTCTGCTGCTTCTCGGCGGCGCGCCAGCTGGAAGCGACGAAAGGCTCCTCTGGGGTTTTTGGGGCTGGGAATCAGAGGGGCCAATCGGAAGGCGCTTTGCGCCTGCCGATTGGTCCCTCCGGTTGTCTGTCATGAGGAAGGGTCCAATCCGGACCCTTCCTCATCCCGGACACATCCCGCCCCAGAACCCCTTACTGTTTTATTTAGTCCGTGGCGCCCGCGGCGCCACGGGCGGTGTACAGATGTTGGCGGAATCTTGGTGACATCAAGCTTCTTTGGGGGTACATTTGTCTTGATATTATGTAATCTAACTTTCAATTTGGCCAGTAACAGTTTGAGGCTAAGAGAGCCCTAATATTACTGAAGAGTTGGTTCTTATATGCTGCTTCTCTCTACTCGAAGGAGTCTCAAAGCAGCTTCCAATCCCCTTCCCTTTACTCTCCCCACAGCAGACACCCTGTGAGGGAGGGGGGGGGGGCTGAGAGAGCCCTGAGATTACTGAAGAAGAAGAAGAGTTGGTTCTTAGATGCCGCATTTCTCTACCCGAAGGAGTCTCAAAGTAGCTTACAGTCGCCTTCCCTTTCCTCTCCCCACAACAGACACCCTGTGAGGGAGGTGAGGCTGAGAGAGCCCTGATTTTACTGAAGAAGAAGAAGAGTTGGTTCTTAGATGCCGCTTTTCTTTACCTGAGGGAGTCTCAAAGCGGCTTACAGTCCCCACAGCAGACACCCTGTGAGGGAGGTAAGGCTGAGAGAGCCCTGAGATGACTGAAGGAGAAGAAAAAGAGTTGGCTCTTATATGCCGCGTTTCCCTACCCAAAGGAGTCTCAAAGCAGTTTACAGTTGCCTTCTCTTTCCTCTCCCCTCAACAGACACCCTGTGAGGGAGGGGAGGCTGAGAGAGCCCTGATATTACTGAAGAAGAAGAGTTGGTTCTTATATGCCGCTTTTCCCTACCCGAAGGAGGCTCAAAGCGGCTTACATTCGCCTTCCCGTTCCTCTCCCCACAACAGACACCCTGTGGGGTGGGTGAGGCTGAGAGAGCCCTGAGATTACTGAAGAAGAAGAAGAGTTGGTTCTTATATGCCGCTTTTCCCTACCCGAAGGAGGCTCAAAGCGGCTTACATTCGCCTTCCCATTCTTCTCCCCACAACAGACGCCCTGTGGGGTGGGTGAGGCTGAGAGAGCGCTGATATCACTGCTCGGTCAGAACAGAGGAGCTGGTTCCTATGTGCCGCTTTTTCTCTACCCGGAGGAGTATCCAAGGGGCTTATATTTGCCTTGCCCATCTTCTCCCGACAACAGACCCCCTGTGAGGTGGGTGAGGCTGAGAGAGCCCTGCGATTCGTGCTTGGTGAGACCAGCTTGATCAGGGCTGTGAGTGGGCCAGGGTGCCGCAGCTCTCTGCATGTGGAGGAGGAGCGGGGCCTTGAGCCGGCCTCTCCAGATTCAAGCGCCGCACCAGGCTGGCTCCCGGCAGGGCGTCGAGGCTTTCCCCGTCCTTCCCGTGAGGCTGCCTCCCGCCTGTCCTTCCTTTCCTCCGGGCTCTGGCCGGGCGGGCGGCACTAGCGGGCCTACCCCCCCCCTTCTCCATGGCAGGTGGGCTTTCTCCCGGGGGGGGCGGCCTCTCGGGGGTCTCCTGCGGGGGGGGGGATGGGCGCGGGGCGGGGCGGGGGGCGTCGTCGGTGGTGGCGGCGGCGGCGCAGAGCGAGCGGGCGGGCGGGCCGGCGATGGCGGCGAGTGATGGGGGCTGGCTGCCGTGGCTGCTGCTGCTGCTGCTGCTCGTGGCCGGCCTCTCCTTCTCGGCGTCCTCGTCGTGGGCCGGGCGGGCGGAGGAGGGGGCGCGGGGGGCGCGGGGGGCGGCGGGGGGCGGGGGGCGCGAAGGCGGGGGGGGCCCCGCGGGGGAGGAGCCCCGCCCGCCCCCCCACGACTCCTCCTACGGCACCTTCGCGGGCGAGTTCTACGACCTGCGCTTCCTCTCCGACGACGGTGAGCCCGGCACGGGGGGAGGGGGGGGGAGGGGGATGCTGCTGCGGCCCCGCCGGACCCCCCCCCCCTCCGCATCCCTTGCCCCAGCCCTCGGCCAGCCCCGCCTGTCCCCATCCTGCTGCCCCCCGGTGGGGATGCAGGCGGAGGGTCCGACCCTGCGGGGTTGGTGGCGCCTCCTCCGCGCACCACTGACCGCCGTGCAGCCGGTCTCTGGGCATCCTCTTCTTCGGGGGGGAAAGGGGCAGCCCCCTCCCGCCAGCCCGCTCCGTCGCGTGGGAGGGAAGGGCCCGGGGCTCTCCGCGGAATCCGCGCTGGCCAGCTCCTCCAGGGCTTGGCTTTTCGCCTTGGCTAGGGCACAAGCTGTAGACTCTGGGAACTCCTCGACAAAAGTTAAAAGAGATCTGCTCTCTCTAGGGTTGGGCCACCTCCGTCGCTGTGGCTGCTGCCTCTGGCTTGTCCCCCGGCTGTTGTCGAAGCCTGTCCCTTTTCCTTGAATGCGCTGCCTACAGTCTCGCCTTCAATATTGCATTTCGTTATGTGCATGCCCTTGGCCGGGTTCTGGCTCTCAGGGCAACAGCATCATCGTCATCATCATCATCATCATCATCATCTCTACATCCTAAATGTCTATGCCACTGGACTCTAAATTTATTCTGATGCTTCAGACCAACATGGCTACTCACTTGAATCTATGCCATAGCCCAGGGGTAGTCAAACTGTGGCCCTCCAGATGTCCATGGACTACAATTCCCAGGAGCCCCTGCCAGCGAATGCCACAGCCTGTAACATTCTCTATGTTTGCAACATTTTATCAGGTTTCCATTTTCCATAAATATGTTTAGGACAGCCTTTCTTTTTACCATTGAGAAACCACTGCTGTGAATTTCCTGCAACATTGATTTGTTATGCCTTTGAACATAACATTTAGATTTATAAATAACCTTCAATGAGGAATATGGCTTCAATAAATAGCCTTCAATGAGGAATATGGCTTCCAATGATCAAGCAGGGAAAGTTTTGTAGATTTAGTTATTTATTTTACTTTATGGTCCACCTTTCTCACTGGGTCTCAAGAGGGGATACCCAGAGTGCGTTGGTACAGTTAACAGGAATGGGTGTGTTTATAAATAGCTTATACTAATACTTGTGTGTGGGCAGGCATTTTTATAGATTTCTGTAGGCTTATTTTTTTTAAGGTCAGTCACCTTCCCCAGAGATGCCTGTTTGATCAGAGTTTGTTGCGTGCCTCTGCCTCTGAGCAGTATTCTTCTGTCTAGATGACTCTAAAGGAAAACAAGAGTTCCTTGTTAACTGTAATATGCATGACCCTGCACAGATTTGATTCCCAAGAGGGGTACCATCTGTCATTTAAAAGTTGTGTCATGTTGCTTAATTATTTTTAATTTTTTTCTCCCTGAAAGGTTATCCATTCCCTACTGCCCCTCCAGTGGACCCCTTTGCAAAAATTAGAGTGGATGACTGCGGGAAAACAAAAGGATGCTTTAGGTTGGTATTAAATGATGGCACAAGTTTGTGTGTAAATTTGTAATGTCAATAGACTGAGAACTAACAGGGACTACCCATTAATGGTTTTATTAAACATTTTCCATTTGTGTGTGTGTATTTATGTTTGCTGCACTGCTCTCCAGAGCTCTGTGGCCTGCGATTTTACTGGAGATGTACCTTCTGCAGAATTCTTGCTTACAAGAGATCTGCAGAATTTAAACCAATTTTGTTAGGCATGTTGTGGTAGTCAAAAGGCTGCCCCGGATAAGTGGCTTTAGTTAGTAACAGAGTGACATTGTTATTTGTTGATTATTGTTATTAGAGATACCAATTATTCACTCCTTCAGGGGAAAAAAGTACATTTAAAAAGTTATGTATGTTCATGAATTGACCAAAACATGTCTGGCAAAATCCGGACATACTGAAAAAAAGCCGGCAGAAGTATTTAGGACTGCAAAACTGTATACATGATGTAGGACTAGAGAAGTAAGTTTTAAAAAATGTTGAAACCATTGGAAAACTTTTTTTTTCTTTACAGACAAAACCTAAAAGTTTTGGGGGGGAGGAATAGAAAAATATGCAATATTTATGTTAAGAATGTATACACTTGTGCAATATGTTAAGAATGTGTATATTTGTGAGGAAGTTCATGTATTTGAGCATGGAAATTCAGTTGAGAGTCATTAGGTAAAAATAAAAGAAGTGGGAATTAATAGTGGCATTATGGTGGGGGTCTGCTATAGACCACCAGGCCAGGCAGAGGACTTGGATGTGATGCTTCTAGGCCAGCTTACAATGTTCTCAGAGAGGTGGGACACAGTAGTCATGGCTGATTTCAGTTACCTAGATATCTGTTGGAAGACCAACTCTGCTACAAATGACAAGTCCAGTAAATTCTTGACTTGTTAACTGACAGCTTCATTTCCCAGAAGGTGGAGAGGGCAACAATTTTAGACTTGATTCTCACCAATACAGAGGAACTGGTTGATGAGAAAGTAGTGGGCACACTTAGTAGTAGTGACCATATGATTTTGGAATTTACAATCTTGAGGAAGAGAAAAAATGTACACAGAGCAACATATAGGCTGGACTTCAGGAAAGCAAATTTTAATAAACTTAAAGTTATGCTGGTAGAATCCAATGGTCAGAAAAACTTAAGGAGATGGGATAGATTCAAGTATTGTTTCATGTATTGTTGATTAGTTTAATGTAAACCGCCCTGAGCCTTCGGGGAGGGCAGTATATAAATCCAAATAAATAAATAAATAAATAAATAATAAGTAGGTAGCTGTGGTGGTCTGAAGTAGCACAATAAAATCAGAGTCCAGTAGCAACTTTAAGACCAACAAAGATTTATTCAAGGTGTGATAATATGACTGTAAGGTAATGGTAATGGAATGGAATTTTGAGGGCCATTCCGCACGACTTTAATGTAGCACTAGTCTTACATTTTGTTTTCGCCACTAAAACTACGTTCCGCATGACGTCATGAGCAATCTGCAACACTCCTGCAACACTAGTGCCAAAATCGCTTCGTTGTAGCGATTTCCGGGGAATTGGGAAAAGTGGATTCACCCTCAGAAAATCGCTACACTCTTGCCAACAACCTGCAACACTTGCGAAAAAGACCTGTGTGTTCTCAATGTAGCGGTTGCAACAGTCCCTTCCCCTGGCTCTCTCCTCCGAACCTCAGGCGAAGCGATCACCATTTTTTCCCTCGGATATTTGTTGCAACATGTGTGTATGTGTGTGTGTGTGTGTTTTAAAAAACCTGTGCTTAAAGGGAAAGGGGCTTTTCGGGAGCATGATAACAAACGCCCATTGGCTGTTCCGTTTGATTGACGGCCAGGGGCAGGACCAAGCACAGAAAAAATCGCTTCCTTTCTAGTGATTCCTGCGAGACCGGAAACCTGTGGGGAACGAATGAAACACTACTGGATTCCACTACAAATGCGTAACGCCGAGATGCCACTATTTAAAATAGCGTTTCCGCTTTGTGAAACCAATTGGCAACATTGGTCCTCGTGCGGAATGGCCCTGAGTTTAACTTCCTGGTCTTGGGATGAGATAATTGCCAGCAATTCCCTTTACAGGAATGTTTCACACTTGTATGGGCAAACAGCAAATGGTGGGGTGGGAGCCTTTGATCACTGACCTAGTTTTATTTTTCCTATGTTTTTGTGAACTACAACTCAATTCCAGGGGATTGATTGGCTGTTTTGCCAGAATTATCATATGGCTGTATTTGGATGTGTGACACAGTTTACTAATTTAACAAAATTAATTTTTTCTATATATTCCCACTGTCTTAGTCTGAGGAAGAGTGCTTGCACTCGAAAGCTCACACCTTGAATAAATATTTGTTGGTCTTAAAGGTGCTGTTGGACTCTGATTTTTATTAAGGGGATGGGAGTTTCTTAAAAGAGAAATACTGAAGGCATGATCACAAACAATTCTGTTGAGAAGGAAAAATGGGAGGAGCATAAGGAAGTCAGAGTGGCTCCATAAACAGCTTTCAAAATATTTAATAAAAAAGACTATTTAGAAAATGAGAGGTGGGCCTTATAACCAAGAATGAATATAAACAAATAACCCATGCTTGCAAGGAGAGTGTAAGAAAAGCTAAAGCTCAGTATGAGCTTAATCTAAAGAGAAATGCTGACCACAACAAAAAAGAGTTATTTAGTCATGTTCAAAGTACGAAAAAGAGTAAGGATATGTTAGGACCATTGCGGGGACAAGAAAATGAAAACCTAACAGGTGATGAAGAGGTTAATTACCCTTCCAAATGTTTTAATTTTTTTTAACAAGAAGCAACAACTCTGTTTTTGCTTTGTTTACCAGGGGAGGGGGAAAAATTCAAAGACTTCTCTTGTAAGATGAGTGGAAAAAATGCTCTTCATTCTCCCCCTTACTGGGGAAAATAAACAGCTGGAAACCTTTTAAACAATGGGTTTTCTAGCTGTGCCAGTAGGAGACATGCAGAGTTGTATCCTCAGTAGACAGAGTAATAATATAGGACTATCATAGCTTGAATACATTTCTGTAATATATGAATTCAAAGGCATTTCTGAAATCTGCCACGTGTTATTTTTATTACCTTGCTATGTTTAAGGGTGCATTCTCAAACATCAAACTATATGTTTCATTTTATGGATCTGAGCTGAATGAAAAGGTAAAAGATGTGCTGGAGAGTGGTCTTGCCACCCTAGCAATTAGAATTGTGGATGTCAGGGGGATTCATTTAAGGTCCATGTCATTAGCAAACTTTTCTGTTGGATTAGAAGCAGAGATGCGTTCAGCAAGAAAGCTCCCTCTTTATCTCTGAATTGCAGGCAGTGACTTTCCCACCCTTTCTCCTCTGTAGGTATGGCAAACCAGGATGTAGTGCAGAGACTTGTGACTATTTCCTCAGCTATCGCAGAATTGGAGCGGATATAGAGTTTGAACTGAGTGCTGAAACGGATGGCTGGGTGGCCGTGGGATTTTCCTCGGATAAGAAAATGGTAAGATGGTGTGAACTGTTCAAGTAAGCTGTTCATCTGTTGGATAGAAGAGATGACGTTACTCTGCTTCTGGAAGTGGATATTCTGCGTCCGGAAGTGGATCTTTCCCTGCTTTTGTATTGTTTTGTGTCACATGCCCTGTGACACCCCAAAAGCTAGTGCTATCCATCTAGGGTTCCTTACGTTGGACATGCCAAATGATATGCAGGGCTACAATAAGGAGGGGGTATTGGTTAGAAGAAGAAGAGTTGGTTCTTATATGCCGCTTTTCCCTACCCGAAGGAGGCTCAAAGTGGCTTACAGTCGCCTTCCCATTTCTCTCCCCACAACAGACACCCTGTGAGGTTGGTGAGGCTGACAGAGCCCTAATATCACTGCTCGGTCAGAACAGTTTTATCAGTGCCGTGGCGAGCCCAAGATCACCCAGCTGGTTGCATGTGGGGGAGCGCAGAATCAAACCCGGCATGCCAGATTAGAAGTCCGCACTCCTAACCACTTCACCAAACTGGTTAGAATCCATTTCCATCCTCTAGTGCATGCTGCTCCTGAAACTCTGCCATTCAAAGTTTTTTCCTTCCTTCTCAGTCTGACAATCTGATCCAAAACACCTATGTTCTCCCAAACATTTACTACCATTTTGTGTCAGGGATGTCACAGACTGTTTGTTCAGACTTCAGACTCCTCTTCAGGCATATAGTATTTATCTATATTCCAGCTTTAAGAACATAGGAGAAGCCATGTTGGATTAGGTCAATGGCTCATCCAAGTCCAAAACCAGGGGATCCACCAACAGGGCCAGAACTCCAGAAGCCTTCTCATTGTTGCCCCCCAGGCACCAACAATACAGGGTGTCACTGCCCCAGATAGGTTCCATCCATACATTGACTCGATACAGAGTCAGTGATGGACTTCTGCTGCACATGTGGATCCAGTCCCCTCTCTGTGTATAGTTGCCACCACTTCCTGTGGCAGTAAATTCCATGTGTTAATCACTCTGAGTGAAGAATTACTTCTTTTTATTTGCTGTAGGCCTACTGCTCATTCCTCCTTAGTGGGGTCCCAGAGTGACTTACATAGAACCATAGAGTGGGAAGGGGCCATCCAGCCCACCTAGTCCCACCCCCTGCTCTATGCAGGATCAGCCTGAAGCATCCAGGAGAAGGATCTGTCCAGCCGCTGCTTGAAGACCACCAGTGAGGGAGAGCTCCCCACCTCCTTAGGCAGCCCACTCCACTGCTCAGCTATTCTGACTGGGAATCCCCCCCCCCCCTATATCTAGCCAATATTGTTCTAGGTTGTTCTCATCTGCTCCGTAAAGCATATCAGGTTTATCATACCATTTGGTCCTCACAATAGTTCCATGCGGTAGGTTAGGCTAAAAATGTGTGAATGGCCAAAGACTATCAAGCAAGCATCCACAGCAGAGTAGAGATTCAGACCTGGTCCAACACTCTGACCCACAGAGTGGGTCAGCTTCTGTGACTGACAAACCGTGTGAGTCTCCTGGATTGGCTGGGCTTGGCATGAATAGTAGGAGCCTGGCCTGTTTTTGCCTGGGCAACAAACAGGTACATTCTGCATGTTGTGGTTAGGCCTCAGCACAGAATGCTGAAGCTGGGGATACTGAGCCACACCACACAACCATGCGGATTTTCCATTTGCTTGATGATCTGGCTGCCAGCTGGAGGGTGGACAGGTCACTCCCCCTCCAGCCATATCATTTGATCACTCCTAAAAAAAAATTCTTCAATTTGTTAATGGACAGCAGTCCTCCACAACTTATAACCCATCAGTTATATGCAGCCCAGCAGCTGTCTGTGGTGCCCCACCGCAGCTTTAATGACCCTCTCCTTTGGACTCTGCCTGGGACTAAAACAACAGCTCAAAGCCCACAGTACCTCTCTGGTGGTCTGCAGTCAGCTCAATGTATCACAGACCCTTATGATGCTTTGGCATAGTTCTCTCCTTGAGATGGAAAATTACTTGTCTCTAACGTAAAATTACAAATTATTCTTACCAGACAGTGTTACAAATATTAAGAACAGGGTTGTTGTTATTGGAGCTTTGGTTTCTGAAAGGTCAAATATTTCAAAATGCAGAATACTGGCACATTTGTTCAGCCATAGGGTCAAACTGGATGGGATGGGAGGCAGCCATGTTCATTTCCTCATTATCTCCCCACTGCTCCAGGTCAAGGCTGAGCTGGGAGAAAAGTGTCTGGGGCAAGTAGAGGTGTGAGAGGTGGAGACAGAGCAGCCTTCCCCACTCTGGTACTCAAGACTGCTTCTGCTACTTTTTACAGTACAGGACAGACATCCGAATAACTAATATAGGTGCCCCATCATGTCTGGTTTGGCTTTTAGAGAAGCCACCTGGAGAAAACCACCTGAAGTGCCTCTTTTTCCAGTCTTACATTTTATTATCTCAAGGACCCACATATGTAGAAGAATTATAGCAATATGCAGGATCTAAACAGGGGGATAATACTAAATGGTTAAGCCGTACACAGTGATGGCCTGCCTTTTCTACAACCTCTGAATATTTGTTTTTGCAGATAAAATTCATAGTTCAAGGTGAAAAATATTTGATCCATGCCAACACAAAGGGGGAATTAATGAAGAATATGCATGGGGATGGACTTCTAAGAAGCATGGTTATTGGTGTACATGTTCTACAGACTGTTTTATGTATGGTTCTCTGTTATAATGTAAACCGCCCTGAGCTTCCGGGGAGGGCGGTATAAAAGTATGATAAATAAATAAATAAATAAATAAATAAATAAATAAATAAATAAATAAATAAATAAACAAACAAACAAACAAACAAACAAACAAACAAATAAATAAATAAATAAATAAATAAAAGAGCCAAAGTGGTTAAGAGTGTCAGACTAAAATCTGGGAGAACCAGGTTTGAATCCCTACTCTGCTGTGGGAGCTCACTGGGTGACACTCTCAGCCTAACGTACCTCACGGAGATGTTGTGAGGAGAATATGGAGAAGAGAATAATGTAAGCCATTTAGGGTCCCCATTGGGGAGAAAGGTGGAGGTATCAATGAAAATCGTTATCCATGGTTCCTCTATATATTTGTGAAACAACCTGGGGGGGTGGGACTTGTCCGGCTGTCCAAGTAGAATAGTTGTAGCCCTGCCCCTACAGCTCCCTCCCTGAATGCTAGCCACATTCCTCTCAGATGCACCAGCAACAGAGAGAGACACAGAAAGCCCTGCCAGACAGAACACAAGCCCTCATTCCCTCTTATCGCTCCTGCTGCGAGGGAGGCAAAGAGAGTTACAGAGAGAGCTGCCCCAAGCTGCTGACAGAGACACAGAGAGGGCTGCCCCTGCTGCAACGGTGGGAGAGACAGACAGACAGAGCTGCCCCAAACTGCACACCAGCCCTCCTTCCCTCCTAAGAACGAGCCCTAATTACCTGCTATGCCTCCTGATGCGAGGCACACCAAGATACACAGAGAGAGGGAGAGGGAGAGAGAGAGACAGAGAGAGAGATCTGCACCTCCCGGTGTCCCCTGGGTCCTAGCACCCATTGTATTCCTGCTTGCAATGGGCTTTCTTGCTAGTAAGTAACTCCTCAAAGAGAGGAGTTAAACTTTAATTAGCCTAACAGCTTTGTGAAGGGATGGGGATGAACCAGACAAATGGGGTTCATGGTAGTTTGTACCTGAACAATGACCCAATTGAGAGTTGCGTTCAGAAACTGAACTAGTTTGTGGTTTTTGGACCCGCAGCCCCTTTGAAAAGGAGTGCAGCCCTTTTAAACAGGGTTTGCAGAAAGTGTGAAAAACCTGAGCAGTGAGGAGACTGCTCCCTGCTGCTCAGCTGTTTTTAGGTTATCAAGGTCATCGGGTCATCTTAAACTTTCAAGAGACTGCCCAAAAAAGCATGATATAGCCAAGCTCAGTTGTTTTTGCAGCTTTCATGAGAAACAGACAGCAGGGGTCTAAAGAGACTCAGAGTCCCTTTGAATCCCTGCTCTCTGATCTGTCCACGGAACTTATGGACATTCATGACAGGTCAACCACAAACAGTGCAAAATTCATGATAACTTATGTGTTATGGTTTGATTTGTGCCTACCCATAGCTACGTTTGGGTATGACAAAACACTTGTTTTCTCAAGTAGCGCTAATCCTGACTCAGTAACATCATTTAGGGTGGAGATGATGTCATGGCCTGTGTTCACGATGACAATGGAAGAGTCCGGATACACCACTTCTATAATGTAGGTCAATGGGCAAAAGAGATCGAAAGAAATCCTGCCAGAGATGAAGAGGGTATTTTTGAAAACAATCGTGTAACGTGCCGATTCAAGCGTCCTGTGAAGGTTCCCAGGGATGAAACTATTGTAGATCTTCACCTGAGTTGGTACTATTTATTTGCTTGGGGCTCAGCAATTCAAGGTAAGTTGATCTTTTTGGTTTCCATAATTACAGCACGGCATTGGTGGGGGAAAGTGCCATCAAGTTGCAGCCAACTGCTGACAACCATGTAGGATTTTCATGACAGGAGACGTTCAGAGGCGGCTTGGCATTGCCTGTCTCCGTAGCAACCCATGACTTCATTGGGGGTCTCCCATCCAAGTACCAACCAGGACCATCTCTCCTTAGCTTCTGAGATCTGATAAGATTGGGTTAGCCCGGGCCACGTAGATGAGGACTAGCCCCACTGTGTTACTGTAAACCAAACAGCTGTGAAATTGGCAGCTCTGGACACCCTTTTGTTTCAGGTTCAGTCAGGTCATTGGTTTTCTAATTGCATCCATAGAAACTATCTTAAATACAAATCCAATCAAATAATAGTTAAAGGCTAAAGTTTGTAACAGAGGCTGCTAAGAAAAGGCTAGAGGGGGTCACCCCAAGGGTCAGACCTGACTTGGTGTTTGCACAGGGGATACCTTTACCTTTAACGTGTACCCGTAGTTCACTGAAGGCAGTAGGACTGCATATGAATTGCGCCCTAGAATCCCACAGAATCCTGTGCAATGAATTGGAGTCCCAGAGCAGAGAGGGAGGTGTGTTCCTTTGGCAGCCACACTCAGATAGCCTCTCCCTGGTGACCCAAAAAGTTTGAAATTTATTGCTGTGCAGTAAATCCAGAGAGCTTGCAGAACATTCTCAGTTTCTGCTTACAGTTTTGCATTTGGAGCAGACAAGTAACAGTGACAATATAACCAGTTACTTGTGAATTGAAATAACAGACATGTTTTAAAAATCCATTTTGAACCCTGTCACATGTCCTTGTATTAAACACACATAAAGTGTTCAGGCAAGACCGTGGTGCCTCGTAGGAGCACATGGTAGGAGGAGAGGGGTGGGTTTTGTTTTTTGAATAGATTTGGCTGCCCATATTGAATGCTGGAAATAAATGACATGACTAATATCTTTTCTTCCTCCTCGTTATCCATTTAAGGTTCTATAACGCGGCATGACATAGACTCTCCCCCTGTCTCTGAGCGCGTGGTCAGTATTTACAAATACGAAGATATTTTTATGCCGTCTGCTGCCTACCAGACCTTCTCTTCCCCATTCTGCTTGCTTCTTATTGTCGCGCTGACATTTTATTTACTGATGGGAACCCCATGATGGCAGCTGCGGCGTGCGTAGCGAACCAGGAGGAGATGGCAGTCAGTGAGTGCTTGCCTTTGCTACTGTGGCTTGTAGGACTGGACATTGAGCTGTTGTTCAGCGTGGGTTCTGTGGGTGGCAGATCAGGAGCTGCGCTGCTGCTTGAGCCATAGGGATATGCCGGTGGGAAAAAGCAAGGGGCTGTTCTAATTTGACCCAACACTTTTATTAGATGTATATTGCTTGTTTCATGGCAAAACAGGATGTAATGGATTCATATTTTGAGTAACATATTGTTTTGCTTTCTGAGTTTGGATTGCCTTCAGTCAAGAGAGAAAAATAGGGGTAATATTTTGGTAAAATTAACATTTGTAATGTAGACTTGGGATGCCAGAATGGCAGCGGTTCTCTTCCCAAGCATTCTGGACCTAAAAAGCATTGTTGATAGGTGCAAATGGCCCCCAAACCAGCCCATTTCCTCTGCAGAGGAAAACGTCTGGAAATTGAAATAATCGGCTTTCCTGCAAATTACGGGCATAAACCGCTTTTCAGAAAATGACCGGCTAGCTCTCCTACTTTCACAAATACACCAAAGTAGTGCAATTGAAAAGCCTTTCCCTACATACATAATGTGAACAAGAAGAAATGATTGCTAACTTTCTAGTATTTAGAGCACATTTTTCTTATTTCCCCCCAAATAGCACTATATGAGATGTCCCCCAAAGTAGCACGTAAAAGGAACATATTTTCTGTAGCTGTATACTTTGATGCATAAAAATGAACCGGGTATGAGAAGGAAGAAAAACAATTTAGTTTGCATTTTCTCTTTGTCGGAGAAGGTAAATATAGTTCATGCTAGATAATTGAATCAGTGGTGAATATATGCTTGAAACGACTTTACGTTCTGTTCTTGGAAGTAGGAATAACATAATGCCTAAGTATATACAAATGAATCAGTATATTCTTAGGCAAAATAATGAATACACAAAAAATGTAAGGATGGCCATCAGAGTGTACGCTGTGAAATATGATGAGTAAACATAACATTTAACCCAAGTTTGCATTTTACTTTTATTAGGCTTATATAGTCCACAAAATCGTGATATGACTAAATTTGTCATAGTAAAACCTCAGTACATGTCAAGCATCATCTCCATGGAGAGTATTCAAATGATTCAGCTATGTTGCTGGCACAAATTGACTCTATGTGAAAAAGTATGCATTCACTACTAAACTGTATTCCAGGAGATATCATCATCATGACATTTCCTTCCTCTAGGATCGATCCAAACCCCTCCCCCCAATATATTTTAATTTTTAGATTTTTCTGTAAACCTGGTTGTTCCCCCAAGTTTGGAGAAAAATCTCCTTTCTGCCATTGTGAACCTGGTCCACAGATCTAAATATTCGCAGATGGGCCCTCCTATTGCTATTAGATACAGAAGGGTAAGTGAAGCTTTTCATGGAATAAATAATACTGTTTTTATGAAAGGCACAGGACATACTTGCTGTGAAGCAAACTCTCCCAAACTCTTTTTCCATTAAAAAAAAAAACATGCTTGTAACATGTAAATGTAGTTTGATCCAAAATGATAATCTGGAATTGCTCCATTTCTACAAAGCAACCCCCCCCCGACCCCCCACCCCCGGTGCTACACTTGAGCAAAGCAGCTGCCTGGGCTCAGTTGCCACACGAGCTCCACCTATTCGAGATGTTCCAACTGAGTGTGCAGTTCACATGTGATGCTGAACCCATGCTGAGTTGCACAGTCTCCCCCCCCCCCATCTAAACAGCAGCATCATGTTTCAGTCAGACCCCAGAGATGGCTCTTGAAGCATTTGCCTTGGATGTGACTCTGTGAAATGTTTTCTAGTACTTCACGACTGGTAATTGTGGTCATATCAGCTTTTTTGTATAACTTTTATCATCGTTGTTATATGTTATTAAGTATTTAGCACTACCAGGGTGCAGAGTGTTATGCAGAACAGAGAAATGGGCTTACAAACCTGATAGTAAAACGTTAAATTCTTTCTTTAAAGGAATGGTATCCAAAGGAGATTATTGTGTGAGACAAAAACTAATTTCTTTTTTTAAGAAACTGCTTTTGAAGAGTGGATATTTGAAACAGCAAAGTAAAGTAGGCTGATTCTAGAATACAAGTGGAAATGAATGATCTTTAAAAAAAAAAACTGATAAAAATAGTATTTGGCAGTGTTGCATAAGGAACACTTGGCAGGATTTCTAAAAGCCTGGGTATAAAGTAAGAATAAAGCCATGAACAAAAATAACCCTAATTGTTGCAGAATAATTTATTTCTCCATGTAGAAAAAGGCATTAGCAAAGGAAACAATTAAGAAAAAAGAGGCAAGCATTCTTTCTACTTGACAGTGGTGGAGACAAAGCCAGGAAGTAGATCTATACTTGTTTGTTCCAGTTTAGATGGAAGTACTCAGCTACACAAGGGGGCAGGTTTATATATACCTGTGTCAATACCTGTATGTTTTGCCAGGGATAAACAGCAGTTCCCTGAAGACTTTTCAGGGAATAAAAACTGTAGTGTGGCAGGGGAAATATAAGCCCCCCCCCCCCCCTGAATCATAGACCCAACTGGAATTGGGCTCCTGAATTCCTGACACCCCCCCCCCAAAAAAAAGAGTGTTTGGAACCCCGTTATCACATATAGATGAGCTCTTGTGTGATCAGATTCTTCAGTCAACATCAGACTATTGATCCTTCCACGTCATCCAGCTTGCCCACAGCTGTTTTCAACTTAACCCTTTTTACCATGGCTGCGTCTGTGAGAACTTCATCAAATACATTCTGCAAGTTTTTCACATTTCTAATCCTTGACTTGCTTTGAAGGTCACTGCTATCAAAATACTTGTTTTAGAAGATTTTGTTTTCTAAAACTGCCATGTACATATTCTGGTGACTAAGGTGTCTGCTTCACATCCACACACATATGGAACAGTGGCAATCAGCCCCACAGCTGTCACTCGGTGGAGAGAACAAGGTCTAGACAGCCAACTTTTGGGTAGAAAGCATCCTGATTTCAGAAGGGCCGTTATGCAGATTGTGTTCCATTTGCCCCACCAGAAGTGCTCTGGGGCCTCTCATTTTTGACATGTGTGAAAGACCAGTGTTATGTTTGTTTGTATTAGTTTTCTCATATTGACTGATAATCTGCTGTTCTGCAGAACCTGCCATTGCTATTCAGCTTTTGTGCCAGCTACAAACATAAATGTTCTATTTGTGACCAATTGCTCCCAATAAGCAGAACTTGTTGAAGAAAATCTCTTTATTGAGGAAACATCAATGCTAACATCTCTAAACCTTTGCTAAGACTAACACCTAGGAACCGTTACTTTTACTTAACCTCCAGCCCTCAGCTTCCCCCACCTACCCATTTGGGTGCAAAACTCTCCAGATGCCATCCCCCACAGCCAGGCTGGGAAGACACAACCAACGTCCCTGGCTGCAAGGTCCAGGAGAGATAACATGTTACCATACATCAGGCAGCATTACAGCCGGATTTCCCAGTACAAGCTACACCAAGGCACACCTAAAGCAATCATTTATACGGGATGAAAAGCAGACAGAAACAGCAAATGACAAAAGCTGGGATACATGGTTTTGACATGTTTTGAATCATTCATCCACCACCATCTTTCCATGTGTTGTACATACTTGGGGATGGCTTTTTCCATTTCCATTTCTTTGCTGTATCCCATCAGTCACTGTTAACAGACACCCTATACATTATTCCTCTTTTGTGGTGAGGCCAATAGCCCCCAAAGAAACGAACAGTCGAGCACACAAAATCTGCTCAAGGTCCCAGAGAAGTCAAATTGGCTTTAGCCAGGGCCCAGTGGAACACTGCTGAGCAAAATCAGTAAGACTTAGCTAGTCCAGCAGGCCGATGGTTAAGGCCTATAAAGACAACATCAATAACTGACCTCTCTTCCTGTCAACAAATATCTGTACACTATCCAGAAATTATTAACAATGCATTGTACCCCCACCCACCCGAGAGAAGGTGGTGACTTTTGACTGGTTTTAATGTGTTAATCAGACTGTTTTAAATGCTAAATTTATGGTTTTATTGATTTGTTGTGAGTTGCCCTGAGCCCTCAGGGAAGGGCAGCATGTAAACTGGAAAGGAAATAAATCAAACACAAACACAACCCATTTGTTAAAAATGGCATCTGGAAACATCTGGAGAATTCCACGGATACCAGTTCCCCTCACTCACACTCAAGCGAAGCAGAGGCTTCAGTGGAAACCAGCTCCCCACTACAAGACCCAGTGAGAATGAGCCTTGCCCACCTGCATGAAACCTGGGGGCAGGTGCCACATTGGGGAATGGTGTTCAGAAGAGCCATGGGTGACTCCCAGACCCACTGAATGCCACTGCTTTAAATGGTCTGCACCCCCTCCCGTTCAAATGGAAAAATGGTTGTCTTGAGGCCCTGTTGAGTTTGCCGCGGGTTTTGAAGGGAGGCTTGGCAGCTGGGAGGATCGTGGCATTTTGCATGGGGAATGCCATTCCCATTCCAAAAGGGGGAGAGGAAACCCATGGGGCCAGAACTGGAGGGATTCAGGTTGGGATTCCCACCCACTCGGGAAGCTTACAGGCACTGGGTGTGTGTCAGGATAAGAGGGAGAAGCTCTGATCAAACTACCACGGATGAATTCGAGGTACTGTGTCCGCTGTGCTTTCTTTGGGATGAGAAATACAGTTCTATTCTGGACTTTCGGGGATTAATTGTAGGCGCACAGGGCTGCATTTCTCAACAGCTTCGCTGCTGCTAAATGACTTCCGCACTTATTTATATCTCGCTGCTGCTCCAGGGCAACTCCAGTTATCCTTAGCAGTTTTTAGTACTTAGGTGGACTTGGCTTTCTTGAACGCCTCGCGAGGCTGAGGGGACATTGAGCGAAGCGAAATAAGGGTGTGAAGTGGCCCAGGGGTAGTCCAACTGCGGTCCTCCAGATGTCCACGGACTACAATTCCCAGGAGCCCCCTGCCAGCGAATGCTGGCAGGGGGCTCCTGGGAATTGTAGTCCGTGGACATCTGGAGGACCGCAGTTAGACTACCCCTGGCCGTTAAAATGCGCCCTAGAGTTTGAACCTTGAACGTGAGGCGGCGCACCGCTCTTAGGCAGGCGGCTTTCGACCAATCAGGGAAAGCCCTTAAAGGGGGGGGTAATGAACGCGCAAGAGGCAGGCGCCAAACAACTGGCTCTCCAGGCCTCCTCACAAGTGCCGTCCGGGCAGCCCCACTTCGGCCTTGGGAGACGAAGGAGCCCCTCTTCTCCCCTCCCGCGCGGCCGGCCGCTCCTTATATGGCGCTTGGGCTTCCCTGCCGCTGCCGTGAGGGCGGCCGGAAGGAGGGCCGGGCTTGGCGCGGACTACACTTCCCGGCAGCTCCCGCGCGCGGCCTCCTCCTCCTCCTCCTCCTCCTCCAGCTGCTGCTGCTGGGCCGCGGGGATGGCGGAGAGCGGGGCCGAGAGCGGGGCCGGGTGCGGGGGGGCGCGTGCGGGGCCGGGTCCGGAGCGTGCGGCGCTGCGTCGTCCGGGCGGGGCGGTGCTGGCGGCGGCGGGGCTGTGCGCGGGCGCGGGCGCGCTGGTGTGCCTGATGCTGGAGGCCTTCGTGCGGCCGCTGCTGTGGGCCGCGCTGTGCGGCACCGTCCTGCACCCCGTCAAGAGCGCGCTCACGGCCGCCGCCCGCGCCTGGCTGAGGCGCCTCCGCCGCGCGCGCGCGCCCCTCCTGCCCGCCGCCGCCCTCCTGCCCCTGCGCGCCGCCGCCGCCCTCGCCCGCCGCCTCCCGCCCGCGCCCGGCCACGCCCGCCGCGCCCGCGCCCTCCTCCCGCTCGCCCTCCTGCTCGCCGCGCCCGCCGCCGCCCGCGCCCTCGACGCCCGCCGCGCCCCCCTGCGCGCCGCCGCCGCCGCCCTCCGCGCCGCCCTCGACTGCTTCGCCGGGCCCTGGGTGAGCCACGGGCAGGGGGGACGCAGCCCTCTCGGGGTCCGGCCTGGAGAACCAGGCAAGGCCCCCCGAGGCCCAGAGGACGCCGCCTGCTTCAGGGGACCCAGGTTCAGGGGACCCACACCAGTGGTGTGAACTCCGGATTGCGTGTCTGATGCACACAGGCCTCTTTTTTTGGACGCCTTTGGGCCATCAACGCCAGAAGCAACCCGTTTGCTTACTGTGGTCCCAAAACGCCTGCCTCTTGGGACTGAAGATGCTCGTGCAAAGGCGTGTGGTGCAGGCGTGCGCTCCAAGAGAGAAATCACTTTCGGACATTTAAGGCTGGCCCTCATCTTGCCGCTAGGGACGTTTAGAGGGACCCCGCTGGCCTTCCTGCTGCTAGGGGCTCTGAGGATGGGTGTGACTGCACCCAAGGACTGGCCCTCCTGCCCCGATAGCCTCTAGCAAGCCTTCGGTGTTGCTGCTTCCAGCACAGTTGTCACACTCTTTTCCTTTGGCCTCAAAACACACTCCTCAACATTGTATCGTGCACCATTGTGAGGTTTTCTGGAGGCTCTACTGCAGGGGTAATCAAACGGCGGCCCTCCAGATGTCCATGGACCACAATTCCCAGAAGCCCCTGCCAGCGAATGCTGGCAGGGGCTTCTGGGAATTGTGGTCCATGGACATCTGGAGGGCCGCAGTTTGACTACCCCTGCTCTACTGTATTTACTGCACTTTCTTAGGAGTTCTTGCAAGCCGCACTTTCTGCAGATCACTCCGTGAGGTGGTGGTTGATCCACTGATATCTCCCCCCTGACCTGGAGGGCCCAGGCTGACCTGACTGTGTCAGATTTTAGAAGCTAAGCAGGGTTGGCCCTGGGCGGGAGAGCAAGGCTCCTACACAGTGGCAGGCAAAGAAACCACCTCTGAGCATCTTTTGCCTTAAAACCCCCAAGGGAGGTCACCATAAGACGGCTGCATTCTGACAGCATTTTTGCCACACGCCAGTGGTACCTTCAGAAAATTGCCATGTAGAGGTTGCTAAGCCCTTAAAAGAAAGAGGGGAAGAAATTAGGAATAGAACCTTCTTTGGTTAGGAACTGCACATATATTATTATCAACTCCCCCTATACTGTGACACTCAGTGAAGGATACAAGCAGGAAGATGATGCGTTTAGCATTAACGACATCATTTTGAGTACAAGGTTTTGAACTCTGCCATGGCATCACATGCCGATTTTTTTTTTTAAGTGTTACGTATTACCTTAAATTGAAAGACATTTTTTCCGTTTATTTTTTCTTTTGAATGAGATTCAGCCCAATTTTTGCCATGCTTTTGATCAGCAACAAAGTACGGCAGGCTGATTGCTAGTTGGTCAGATTGGCCTCTTTTGACCTGGAATGCGTGTTGATTGGTATTTTTTTTCTCTCTCCACCCCAGATATGGACCCTGATTGTGGGCTACCTGTTGATTGTAGTATTCAAGTGGAATTCAAGCACTGAACGCTATTTGAGAGCGATCTCCATTCCTGTCTGGATTATATTGCTCCTCCATTTGGGTGAGTCACTGCATAGCAGTATCTGCATAGAATCATAGAGTCCATACAGGCCATCTAGTCCAACCCCCTGCTCAACGCAGGATCAGCCCAAAGCTGATGCATCGGATATTTCTGTGGACCATCGAAAGAAATACCAGATTGGTTAAGAGTCTCTCAGAAAATATGTCTTTGTGCTGTGTGCGCGTGTGTGTTACATGCCATCAGGTCACTTCCGATTTACAGTGACCCTCTGAATCAATGTCTTCTGAAACGTCCTGTCAGTGGCCTACAAATTGAGGGCCTTGATGTCCATCTCATGGTGGGTCTTCCTCTTTTCCGGCGGCCATTGATTGATTGTATTATGCTTCTTTAGGGGTGGGGTAGTAATTATGTTATTGGCTGTAACTGAAAATTAGCACATTGGAACTATGCAATTAAGCCTCGTGTGCATTTTTTGCTCTTCTGTTCGGTAGATGAGGACAAACTTCTTACATTGAGTTAATGGGAAGGGGTTTTTTTTGTAAGGATATGTGGTAATTTGGAAGTAGCAGTGATTTGGCGGTGCTACCCTGAGAATGCTTTCCAGTAAGTCCCACTGAAAAGAGCTGCTTAGAGTTGTTTGGCTGAACATGGATTTTATTCCTGGAAATAATTCTTAAATCATTAAGAAGTTCTTAGAATACAGCACATTGCCTGAAAGTAACAATGGGGAGACATTGGACTTGGCTAAGAAGTTAGAGAATGGCTCCCCACCCCACCCAAGCCCAGTTGGGACCACATCATGCTGTAAAAAACCATAAATTGAATCTCGACAGGATTAGAAGCTTGTTCCCATCCCTTCCCCCTTCTTCTTGTAAATCCTCATTTGTTTTGCTTCCTCTGGTGGTTAATTTGATATCGGAACATTTTAAAATCCCGCATAAAAACCTGCATTTTAAATTTGCAGAGAGCTCTGCTGGACATAAACCAGTGTAATATTGAATCGACTGTTAGAAAGACCAAAACATGTGTACCACAGATACTCCTACCCACATACCCAAGAAACAGGAATTTACATCCCAGGAAAATGAGAATTCAGATTTCCTGAAAAGCTAAAATTCATTTAAATGTGCATTCAAAGTGAAAATAGCCATCAGTGAAAACAGACAGATGATGCCATGTTTGGACTGGGTCAGCTCTGTATAGAGAGTTTTTTTCAGGACAAGAGGCAATTTAGGAGTTCTGCAAGCAGTAACTGAGAATGCTTTAGAAATCGAGGAAGTAAGCATGTTTTATTTGAATGTTTGGTATTAAGTTTGTGACCCTTCAGCAGGATACTGTGACTACTCCATCTGCAGTAAGCTCTGTAAATATGATGATTCTTCCCAGTACTTCCTATATGTTTCATTTTAACGGAGCATATTAATGGAAAGACACTGATTTCTCCCACCCCTCCATTCCCCCAGCTTCTGCAGCAGGCTCCTGGAGGATTCCGGTGTTTCTGGTGATAGTTGTCTTGATGATTGTGGGCATGCTTCATGAAGAACCAAATGGGAAAGGCCCTTCAGGTAAGAGATAGGCTTCTCTCATACTTCCGTTTAAGGTGGTTTGTTGAGCGTCATGCGCAGTATGCTTTGGTGTGGCCTGTTCAGGTGTGCAGGCACCCTTGGCTTCCACCTGAAGTCGCTGCAGAGTCCTGAGGTGCTCTGGGGATCAGTAGATTGAATCATTTGTGAGGAGCAGCCGTTCTGGGATCCTGGGGTAGCTCCAAGTGCTCTGAGTCCATCAGTCCTAACCAGAGCTTCGCTCTGCACTTTTGAAAGTGTAGCCTTGCACTGACGGAGACCCCTGGTGTGTGCAACCCATTAGGGTCAACAGTGGTTCTGTAGCCCTTCCAAGCCCTGCCGCCTGAGGGCCTCCTGGCTGGAGGTGCTGAGGTTGGAGACTCTGGGGTGGTTCCAGTGAGGCAAGTGGCACCACAACTCCTGCTCAATCCCTGAAAATGGTTAACCTGGGAAAGGCTGGCTTGGAGGAGATGGCAGTGGAGCTCAGGACTTTGTTGTTCTCTGTATCTTAAGGGGAGCAGCCTTGCCCGTTGGCCTCTTGAAACCCTCCTCTTGTTTGAATCAGAATTTGCTAGAAATGGTTTCAGGTAAAGGAGTGTCGTGATACGTAAAGAGGCAGGTGAACTGCCTGCTGCAGACTCACCAGCAGGGAGGCTCTAGAATCTGAATCAGGATACCTTTATTGGCATAAAAGAGGCTCTAGGCTGGAGAAGAAAGGCAAGGCAGAGCAGAGCTGCGTTCTCCTTGTCTCCCCCGCTGTGCACCGAGGCCTCCTTCCTTCCTGTGGGCTTGGCTATGTCAGTACCGCAGGCGATGGGAGGACCAGTAGTGCCCAGACACCCTCCCTCTTGGTGCCTGGCTCCAAGGAGTTGGGTTTGCTTCTGAACCTGCAGCAGCCAGAGGAGAATGGCATCCCTGGCTGTGGCACTGGAACGCAGAAGTCAGTTTTGACTAAGTTCAGAAGTTGGCCCCACTATTTTAAAAGTAAAAATAACAGGCTCCCAACTTCCAGGTGGGGTCTGGAGATCTCCTGGAGTTGCAGCTGATCTCCAGGCTACAGGAATCAGTTCCTCTGGAGAAAATGGCATCATCTCCTGCCGAGACCCCTCCCCAGGTCCACCCCTCCCCACCCAAGGAATGCCAACCCCAGAAGGGCCAGCCCTAGCTGGAACGCATCCTGCGGAGCTGCTGTTCTCTTAGTGCTGCAGCTTTCTCCTGGGGCATGGAGAGCTCAGATTAGTGGAGGTTTCTTGTACCACAGGAGAAGGCTGCTGTTAGTGGAAAGGATCCAGTCACTCTTACGATCCAGTGGTGTTCTCAGATGAAATAGTGTCAGAACAGTCATAAACCACAGTCAACGAACTGCTCGTGTTTCGTATCTGACTGTACAGTCTTTCCGTGTAACAGTGGAGCTGGAGTATGATTTCTCCAGGAAAACAAGCAACACGAACCAACTATTAAACTACCACTGACTGCCTCCCTGGCTTTTTATTTACCATAGCCTTACACTTTTTTTTTAAGGGGCAGAATTTCCTGGTCAGATGCTTTCCATTGCCGTGTCCACGATCGCCATGGCGATATCGATTACAGGCTATGACTCCAGTAAGGAAGAGCAGCCGCCGCAGCCCCCAGGTGACTGAACACTCTGTAAGAAGGCGAGGCATTTTCCAGTCCTGTTTGCATGCTTTTGTTTGCTCTGGGGATTTACTGTTGTGGAATTGAGGAGGGTTCAGGGTTCTTCTTAGTTCCTGAACTACTTGAAAACAGTTTTACAATCTATGTTCTGGCTGTGCGTAGAATTTTCCCCCTTCTTCTGACTCATTTAAGCAGTTTTACTTTCTGTTGAAGGCCTAGCAAAGACGAGAGATTCAGGAACGGGTAAAGATAGAATGTAATAAATGGTATCGGCTAATAATCCCATGCTACTGTGCTGCAGTTGAAGTGACAGAAGGGCAATGGTAGCCAATCTGCTTTGCCTGCAGAAGGTCCCAGGTTCAATTCCCAACATTGCCAATTAAAAAAAACAGAAAGACCTCTGCCTGAGAGCGGGAGAGCCCATCTGAGTAGACAGGGCTGGGCTAATGGTGATCCAGCTTTGGTGATCCAGAGCACCCTTTGTCGGTGGCAAGGAAGCTCACAAAAAGCTCGGGCTGTAATGTAGTCTTGGGCTGTATCAACACAGGCATCACATCAAAATGATACAAAGTTAAAGTCCTGCTGTACACTGCGTTGTGTGTGTAGATCAATCGATAGATCAGGCTCCCAGTTGGGTGCAGTTCTGGAGGCCTCACTTCAAAACAGATATGAACATGAGGGGGTGCAGAGGAGAGTGACGAGGACAGTCTGGGGTTTGGGGACTGAGCCCTAGGAGGAATGGCTGAGGGATTTGGGGGTGTTCAGCCAGGAGAAGAGGAGGTTGATAGGAGACATGATGTCTCTCCTTAAGTATCTTAAAGGTCGATTAGAGTAGGGCAGGGAGTGGTTCCCATTGATAGGACCTGGCTAGATCTATTGGCTAGATCTCAGGAAAAAGATTTTTCATAGAGTAGTTCAGCAGGGATGGGTTGCCTATGGAGGTGGGGAGCTCCCCCTCACTGGCACTCTTCAAGCAGTGGCTGAACAGATACTTCTCATACATGCTTGAGGCTTGGCCTGAATGGCCCCTTTCAACTCTGTAATTCTATGTTAAATGCAGTTGGCAGGAAAGTTTATACCCAAAGTAACTAAAATCACAGTGAGCTGGAGTTGCTACAAAGAGGAGTCAGAAGGCCCACTTTTCCAGGACAGGATACATTGCAGAACATATAGAGGAAAACAAGATCCAGTTAAAAGAGTTAAATGATTACTTAGAGTGGGCAAGGACTCCTCCGAACTCTTGGTGCATTGAGTGGGTCTCCATTTCAGCCATGCTTTGCAGTGTGATGTGACACTCCTTGTTTTGGGAACTGGGCCTTCTGGCCTGTGTGAAGCAACCCCCCCCCCTGCATCATCTAGGGCAGTGGTCCCCAACCTTTTTATCGCCGGGGACCACTCAACGCCTTTTACTGAGGCCCGGTAGGGGGGGGTAGCTTACTCCTCTACTCTCAACCACTGCTCTAACGCTCTCTGATCGCTATGGTAATGTTTAAACATCCCTTCAAAATTAGATACAGACACACCACAACAATGAACATAAGGAACATTTTATTTTCATGGAAATTTTAACTCATGACAATGACAAATCAATGGGAACCCTGAGCTTGTTTCTCTGCAACAAGATAGTCCCACCTGGGAGTGATGGGAGACAATGACACCCGAAGTGTGTTGTAAAGGGCCGGGGGGGGGGAGATGAAGTAAAGGGCCGGGGGGGGGGGAGAAGGTGTCCTTCGGGGCCCACCTCCAATTAGTTCAAGGACCACATGTAGTCCGCGGCCCACAGGTTGGAGATTGCTAATCTAGGGGTTCATGGCCTTGGATAAAAACCTCTGTGCTCTCAAACAGCTTCTGCTGCAATAAATGTGTTAGGCTTTAAGATGCCCCAGGACCCTTTTATTACTCTATCTGTAAGCTCCACGCTAAGCTGTCATATCAAATGACTAATTATTTCAGGTAGTAATGGAGCATGGTGAAAAATATTGTTTCAAGTTCAGCCCCATTTAAAATTACTGACTGCCAGATCGAAAGAATAATATTTGAGGTACATTTCTGTTCATCATCCAGATGGATGATTTTATACTGGGCAGCTTACACACCAGTACATCTTCAGTTTGTGCCGGTAAGATTTGTTGAAAGGGATGATGTTCCTTATTCAAGGTGCTGCAGTCTTTTGGTTACCTCTGATTTAAGCCACTTTGAGACTCCTTCAAGTAATCAAAAGCAGGATACAAAAAACGGCTTTTGTCTTCTCAACTCCTGTTGAGCTTTTTTTCTTCTTCTGGCTTTTGAACAGGTGTTTGTTGAGGTGTTCCATAGTAATAAAGCATCCATAGCTTCAGTCTTTACACTTAGCAGGAAGAATGTGGATGAGATGCTAAATGGGTAACGGTTGGCTTGAAGAGTACGGGAAAGAGACAGAAGAGTGGGGAAGCCATCCTGATTAGGGTTGTGCAAGGGGGTCCCGATTCGGTTCGATTCTGGTTCGGATGAACGCGATTCGGACATCCCTAGTCCTGATTGCTGATGTTCTTTGAAGCCCTGAATTTTCTCAATGCTTATTAGTTCATCAGGAAATATTTCCCATGGAACATGTAAGAGAGGACACATTCTCTTTGTAGGGACCCCAGACAATGGCGATCCTGCTTCATCAGCTTCTTCCCCTTCACCATCCACTGCGAGCGGCAGGCAGAGACCAGA